>NW_028128444.1:0-346201 GCF_965231255.1 Vanellus vanellus
GGGGGGGGGGGGTATTACCGGGGGGGGGGGTAAAGAACCCCTAACCCTAACCCTAACCCCTAACCCTAACCCTAACCCTAACCCCAAACCCTAACCCTAACCCTAACCCTAACCCTAACCCTAACCCTAACCCTAACCCTAACCCTAACCCTAACCCTAACCCTAACCCTAACCCTAACCCCTAACCCTAACCCTAACCCTAACCCTAACCCTAACCCTAACCCTAACCCTAACCCTAACCCTAACCCTAACCCCTAACCCTAACCCTAACCCTAACCCTAACCCTAACCCTAACCCTAACCCTAACCCTAACCCTAACCCTAACCCTAACCCTAACCCTAACCCTAACCCTAACCCTAACCCTAACCCTAACCCTAACCCTAACCCTAACCCTAACCCTAACCCTAACCCTAACCCTAACCCTAACCCTAACCCTAACCCTAACCCTAACCCTAACCCTAACCCCTAACCCTAACCCTAACCCTAACCCTAACCCTAACCCTAACCCTAACCCTAACCCTAACACAGCTATCCTGAATCATCAAGGATAATCCTATGTTCAAGTTCAAGTTCCTACCTTCCAGTTCAAGTTCAAGTTCCTACGTTCCAATTGGTGCCCGTTACCTCTTGTCCTGGATCATCAAAGATGATCCAGGACAAGAGGTAACGGGTACAAACTGGAACCTAGGAACTTCTATCAAAGTATGAGGAGGAACTTCTTTACTTTGAGGGTGGCAGAGCGCTAGAACAGGCTGCCCAGGGAGGCAGTAGAGTCTCCGACCCCAGAGACATTCATAACCCGCCTGGAGGTCATCCTGTGCAACCTGCTGTAGGTGACCCTGCTCTGGCAGGGGGTTGGACTGGATGATCTCCAGAGGTCCTTTCCAACCCTAACCAATCTGTGATTCTGTGATCAGAGCTGTTCTTCGAAATCTGTTCCTAGGAAATCGCTGCGAGAAGGAGGATGCACCTGAGGAGCAGGCCTAAGATGGAGGATTGAACAAACAAGTAGCTCTTACCTGAGGAATCGGCTATCCCATGGAACAACTTCAGAGAAAGATTCTGCAACATTACTAGGGGTCCGCCAAAACATACAATTACTTGCCATGTTCCAGTTAAAGCCTAAACTATCGAGTTGGCATTTCTTTTTAAAAGTGTATAAAGAAGCGGTAATGGGCCAAATCCTCAAGCCACTCTAAATCAACACGATTTGCTTGCCTCCACTGGAACACCCGCTCTCTATTTCAGTTCAGGAGCTAACACACAGTATCTTAATATGCATTTAGGTTAATATTTGCACTTTGCAGGGCTAGGTAGATTGCACGGCTGGCACATATCAGACTAAATGTCACTTCCGAAAGCTAAGGGACCGAACCGGAAGCTGCCATTCAGAGGGACTACCTGACAACATGTGGAACCTCTCCGGAAAAGCCTTCCCACCTCAAGCAACTCCTTTTGATTAATCTTTCACATAGACAATACACGTTACTATTTTAAAACGCTGAATTTTTAAGGACAGAATACCTTAACGAACAGAGGAAAATGTGAACCAATTAGCATCTTCAAGCACTCTGAGACGCAGGGAGAGAAGGCCTACATAGAGTAGCCAGGTCCCTTCAGAGACCACAGCTGTAGCCCCTCTCTGCAATGTTGCCCCCTGGCAGCTAGACCGGGTCCAACCCCAGGACCCAGACACACTGCCAGTCACTCCAGAGTGTCATTAAGATGCACGGCACCACGGCGCAATTCAAATCAATGTTTCTTTCCTGCACGTTGCAGCGGGCGAGGTAGCAAAGGTTGACATGAAAAGTGGGAGAGCTGCCCAGTAACCATGAGGTTTTGTATCATGCGAACTTACAAAATGGTCTGGAATAAAGAATCTGTGCAGTATTGCCTTTCACACGGTGTCTAATCTCGCACCGCTAGACAACTTCAACTACGAGTATCTGGCAGAACTCGAGATGGTTTCACAAAGACTTGTCATCCTCCTTCACCAGATCACTCTCTGGAAGGCGTGAGGGATGGGGAGTTGAAATACATCATATTAGAATGAATAGAAATGGTAATGATCGGGCTCACCCACAACACTTCCGCTCTAAGTAATCAGTTAATTAACCCTGAATCGAGCGGGCTTGCTGGTCAGGAATACAGCAGTTGGATTGACAACAGCTTCCAGACTCCTGCTTCTCAAGGACAAGATTCGGTAACCCTTATTGATGTTAAACATTAGCTTACCCTGTGAGCAACCTCCAGAAATCAAGAGCGATTGTGCTACGTGAGGAAGACTGGCAGAATCTCATACCAATTTACAAGACAAGAAAGAACAGACAAGAAAGAACCTCCAGCAATCTCGCCATGGTAAAATCGTATGCCCCCCCACCGACACGCCCCCCGGCCTTTGCCTCCACAGATCCTGTGGTTGGCTAATTAAAGGAGGAGGTGTAACTATCAATCTAATCTGGCTTGTTCTCAAATTTACCATAATTTCCACACTTGAGAGGCTGGTGAAATGAAACAGCACTACTACACTTTCCCATTCATCAGCCGGAAGCAGAACAACTCCGAGAACCGGGCGAAAAATAATTAGGATGCGGGATCAGGTGTTGCGCGCGTGCATCTGTGCCTGTACAGGGGCACGCAGGCACATGAGCATTCACGGGAGGCAGCAGCAGTAGCACGGGGGCAGATGAGCACCACCAGTCATTTGACCTCGACAGGTGAATGCTTGCAGATGTACTCACAGCACACTTATTAGAAGAGGCCCAAATGCCCGAGAAAACTGCCGTCAGATTACGCCGGAAACAACAACGGCTTTTTAAACAACTACAGCCGCCAGAACGGTACCGGCGGCAGCACTGCAGGAGCTGCTCAGGAACCGCTGGGGCAACCCCAGCGCACCGGGTGCTCAGCGCGTGGCCCTGACCCCACCGCATGGCATGCCACCCTTGGGCAGGAAGCTTGACATTTTCTGGAAGCACCGGTGTCATTTCACGGGCTTTGCTGTCGCTTTGCGCTTGTGGGGTAACGCTATAGAGTTTTTCAGAAAGTGTTGGAGCAACTTTGGTACCTTTTCCATTCAGGCACACTGGGAGTGAGATGTGGGGCTGCTGCCAGGGGCTCTGCTCAGCACAGCATGGCTGGAGCTGGCCCAGGACCTCCTTCGAAAGACACACTGGTCAGACACACAGCTATCCTGAATCATCAAGGATAATCCTATGTTCAAGTTCAAGTTCCTACCTTCCAGTTCAAGTTCAAGTTCCTACGTTCCAATTGGTGCCCGTTACCTCTTGTCCTGGATCATCAAAGATGATCCAGGACAAGAGGTAACGGGTACAAACTGGAACCTAGGAACTTCTATCAAAGCATGAGGAGGAACTTCTTTACTTTGAGGGTGGCAGAGCGCTGGAACAGGCTGCCCAGGGAGGCGGTAGAGTCTCCCACCCCAGAGACATTCAAAACCCGCCTGGAGGTCATCCTGTGCAACCTGCTGTAGGTGACCCTGCTCTGGCAGGGGGTTGGACTGGATGATCTCCAGAGGTCCTTTCCAACCCTAACCAATCTGTGATTCTGTGATCAGAGCTGTTCTTCGAAATCTGTTCCTAGGAAATCGCTGCGAGAAGGAGGATGCACCTGAGGAGCAGGCCTAAGATGGAGGATTGAACAAACAAGTAGCTCTTACCTGAGGAATCGGCTATCCCATGGAACAACTTCAGAGAAAGATTCTGCAACATTACTAGGGGTCCGCCAAAACATACAATTACTTGCCATGTTCCAGTTAAAGCCTAAACTATCGAGTTGGCATTTCTTTTTAAAAGTGTATAAAGAAGCGGTAATGGGCCAAATCCTCAAGCCACTCTAAATCAACACGATTTGCTTGCCTCCACTGGAACACCTGCTCTCTATTGCAGTTCAGGAGCTAACACACAGTATCTTAATATGCATTTAGGTTAATATTTGCACTTTGCAGGGCTAGGTAGATTGCACGGCTGGCACATATCAGACTAAATGTCACTTCCGAAAGCTAAGGGACCGAACCGGAAGCTGCCATTCAGAGGGACTACCTGACAACATGTGGAACCTCTCCGGAAAAGCCTTCCCACCTCAAGCAACTCCTTTTGATTAATCTTTCACATAGACAATACACGTTACTATTTTAAAAAGCTGAATTTTTAAGGACAGAATACCTTAACGAACAGAGGAAAATGTGAACCAATTAGCATCTTCAAGCACTCTGAGACGCAGGGAGAGAAGGCCTACATAGAGTAGCCAGGTCCCTTCAGAGACCACAGCTGTAGCCCCTCTCTGCAATGTTGCCCCCTGGCAGCTAGACCGGGTCCAACCCCAGGACCCAGACACACTGCCAGTCACTCCAGAGTGTCATTAAGATGCACGGCACCACGGCGCAATTCAAATCAATGTTTCTTTCCTGCACGTTGCAGCGGGCGAGGTAGCAAAGGTTGACATGAAAAGTGGGAGAGCTGCCCAGTAACCATGAGGTTTTGTATCATGCGAACTTACAAAATGGTCTGGAATAAAGAATCTGTGCAGTATTGCCTTTCACACAGTGTCTAATCTCGCACCGCTAGACAACTTCAACTACGAGTATCTGGCAGAACTCGAGATGGTTTCACAAAGACTTGTCATCCTCCTTCACCAGATCACTCTCTGGAAGGCGTGAGGGAGGGGGAGTTGAAATACATCATATTAGAATGAATAGAAATGGTAATGATCGGGCTCTTCCACAACACTTCCGCTCTAAGTAATCAGTTAATTAACCCTGAATCGAGCGGGCTTGCTGGTCAGGAATACAGCAGTTGGATTGACAACAGCTTCCAGACTCCTGCTTCTCAAGGACAAGATTCGGTAACCCTTATTGATGTTAAACATTAGCTTACCCTGTGAGCAACCTCCAGAAATCAAGAGCGATTGTGCTACGTGAGGAAGACTGGCAGAATCTCATACCAATTTACAAGACAAGAAAGAACAGACAAGAAAGAACCTCCAGCAATCTCGCATGATACAAAACCTCATGGTTACTGGGCAGCTCTCCCACTTTTCATGTCAACCTTTGCTACTCGCCCGCTGCAACGTGCAGGAAAGAAACATTGATTTGAATTGCGCCGTGGTGCCGTGCATCTTAATGACACTCCTGGAGTGACTGGCAGTGCTGTCTGGGTCCTGGGGTTGGACCTCCCATTCATCAGCCGGAAGCAGAACAACTCCGAGAACCGGGCGAAAAATAATTAGGATGCGGGATCAGGTGTTGCGCGCATGCATCTGTGCCTGTACAGGGGCACGCAGGCACATGAGCATTCACGGGAGGCAGCAGCAGTAGCACGGGGGCAGATGAGCACCACCAGTCATTTGACCTCGACAGGTGAATGCTTGCAGATGTACTCACAGCACACTTATTAGAAGAGGCCCAAATGCCCGAGAAAACTGCCGTCAGATTACGCCGGAAACAACAACGGCTTTTTAAACAACTACAGCCGCCAGAACGGTACCGGCGGCAGCACTGCAGGAGCTGCTCAGGAACCGCTGGGGCAACCCCAGCGCACCGGGTGCTCAGCGTTTGGCCCTGACCCCACCGCATGGCATGTCACCCTTGGGCAGGAAGCTTGGCATTTTCTGGAAGCACCGGTGTCATTTCACGGGCTTTGCCGTCGCTTTGCGCTTGTGGGGTAACACTATAGAGTTTTTCAGAAAGTGTTGGAGCAACTTTGGTACCTTTTCCATTCAGGCACACTGGGAGTGAGGTGTGGGGCTGCTGCCAGGGGCTCTGCTCAGCACAGCATGGCTGGAGCTGGCCCAGGACCTCCTTCGAAAGACAGACTGGTCAGACACACAGCTATCCTGAATCATCAAGGATAATCCTATGTTCAAGTTCCTACGTTCCAGTTCAAGTTCAAGTTCCTACGTTCCAATTGGTGCCCGTTACCTCTTGTCCTGGATCATCAAAGATGATCCAGGACAAGAGGTAACGGGTACAAACTGGAACCTAGGAACTTCTATCAAAGCATGAGGAGGAACTTCTTTACTTTGAGGGTGGCAGAGCGCTGGAACAGGCTGCCCAGGGAGGCGGTAGAGTCTCCCACCCCAGAAACATTCAAAACCCGCCTGGAGGTCATCCTGTGCAACCTGCTGTAGGTGACCCTGCTCTGGCAGGGGGGTTGGACTGGATGATCTCCAGAGGTCCTTTCCAACCCTAACCAATCTGTGATTCTGTGATCAGAGCTGTTCTTTGAAATCTGTTCCTAGAAATCGCTGCAAGAAGGAGGATGCACCTGAGGAGCAGGCCTAAGATGGAGGATTGAACAAACAAGTAGTTCTTACCTGAGGAATCGGCTATCCCATGGAACAACTTCTGAGAAAGATTCTGCAACATTACTAGGGGTCCGCCAAAACATACAATTACTTGCCATGTTCCAGTTAAAGCCTAAACTATCGAGTTGGCATTTCTTTTTAAAAGTGTATAAAGAAGCGGTAATGGGCCAAATCCTCAAGCCACTCTAAATCAACACGATTTGCTTGCCTCCGCTGGAACACCCGCTCTCTATTTCAGTTCAGGAGCTAACACACAGTATCTTAATATGCATTTAGGTTAATATTTGCACTTTGCAGGGCTAGGTAGATTGCACGGCTGGCACATATCAGACTAAATGTCACTTCCGAAAGCTAAGGGACCGAACCGGAAGCTGCCATTCAGAGGGACTACCTGACAACATGTGGAACCTCTCCGGAAAAGCCTTCCCACCTCAAGCAACTCCTTTTGATTAATCTTTCACATAGACAATACACGTTATATACACCGACACACCCCCCCGGCCTTTGCCTCCACAGATCCTGTGGTTGGCTAATTAAAGGAGGAGGTGTAACTATCAATCTAATCTGGCTTGTTCTCAAATTTACCATAATTTCCACACTTGAGAGGCTGGTGAAATGAAACAGCACTACTACACTTTCCCATTCATCAGCCGGAAGCAGAACAACTCCGAGAACCGGGCGAAAAATAATTAGGATGCGGGATCAGGTGTTGCGCGCGTGCATCTGTGCCTGTACAGGGGCACGCAGGCACATGAGCATTCACGGGAGGCAGCAGCAGTAGCACGGGGGCAGATGAGCACCACCAGTCATTTGACCTCGACAGGTGAATGCTTGCAGATGTACTCACAGCACACTTATTCGAAGAGGCCCAAATGCCCGAGAAAACTGCCGTCAGATTACACCGGAAACAACAACGGCTTTTTAAACAACTACAGCCGCCAGAACGGTACCGGCGGCAGCACTGCAGGAGCTGCTCAGGAACCGCTGGGGCAACCCCAGCGCACCGGGTGCTCAGCGCGTGGCCCTGACCCCACCGCATGGCATGTCACCCTTGGGCAGGAAGCTTGACATTTTCTGGAAGCACCGGTGTCATTTCACGGGCTTTGCCGTCGCTTTGCGCTTGTGGGGTAACACTATAGAGTTTTTCAGAAAGTGTTGGAGCAACTTTGGTACCTTTTCCATTCAGGCACACTGGGAGTGAGCTGTGGGGCTGCTGCCAGGGGCTCTGCTCAGCACAGCATGGCTGGAGCTGGTCCAGGACCTCCTTCGAAAGACAGACTGGTCAGACACACAGCTATCCTGAATCATCAAGGATAATCCTATGTTCAAGTTCCTACGTTCCAGTTCAAGTTCAAGTTCCTACGTTCCAATTGGTGCCCGTTACCTCTTGTCCTGGATCATCAAAGATGATCCAGGACAAGAGGTAACGGGTACAAACTGGAACCTAGGAACTTCTATCAAAGCATGAGGAGGAACTTCTTTACTTTGAGGGTGGCAGAGCGCTGGAACAGGCTGCCCAGGGAGGCGGTAGAGTCTCCCACCCCAGAAACATTCAAAACCCGCCTGGAGGTCATCCTGTGCAACCTGCTGTAGGTGACCCTGCTCTGGCAGGGGGGTTGGGCTGGATGATCTCCAGAGCTCCTTTCCAACCCTAACCAATCTGTGATTCTGTGATCAGAGCTGTTCTTCGAAATCTGTTCCTAGGAAATCGCTGCGAGAAGGAGGATGCACCTGAGGAGCAGGCCTAAGATGGAGGATTGAACAAACAAGTAGCTCTTACCTGAGGAATCGGCTATCCCATGGAACAACTTCTGAGAAAGATTCTGCAACATTACTAGGGGTCCGCCAAAACATACAATTACTTGCCATGTTCCAGTTAAAGCCTAAACTATCGAGTTGGCATTTCTTTTTAAAAGTGTATAAAGAAGCGGTAATGGGCCAAATCCTCAAGCCACTCTAAATCAACACGATTTGCTTGCCTCCGCTGGAACACCCGCTCTCTATTGCAGTTCAGGAGCTAACACACAGTATCTTAATATGCATTTAGGTTAATATTTGCACTTTGCAGGGCTAGGTAGATTGCACGGCTGGCACATATCAGACTAAATGTCACTTCCGAAAGCTAAGGGACCGAACCGGAAGCTGCCATTCAGAGGGACTACCTGACAACATGTGGAACCTCTCCGGAAAAGCCTTCCCACCTCAAGCAACTCCTTTTGATTAATCTTTCACATAGACAATACACGTTATATACACCGACACACCCCCCCGGCCTTTGCCTCCACAGATCCTGTGGTTGGCTAATTAAAGGAGGAGGTGTAACTATCAATCTAATCTGGCTTGTTCTCAAATTTACCATAATTTCCACACTTGAGAGGCTGGTGAAATGAAACAGCACTACTACACTTTCCCATTCATCAGCCGGAAGCAGAACAACTCCGAGAACCGGGCGAAAAATAATTAGGATGCGGGATCAGGTGTTGCGCGCGTGCATCTGTGCCTGTACAGGGGCACGCAGGCACATGAGCATTCACGGGAGGCAGCAGCAGTAGCACGGGGGCAGATGAGCACCACCAGTCATTTGACCTCGACAGGTGAATGCTTGCAGATGTACTCACAGCACACTTATTAGAAGAGGCCCAAATGCCCGAGAAAACTGCCGTCAGATTACGCCGGAAACAACAACGGCTTTTTAAACAACTACAGCCGCCAGAATGGTACCGGCGGCAGCACTGCAGGAGCTGCTCAGGAACCGCTGGGGCAACCCCAGCGCACCGGGTGCTCAGCACGTGGCCCTGACCCCACCGCATGGCATGTCACCCTTGGGCAGGAAGCTTGACATTTTCTGGAAGCACCGGTGTCATTTCACGGGCTTTGCCGTCGCTTTGCGCTTGTGGGGTAACACTATAGAGTTTTTCAGAAAGTGTTGGAGCAACTTTGGTACCTTTTCCATTCAGGCACACTGGGAGTGAGCTGTGGGGCTGCTGCCAGGGGCTCTGCTCAGCACAGCATGGCTGGAGCTGGCCCAGGACCTCCTTCGAAAGACAGACTGGTCAGACACACAGCTATCCTGAATCATCAAGGATAATCCTATGTTCAAGTTCCTACGTTCCAGTTCAAGTTCAAGTTCCTACGTTCCAATTGGTGCCCGTTACCTCTTGTCCAGGATCATCAAAGATGATCCAGGACAAGAGGTAACGGGTACAAACTGGAACCTAGGAACTTCTATCAAAGCATGAGGAGGAACTTCTTTACTTTGAGGGTGGCAGAGCGCTGGAACAGGCTGCCCAGGGAGGCGGTAGAGTCTCCCACCCCAGAAACATTCAAAACCCGCCTGGAGGTCATCCTGTGCAACCTGCTGTAGGTGACCCTGCTCTGGCAGGGGGGTTGCACTACATGATCTCCAGAGCTCCTTTCCAACCCTAACCAATCTGTGATTCTGTGATCAGAGCTGTTCTTCGAAATCTGTTCCTAGGAAATCGCTGCGAGAAGGAGGATGCACCTGAGGAGCAGGCCTAAGATGGAGGATTGAACAAACAAGTAGCTCTTACCTGAGGAATCGGCTATCCCATGGAACAACTTCTGAGAAAGATTCTGCAACATTACTAGGGGTCCGCCAAAACATACAATTACTTGCCATGTTCCAGTTAAAGCCTAAACTATCGAGTTGGCATTTCTTTTTAGAAGTGTATAAAGAAGCGGTAATGGGCCAAATCCTCAAGCCACTGTAAATCAACACGATTTGCTTGCCTCCGCTGGAACACCCGCTCTCTATTTCAGTTCAGGAGCTAACACACAGTATCTTAATATGCATTTAGGTTAATATTTGCACTTTGCAGGGCTAGGTAGATTGCACGGCTGGCACATATCAGACTAAATGTCACTTCCGAAAGCTAAGGGACCGAACCGGAAGCTGCCATTCAGAGGGACTACCTGACAACATGTGGAACCTCTCCGGAAAAGCCTTCCCACCTCAAGCAACTCCTTTTGATTAATCTTTCACATAGACAATACACGTTACTATTTTAAAAAGCTGAATTTTTAAGGACAGAATACCTTAACGAACAGAGGAAAATGTGAACCAATTAGCATCTTCAAGCACTCTGAGACGCAGGGAGAGAAGGCCTACATAGAGTAGCCAGGTCCCTTCAGAGACCACAGCTGTAGCCCCTCTCTGCAATGTTGCCTCCTGGCAGCTAGACCGGGTCCAACCCCAGGACCCAGACACACTGCCAGTCACTCCAGAGTGTCATTAAGATGCACGGCACCACGGCGCAATTCAAATCAATGTTTCTTTCCTGCACGTTGCAGCGGGCGAGGTAGCAAAGGTTGACATGAAAAGTGGGAGAGCTGCCCAGTAACCATGAGGTTTTGTATCATGCGAACTTACAAAATGGTCTGGAATAAAGAATCTGTGCAGTATTGCCTTTCACACAGTGTCTAATCTCGCACCGCTAGACAACTTCAACTACGAGTATCTGGCAGAACTCGAGATGGTTTCACAAAGACTTGTCATCCTCCTTCACCAGATCACTCTCTGGAAGGCGTGAGGGAGGGGGAGTTGAAATACATCATATTAGAATGAATAGAAATGGTAATGATCGGGCTCTTCCACAACACTTCCGCTCTAAGTAATCAGTTAATTAACCCTGAATCGAGCGGGCTTGCTGGTCAGGAATACAGCAGTTGGATTGACAACAGCTTCCAGACTCCTGCTTCTCAAGGACAAGATTCGGTAACCCTTATTGATGTTAAACATTAGCTTACCCTGTGAGCAACCTCCAGAAATCAAGAGCGATTGTGCTACGTGAGGAAGACTGGCAGAACCTCATATCAATTTACAAGACAAGAAAGAACAGACAAGAAAGAACCTCCAGCAATCTCGCCATGGTAAAATCGTATGCCCCCCCACCGACACGCCCCCCGGCCTTTGCCTCCACAGATCCTGTGGTTGGCTAATTAAAGGAGGAGGTGTAACTATCAATCTAATCTGGCTTGTTCTCAAATTTACCATAATTTCCACACTTGAGAGGCTGGTGAAATGAAACAGCACTACTACACTTTCCCATTCATCAGCCGGAAGCAGAACAACTCCGAGAACCGGGCGAAAAATAATTAGGATGCGGGATCAGGTGTTGCGCGCGTGCATCTGTGCCTGTACAGGGGCACGCAGGCACATGAGCATTCACGGGAGGCAGCAGCAGTAGCACGGGGGCAGATGAGCACCACCAGTCATTTGACCTCGACAGGTGAATGCTTGCAGATGTACTCACAGCACACTTATTAGAAGAGGCCCAAATGCCCGAGAAAACTGCCGTCAGATTACGCCGGAAACAACAACGGCTTTTTAAACAACTACAGCCGCCAGAACGGTACCGGCGGCAGCACTGCAGGAGCTGCTCAGGAACCGCTGGGGCAACCCCAGCGCACCGGGTGCTCAGCGCGTGGCCCTGACCCCACCGCATGGCATGTCACCCTTGGGCAGGAAGCTTGACATTTTCTGGAAGCACCGGTGTCATTTCACGGGCTTTGCCGTCGCTTTGCGCTTGTGGGGTAACACTATAGAGTTTTTCAGAAAGTGTTGGAGCAACTTTGGTACCTTTTCCATTCAGGCACACTGGGAGTGAGCTGTGGGGCTGCTGCCAGGGGCTCTGCTCAGCACAGCATGGCTGGAGCTGGTCCAGGACCTCCTTCGAAAGACAGACTGGTCAGACACACAGCTATCCTGAATCATCAAGGATAATCCTATGTTCAAGTTCAAGTTCCTACCTTCCAGTTCAAGTTCAAGTTCCTACGTTCCAATTGGTGCCCGTTACCTCTTGTCCTGGATCATCAAAGATGATCCAGGACAAGAGGTAACGGGTACGAACTGGAACGTAGGAACTTCTATCAAAGCATGAGGAGGAACTTCTTTACTTTGAGGGTGGCAGAGCGCTGGAACAGGCTGCCCAGGGAGGCAGTAGAGTCTCCGACCCCAGAAACGTTCAAAACCCGCCTGGAGGTCATCCTGTGCAACCTGCTGTAGGTGACCCTGCTCTGGCAGGGGGGTTGGACTGGATGATCTCCAGAGCTCCTTTCCAACCCTAACCAATCTGTGATTCTGTGATCAGAGCTGTTCTTTGAAATCTGTTCCTAGGAAATCGCTGCGAGAAGGAGGACGCACCTGAGGAGCAGGCCTAAGATGGAGGATTGAACAAACAACTAGCTCTTACCTGAGGAATCGGCTATCCCATGGAACAACTTCTGAGAAAGATTCTGCAACATTACTAGGGGTCCGCCAAAACATACAATTACTTTCCATGTTCCAGTTAAAGCCTAAACTATCGAGTTGGCATTTCTTTTTAAAAGTGTATAAAGAAGCGGTAATGGGCCAAATCCTCAAGCCACTCTAAATCAACACGATTTGCTTGCCTCCGCTGGAACACCCGGTCTCTATTTCAGTTCAGGAGCTAACACACAGTATCTTAATATGCATTTAGGTTAATATTTGCACTTTGCAGGGCTAGGTAGATTGCACGGCTGGCACATATCAGACTAAATGTCACTTCCGAAAGCTAAGGGACCGAACCGGAAGCTGCCATTCAGAGGGACTACCTGACAACATGTGGAACCTCTCCGGAAAAGCCTTCCCACCTCAAGCAACTCCTTTTGATTAATCTTTCACATAGACAATACACGTTATATACACCGACACACCCCCCCGGCCTTTGCCTCCACAGAT
The DNA here is from genome assembly GCF_965231255.1 of Vanellus vanellus. Lineage (NCBI taxonomy): Eukaryota > Metazoa > Chordata > Aves > Charadriiformes > Charadriidae > Vanellus > Vanellus vanellus. The sequence continues at coordinate 13,046 of NW_028128444.1, forward strand.
CCTGTGGTTGGCTAATTAAAGGAGGAGGTGTAACTATCAATCTAATCTGGCTTGTTCTCAAATTTACCATAATTTCCACACTTGAGAGGCTGGTGAAATGAAACAGCACTACTACACTTTCCCATTCATCAGCCGGAAGCAGAACAACTCTGAGAACCGGGCGAAAAGTAATTAGGATGCGGGATCAGGTGTTGCGCGTGTGCATCTGTGCCTGTACAGGGGCACGCAGGCACATGAGCATTCACGGGAGGCAGCAGCAGTAGCACGGGGGGAGATGAGCACCACCAGTCATTTGACCTCGACAGGTGAATGCTTGCAGTAGTACTCACAGCACACTTATTAGAAGAGGCCCAAATGCCCGAGAAAACTGCCGTCAGATTACGCCGGAAACAACAACGGCTTTTTAAACAACTACAGCCGCCAGAACGGTACCGGCAGCAGCACTGCAGGAGCTGCTCAGGAACCGCTGGGGCAACCCCAGCGCACCGGGTGCTCAGCGCGTGGCCCTGACCCCACCGCATGGCATGTCACCCTTGGGCAGGAAGCTTGACATTTTCTGGAAGCACCGGTGTCATTTCACGGGCTTTGCCGTCGCTTTGCGTTTGTGGGGTAACACTATAGAGTTTTTCAGAAAGTGTTGGAGCAACTTTGGTACCTTTTCCATTCAGGCACACTGGGAGTGAGGTGTGGGGCTGCTGCCAGGGGCTCTGCTCAGCACAGCATGGCTGGAGCTGGCCCAGGACCTCCTTCGAAAGACAGACTGGTCAGACACACAGCTATCCTGAATCATCAAGGATAATCCTATGTTCAAGTTCCTACGTTCCAGTTCAAGTTCAAGTTCCTACGTTCCAATTGGTGCCCGTTACCTCTTGTCCTGGATCATCAAAGATGATCCAGGACAAGAGGTAACGGGTACAAACTGGAACCTAGGAACTTCTATCAAAGCATGAGGAGGAACTTCTTTACTTTGAGGGTGGCAGAGCGCTGGAACAGGCTGCCCAGGGAGGCGGTAGAGTCTCCCACCCCAGAGACATTCAAAACCCGCCTGGAGGTCATCCTGTGCAACCTGCTGTAGGTGACCCTGCTCTGGCAGGGGGGTTGGGCTGGATGATCTCCAGAGCTCCTTTCCAACCCTAACCAATCTGTGATTCTGTGATCAGAGCTGTTCTTCGAAATCTGTTCCTAGGAAATCGCTGCGAGAAGGAGGATGCACCTGAGGAGCAGGCCTAAGATGGAGGATTGAACAAACAAGTAGCTCTTAGCTGAGAAATCGGCTATCCCATGGAACAACTTCAGAGAAAGATTCTGCAACATTACTAGGGGTCCACCAAAACATACAATTACTTGCCATGTTCCAGTTAAAGCCTAAACTATCGAGTTGGCATTTCTTTTTAAAAGTGTATAAAGAAGCGGTAATGGGCCAAATCCTCAAGCCACTCTAAATCAACACGATTTGCTTGCCTCCGCTGGAACACCCGCTCTCTATTTCAGTTCAGGAGCTAACACACAGTATCTTAATATGCATTTAGGTTAATATTTGCACTTTGCAGGGCTAGGTAGATTGCACGGCTGGCACATATCAGACTAAATGTCACTTCCGAAAGCTAAGGGACCGAACCGGAAGCTGCCATTCAGAGGGACTACCTGACAACATGTGGAACCTCTCCGGAAAAGCCTTCCCACCTCAAGCAACTCCTTTTGATTAATCTTTCACATAGACAATACACGTTATATACACCGACACACCCCCCCGGCCTTTGCCTCCACAGATCCTGTGGTTGGCTAATTAAAGGAGGAGGTGTAACTATCAATCTAATCTGGCTTGTTCTCAAATTTACCATAATTTCCACACTTGAGAGGCTGGTGAAATGAAACAGCACTACTACACTTTCCCATTCATCAGCCGGAAGCAGAACAACTCCGAGAACCGGGCGAAAAATAATTAGGATGCGGGATCAGGTGTTGCGCGCGTGCATCTGTGCCTGTACAGGGGCACGCAGGCACATGAGCATTCACGGGAGGCAGCAGCAGTAGCACAGGGGCAGATGAGCACCACCAGTCATTTGACCTCGACAGGTGAATGCTTGCAGATGTACTCACAGCACACTTATTAGAAGAGGCCCAAATGCCCGAGAAAACTGCCGTCAGATTACGCCGGAAACAACAATGGCTTTTTAAACAACTACAGCCGCCAGAACGGTACCGGCGGCAGCACTGCAGGAGCTGCTCAGGAACCGCTGGGGCAACCCCAGCGCACCGGGTGCTCAGCGCGTGGCCCTGACCCCACCGCATTGCCGCGATTGAGAGACGGAGACCTAGCTGGGTGCACGCCAGATCTAACTTTATTGTTTTCAGCAACCATCTTTTATATGATCAAATATTCATTAGAAGACAGCGTGTTAGAGTCTGATTGGTTACACAGAAAATCATCTCATACATATTACAAAAGCTGAGCTCCTAATTGGCCAGTCATTTCAGAGTCGTCCGTCTCTTTTCGCATCCTGTTGCCCAATTTCTTTCAACCACCAATTCCTTGTTCTATAAACAAAGCCAGGATGTTGCAGTCTGTTGTTCCTGATGTTTATCTTGTGACAGATAACAGTCTTGCCCAAGCAGAGGCTTTTTTCAAGGCGCTGCATTGTTCAAACTTTCTGTAGTTCGCGCTGCATGAGCTCCAGCACGTCCTTTTCGATTAGCTGGCTATCACTAGGAGTTCTTCCAAGGCTGATCAGATCATTCCCTTCATCTCCCCCCTCTTGTTGCACAATAAGGACCCGCTTCATTGAGTTTGCTATTAACCTCTGTAAACATTGCAACAGACAGGGTAAAAAGAGCAATAAAAGGACAAAGACAGCCAAAGCATACACAATTGTTTTTACCAGGCTTCTTAGCCAGCCAGACAAACCCCATCCTTTAAAAAGTTTGTCTAGCCAATCCCAGCTGTCATCCTGGTGGAGTTTAGAGACTCCTTCCTTAAGCTGCTGAATACTTGCGTGAATCGATTCAGAATGATCAGAAAGGTTCATACAACACATACCTTCAAAATCCTCACACCCATGGCCTTGTGCTAAAAGCAAAAAATCTATAGCAGCCCTATTTTGCAGTGTAGCATGGCGAACACTATCCACATCTAACAAGAGACCAGATAATGCCTTGCTGGTGGCATTTGTTTGCTTGGCAAGCCAACAGACAAGTTTATCTAAAGTTGCCAAGGCTTTCCCAGCAGCAGCCCCAGGCAACAAAAAAGAAGCAGCAAAGCGTTGACCAAAAGACCAAAATTCCACACTATCATCACAGTCAGGGGTATAGGTATGGACACTACGTTTTGCCCTATGAGAAAGGCGGTGTTGCAAAATCATAGACGTGTTGGGGGTCAAGACTGAGAGGCGTCCAAGACTGCAGGGACCCCCTTTTATATGAGAAGGGATGCTAGGCCAAGCCTTATCCCCACAAATAAAGAATATTCCGGGGGGTAATAAGAGGGGGACATTCGTAGATTTAGACACATTTAAGGCTGTGGAGTTACACCAAACACTAGCATTCCGGAAGACAGGGTGAACGGGAGAAACATCCCACACCTTAGACTGATTTTTTCCTGTATAATTAAATTTAAAACAAAGATCCATTTTTACTGATCCCAATAACTCAATTTCTTGCGGTTCCAAACTGGCCTGTGGGAGTCGGGGGGGCCCACGCGTCCCAATATTTTATTATTTCCCTGACGTCTACTTTTCTTAAATCTTGGGGTACCGGCCATTCATCTAGCGGCAAGCCCACGAGACAGGTAGAGAAAGGGTTGTTCGGGGAAGCAGTAGATAGACACAAGGTATCCTGTCCCGTGAGATTTGCTAGTGTTACCCATACATTAACCTTGGGCAATGCTGGCGGGAACAGATTGCCCCATGCTCCTCCCATTATATTGGTCATAACTATTATTGGGAAAATTGACGTCGCCACCCCTTTTTCATTTTCCAAGCAAACCGCCTTTTGCATTCTCTCTTTGTACGGTCCCAGTCCTTTCTTAAGACGGGCCAGATGGCGGGTACCAGATTGGTCCTACTACACTCCAAGTCACAAACCAATATTTTTCCTGCTTGATCAGTCACTATTTTTGCCCAATCAGTAAGGCAGGAAAAGTATCGATCAGTGTCACCTAACTCGTGTCCTGTGACAAGCAGGAGTCTGGCCGTACTAATCTCTTTTTCTAAACAAATTTCACACCAGCGTCCAGCAAGCGTCGCCCGACGCCACCACTCCTTGTCACAAGTGTAACAAACACACAGGACCCAGGGGTCACAATGTCCACACAAGCCACAGGTAATGTTTCTAATGGGCACTTCACGACACTTATTCATAGAACGCTTATTTGTTCAGAACAGCCAGTTCCTTTTGCTCTGTTTCCTCGATGAGAGATTCTTCTACGTGATGATCAGGATTCTCCGGTGAGGTTTGCGGTAGGGGCTCGCGGAAGGGTCGCACGTTCTTAGCAGGAATCCACCTGGGACCCTTCTCTGTGGAGACAGAAGCATAACCTCTACCCCAGGTGATAAGAGGATAAGGTCCCACAATTTTACCTGTTTCTGGGTCTCGGACCAAGACTGGTGGCTTAATCCGCATTTCCAGCGAGGCGTTCATGTTAAAATGGCGAACTATAGGAGGATTGCTGTCTAATAAAGAACAGTTCAGAAAATTAAAAACATATAAAGCTTTCTGTAAGCGCTCCTCGGGGGTAGCAGTCCCTACTCCCCCTTTCTGCTGTAGTAAGAGGCGTTTTAAGGATTGATGGGAGCGCTCGATTAACGATTGTCCTGTAGGGGAGTGAGGAATTCCGGTGACATGATCGATTCCCCAGGAGTCAAAAAATTTTTTAATTGCTGCTGATATATATGCAGGACCGTTATCAGTCTTAATTTGGGAGGGTATACCTAAAGTGGCAAATGCACGTGCCAAATGCCTTTGGACATCGCGCGCCCTTTCTCCTGTATGGCAGGAGGCAAATAATGCGCCAGAGAAGGTATCAATGGAAGAATGAATATATTTTAGGTGGCCAAATTCTGAAAAGTGGGTGACATCGGTTTGCCAGAGTTGCAAACTCTGCAAACCCCTAGGGTTAACTCCTCCTGCTACTGAGGGAAAGGAGTGTTTTTGACAATCAGGCCATACAGCAATGATAGTCGTTGCTTGCTGAGTAGTAAGACTAAATTGTCGTTTAAGACCTCCAGCATTTTGGTGGAAAAAGGAATGACTTAATTTGGCTTGTGCTACATGGTCCGGTAACACTTGTACTGGTAATGTAAGCAGATCGGCTTGTCGATTTCCCTCTGCAATAAAACCAGGCAAAGAAGTATGAGACCTAACATGCATAATAAAATAAGGGTGAGGACGTGAGTCGAGGAGGTAAATAAGCTCCTGTAACAAAGAAAATAAGTCAGCATGTGAAACATCACGCAACAAAGATGCCTCGGCTCGCTCAACAATTCCTGTAACATAAGCAGAGTCTGTAACAATATTAAGTGGCATCGACCATTTTCTAAATGCGCGGACAACTGCTGCTAATTCTACTATTTGAGGAGAGCCTGGCACAGTCTCTATATCAGAGTCCCATTGTCCACTGTGGTTATCCCACCAGAGAATAACTGACTTGTGTGATTTTCCGGATCCGTCTGTAAATACAGTTAAGGCTTGCAGAGGTTGGTCACTTTTCTTTGGCTTGGACACCAGACGGAAGTCGGCGCTAAACAGTTTATGAGAAGGTGGGTGAGAAGAAAGCTGACCTGCGTAGCCGGCTACTGCTATACTGAAGGCCTCTGATTGTTGGTGGAGCCACTGCAGATATTCGTTTGCTATAGGCAAATAAATACAAATAAAATCTATTCCTGACAATGTTAATAAACGCCTCCGGGCTCGAATGATCAAAAATGCAAACATTTCATGCTGTGTTACGATAGTCTTTGTGGGCTGATTTGGCAAAAAGACCCATTCAATAATTAACAATGGATCGGATTTCTGAAAATCCCATTGAAATATCAAGGCGTAAGGCTGTCGAGCAGGATTTAAGATGATTAGATAAAAGGGTGACTCAGGAGCGCATCGGTGTGCTTGTCTAAGGGCAATTGCAGTTGCGACTCTTTGCAGAGAGTCAACAGCCTCAGGGCCGAGAGCCCGAGGGGAGTTTAAATTAGTATCTCCTTTAAGCAATTCAAACAAAGGACTTAAGTCTGCATTGGAAATTCCCAACAACGGTCGTACCCAATTAATTGTTCCTAACAACTTTTGCACATCATGCAAGTTTTTTATGTCTGCCCGAATTTGCAGGGGCTGAGGAACTATGGTTTGCGCTCGTATGCGCCAGCCTAGATATTTCCATGGTGCAATTTTTTGAATTTTTTCTGGCGCAATACAGAGACCTGCTGAATTAACAGCAGCTGTGACAAGGGCTACAGCTTCCTCCAGGACCTTGTGATGTTGTGCAGCCATCAGGATATCATCCATATAATGATACAATAAGACACTGGGCATCTTAGTCCTAACAGGACTAAGGACTTTGGCTACATACCATTGGCATATCGTAGGGCTATTTTTCATTCCTTGTGGCAGCACAACCCACTGATATCTTTGCAACGGGGCTTGCATGTTGACACTTGGAACTGAGAAGGCAAATTTAGGAGCATCATCCGGATGCAACGGAATATTAAAAAAGCAATCTTTAAGATCGATAACAGTTAAATGCCAATCTCGAGGGATCATAGTAGGGGATGGGAGCCCCGGTTGGAGGGCTCCCATGTCCTCCATCGCGTCATTGATTTTTCTAAGGTCATGGAGCAAGCGCCACTTGCCGGTTTGCTTTTTAATAACAAAGACAGGGGAATTCCAAGGACTAACAGAGGGTACAATGTGGCCTTTTGACAGTTGTTCTGTAACTAATTCCTGGAGAGCGCGAAGCTTTTCTAACGGTAGGGGCCATTGGTCAACCCAAACAGGGGTATTGGTTTTCCAAGTCAATTTCAGGGTGTCGCGCTCTTCAATGGCCCCACCTAAAAATGTGTCTGAATAGACATCCCCCACTGGGACAACACATCTCGTCCCCACAAGATCATAGGAACAGGCAACACAAAGGGCTTAACAGAAGCTACATGTCCCTCTGGGCCTTTAATTTGGATCAAATCCAAACTTTGTTGGCTATTACCAGTCCCTCCAATGCCCGCCAACGCCTGAGAAATATTAGCTAGAGGCCATTGCGGGGGCCATTTGGCCTGAGAGATTACTGTAACATCAGCTCCAGTATCAATGATTCCGCTTAACACTATTTGCTGTCCCTCGCGGGTAAGAGTACATTGACATACGGGCCTTCTCTGGGAAATGGATTGTACCCACAAGATTTGCGGGTTTCCCGTAGACCCAAAGCCCCCCTTCCTCTGTTGGGATTGAGTGGGGATAGGGGCGCCAGTCTCCTTGGGAATTAATATCAGTTGCGCTATACGGCTACCTTTCGGTATTGTACAGGGGGGGAATGGAGTCCATGCCATGATCTTAATCTCAACAATACTATCAGAGTCAATAACTCCCGGCAACACAAAAAGTCCTGACAAAGTTGTAGATGATCTTCCTAACAATAACGCTTGCGTTCCAGGGGGCAGAGGCCCCGAAACATTTGTAGATAATAGGTGGACCGAGGGATCGAGTACCGTTACTGTGTGGGCGGTTGCCAGGTCCAGTCCGGCGCTTCCGGCCGTTGCTGGACGAAGACTTGAGGCGCTACTGCCCCCCCCTGAGGGTTTGGGAATGTCTGCTGCGGCATTTGTGTCTGCACGCGTCGCTGCTCCGCGCTCCGTGATCGGTTTCCCTGGATTAATTGACCCTGCAAATCATACTTAGACCGACATTGATTAGCATAATGACGCCCTTTCTTACATCTGGGACAAATTCCCGGAGCTCGAGGTTTAGTACTGCCGTTAGCGGCTAAGCAATTTTTCTTCAAGTGACCAGGCTTACCGCACCCATAGCAGACACCCGGACCCATTGGGCCGCGCATAGCCGCAAAGGCAGCTGCCATGGCTTCATACTTATGATCCGCAGTACCAATCCTATTACAGGCTTCAACCATTTCAACTAGGGTGGGGTTTTGATTAGGGAGAGATTTCAAAAGTTTTTTGCAATCTGCATTAGCATTTTCCACAGCCAGTTTTAACAACAAAATTTCTCGAGCTTCCGCATTATCTATCTGACGTTCCAGAGCTTGTTTCAATCTGTCAATAAACTGCATATAGGGCTCCCGAGGTTCTTGTACGATAGTAGTAAAGGCCTTTTGCGGCTTTTGAGAGTCTGGGACTTTTCTTAGAGCCTTTCTAGCTTCTTCCCGTATCGCCTCAAGAGCTTCCCGTGGGATGTCCCGCGCCTGGGCAACTGGATTTGCCCATTGTCCCGTACCCGTAAGATGTTCTATAGTCAGTGCAGCAAGGCCTCCATTGTCGTGACCTACATAGGTCAGCAGAAGAGCTTGGAGTCCTCCCCTCCAATGCGATTCCCACAACGAGTACTGAGTGGGGGTTAGTAACAATTGTGCAAGGGACTTTAGATCATGCGGAGTCATCACATAAGTATCAAAAGCGGAGGACAGCAGGCTCGCAAAATATGGGGAGGAGAGCCCGTGCTCTGTGATAGTACGGCGTAGTTCCTTCACTACCGGGAAAGATAGAGCCTCCCATTGTGCCCCTCCCCCACGACCTTGATATATCACAGGAGCCACGATTGTCCGAGCTATGTCCAGTTCTCCCTCTTTCAAGGCTTGTCGCTTGATATTAGCCCATACATCGTGTGGGTCAGGGGGGTAAAGTTGTGGCTCCTTATCAGGGTCTATGGGTCCTGGGTCAAAGGGATCCTCCTCCGGGGGATACCCTGCCGCTCCCACCGTGAGGGGCCCTTTAGTATGCTCGGTACCTGGCGGGTTATCGGTGTCTCCAGCCTCTCTACCGTCCTTGCCCTCCTGCGCCTTTAAGGTTTCAAAAATAGTTCGCCACCACGGAAGCATACGCTGCGCTTCAACGTTTCCAGTTGTGGCTGCATGCCACAGTTTCACCCCTACATCATCCCACAGTTCCCGTGTAAAAATAGTGGAGGCAGTCACAGTGGGTATTTTTACTTGTACCCATTTAAGCATCATTTTAAGGTCTTGCCCAGAAATATTCTTTCCATGTTTCTTAAGAAGAGCTTTCATAAGCTCATATACGTCTCTCTCTGGGGAAGACGCTTGATTTCCCATGTTTCCCACAGCTCACCTATTCGTTCCAGAGGGATTCTTAGGCCGGCTCCTGCTTCCTTTCAGCAGCTCATTTAAAGTTCTGTGGGACTCGCAGCCTGCCACGCAGTTAGGTGGTTGTCGAACCCGGGAATCACGTCGGGGTCACCAATTTGCCGCGATTGAGAGACGGAGACCTAGCTGGGTGCACGCCAGATCTAACTTTATTGTTTTCAGCAACCATCTTTTATATGATCAAATATTCATTAGAAGACAGCGTGTTAGAGTCTGATTGGTTACACAGAAAATCATCTCATACATATTACAAAAGCTGAGCTCCTAATTGGCCAGTCATTTCAGAGTCGTCCGTCTCTTTTCGCATCCTGTTGCCCAATTTCTTTCAACCACCAATTCCTTGTTCTATAAACAAAGCCAGGATGTTGCAGTCTGTTGTTCCTGATGTTTATCTTGTGACAGATAACAGTCTTGCCCAAGCAGAGGCTTTTTTCAAGGCGCTGCATTGTTCAAACTTTCTGTAGTTCGCGCTGCATGAGCTCCAGCACGTCCTTTTCGATTAGCTGGCTATCACTAGGAGTTCTTCCAAGGCTGATCAGATCATTCCCTTCACCGCATGGCATGTCACCCTTGGGCAGGAAGCTTGGCATTTTCTGGAAGCACCGGTGTCATTTCACGGGCTTTGCCGTCGCTTTGCGCTTGTGGGGTAACACTATAGAGTTTTTCAGAAAGTGTTGGAGCAACTTTGGTACCTTTTCCATTCAGGCACACTGGGAGTGAGCTGTGGGGCTGCTGCCAGGGGCTCTGCTCAGCACAGCATGGCTGGAGCTGGCCCGGGACCTCCTTCGAAAGACAGACTGGTCAGACACACAGCTATCCTGAATCATCAAGGATAATCCTATGTTCAAGTTCAAGTTCCTACCTTCCAGTTCAAGTTCAAGTTCCTACGTTCCAATTGGTGCCCGTTACCTCTTGGCCTGGATCATCAAAGATGATCCAGGACAAGAGGTAACGGGTACAAACTGGAACCTAGGAACTTCTATCAAAGCATGAGGAGGAACTTCTTTACTTTGAGGGTGGCAGAGCGCTGGAACAGGCTGCCCAGGGAGGCGGTAGAGTCTCCCACCCCAGAAACATTCAAAACCCGCCTGGAGGTCATCCTGTGCAACCTGCTGTAGGTGACCCTGCTCTGGCAGGGGGGTTGCACTACATGATCTCCAGAGCTCCTTTCCAACCCTAACCAATCTGTGATTCTGTGATCAGAGCTGTTCTTCGAAATCTGTTCCTAGGAAATCGCTGCGAGAAGGAGGATGCACCTGAGGAGCAGGCCTAAGATGGAGGATTGAACAAACAAGTAGCTCTTACCTGAGGAATCGGCTATCCCATGGAACAACTTCTGAGAAAGATTCTGCAACATTACTAGGGGTCCGCCAAAACATACAATTACTTGCCATGTTCCAGTTAAAGCCTAAACTATCGAGTTGGCATTTCTTTTTAGAAGTGTATAAAGAAGCGGTAATGGGCCAAATCCTCAAGCCACTGTAAATCAACACGATTTGCTTGCCTCCGCTGGAACACCCGCTCTCTATTTCAGTTCAGGAGCTAACACACACTATCTTAATATGCATTTAGGTTAATATTTGCACTTTGCAGGGCTAGGTAGATTGCACGGCTGGCACATATCAGACTAAATGTCACTTCCGAAAGCTAAGGGACCGAACCGGAAGCTGCCATTCAGAGGGACTACCTGACAACATGTGGAACCTCTCCGGAAAAGCCTTCCCACCTCAAGCAACTCCTTTTGATTAATCTTTCACATAGACAATACACGTTATATACACCGACACACCCCCCCGGCCTTTGCCTCCACAGATCCTGTGGTTGGCTAATTAAAGGAGGAGGTGTAACTATCAATCTAATCTGGCTTGTTCTCAAATTTACCATAATTTCCACACTTGAGAGGCTGGTGAAATGAAACAGCACTACTACACTTTCCCATTCATCAGCCGGAAGCAGAACAACTCAGAGAACCGGGCGAAAAATAATTAGGATGCGGGATCAGGTGTTGCGCGCGTGCTTCTGTGCCTGTACAGGGGCACGCAGGCACATGAGCATTCACGGGAGGCAGCAGCAGCAGTAGCACGGGGGGAGATGAGCACCACCAGTCATTTGACCTCGACAGGTGAATGCTTGCAGATGTACTCACAGCACACTTATTAGAAGAGGCCCAAATGCCCGAGAAAACTGCCGTCAGATTACGCCGGAAACAACAACGGCTTTTTAAACAACTACAGCCGCCAGAACGGTACCGGCGGCAGCACTGCAGGAGCTGCTCAGGAACCGCTGGGGCAACCCCAGCGCACCGGGTGCTCAGCGTGTGGCCCTGACCCCACCGCATGGCATGTCAGCCTTGGGCAGGAAGCTTGACATTTTCTGGAAGCACCGGTGTCATTTCACGGGCTTTGCCGTCGCTTTGCGTTTGTGGGGTAACACTATAGAGTTTTTCAGAAAGTGTTGGAGCAACTTTGGTACCTTTTCCATTCAGGCACACTGGGAGTGAGCTGTGGGGCTGCTGCCAGGGGCTCTGCTCAGCACAGCATGGCTGGAGCTGGCCCAGGACCTCCTTCGAAAGACAGACTGGTCAGACACACAGCTATCCTGAATCATCAAGGATAATCCTATGTTCAAGTTCAAGTTCCTACCTTCCAGTTCAAGTTCAAGTTCCTACGTTCCAATTGGTGCCCGTTACCTCTTGTCCTGGATCATCAAAGATGATCCAGGACAAGAGGTAACGGGTACAAACTGGAACCTAGGAACTTCTATCAAAGCATGAGGAGGAACTTCTTTACTTTGAGGGTGGCAGAGCGCTGGAACAGGCTGCCCAGGGAGGCGGTAGAGTCTCCCACCCCAGAGACATTCAAAACCCGCCTGGAGGTCATCCTGTGCAACCTGCTGTAGGTGACCCTGCTCTGGCAGGGGGGTTGCACTACATGATCTCCAGAGCTCCTTTCCAACCCTAACCAATCTGTGATTCTGTGATCAGAGCTGTTCTTTGAAATCTGTTCCTAGGAAATCGCTGCGAGAAGGAGGATGCACCTGAGGAGCAGGCCTAAGATGGAGGATTGAACAAACAAGTAGCTCTTACCTGAGGAATCGGCTATCCCATGGAACAACTTCTGAGAAAGATTCTGCAACATTACTAGGGGTCCGCCAAAGCATACAATTACTTGCCATGTTCCAGTTAAAGCCTAAACTATCGAGTTGGCATTTCTTTTTAAAAGTGTATAAAGAAGCGGTAATGGGCCAAATCCTCAAGCCACTGTAAATCAACACGATTTGCTTGCCTCCGCTGGAACACCCGCTCTCTATTTCAGTTCAGGAGCTAACACACACTATCTTAATATGCATTTAGGTTAATATTTGCACTTTGCAGGGCTAGGTAGATTGCACGGCTGGCACATATCAGACTAAATGTCACTTCCGAAAGCTAAGGGACCGAACCAGAAGCTGCCATTCAGAGGGACTACCTGACAACATGTGGAACCTCTCCGGAAAAGCCTTCCCACCTCAAGCAACTCCTTTTGATTAATCTTTCACATAGACAATACACGTTATATACACCGACACACCCCCCCGGCCTTTGCCTCCACAGATCCTGTGGTTGGCTAATTAAAGGAGGAGGTGTAACTATCAATCTAATCTCGTTTGTTCTCAAATTTACCATAATTTCCACACTTGAGAGGCTGGTGAAATGAAACAGCACTACTACAGTTTTCCCATTCATCAGCCGGAAGCAGAACAACTCAGAGAACCGGGCGAAAAATAATTAGGATGCGGGATCAGGTGTTGCGCGCATGCATCTGTGCCTGTACAGGGGCACGCAGGCACATGAGCATTCACGGGAGGCAGCAGCAGCAGCACGGGGGCAGATGAGCACCACCAGTCATTTGACCTCGACAGGTGAATGCTTGCAGATGTACTCACAGCACACTTATTCGAAGAGGCCCAAATGCCCGAGAAAACTGCCGTCAGATTACGCCGGAAACAACAACGGCTTTTTAAACAACTACAGCCGCCAGAACGGTACCGGCGGCAGCACTGCAGGAGCTGCTCAGGAACCGCTGGGGCAACCCCAGCGCACCGGGTGCTCAGCGCGTGGCCCTGACCCCACCGCATGGCATGTCACCCTTGGGCAGGAAGCTTGACATTTTCTGGAAGCACTGGTGTCATTTCACGGGCTTTGCCGTTGCTTTGCGTTTGTGGGGTAACACTATAGAGTTTTTCAGAAAGTGTTGGAGCAACTTTGGTACCTTTTTCACTTAAGCACACTGGGAGTGAGCTGTGGGGCTGCTGCCAGGGGCTCTGCTCAGCACAGCATGGCTGGAGCTGGTCCAGGACCTCCTTCGAAAGACAGACTGGTCAGACACACAGCTATCCTGAATCATCAAGGATAATCCTATGTTCAAGCTCCTACGTTCCAGTTCAAGTTCAAGTTCCTACGTTCCAATTGGTGCCCGTTACCTCTTGTCCTGGATCATCAAAGATGATCCAGGACAAGAGGTAACGGGTACAAACTGGAACCTAGGAACTTCTATCAAAGCATGAGGAGGAACTTCTTTACTTTGAGGGTGGCAGAGCGCTGGAACAGGCTGCCCAGGGAGGCGGTAGAGTCTCCCACCCCAGAAACATTCAAAACCCGCCTGGAGGTCATCCTGTGCAACCTGCTGTAGGTGACCCTGCTCTGGCAGGGGGGTTGGGCTGGATGATCTCCAGAGCTCCTTTCTAACCCTAACCAATCTGTGATTCTGTGATCAGAGCTGTTCTTCGAAATCTGTTCCTAGGAAATCGCTGCGAGAAGGAGGATGCACCTGAGGAGCAGGCCTAAGATGGAGGATTGAACAAACAAGTAGCTCTTACCTGAGGAATCGGCTATCCCATGGAACAACTTCTGAGAAAGATTCTGCAACATTACTAGGGGTCCGCCAAAACATACAATTACTTGCCATGTTCCAGTTAAAGCCTAAACTATCGAGTTGGCATTTCTTTTTAAAAGTGTATAAAGAAGCGGTAATGGGCCAAATCCTCAAGCCACTGTAAATCAACACGATTTGCTTGCCTCCGCTGGAACACCCGCTCTCTATTTCAGTTCAGGAGCTAACACACAGTATCTTAATATGCATTTAGGTTAATATTTGCACTTTGCAGGGCTAGGTAGATTGCACGGCTGGCACATACCAGACTAAATGTCACTTCCGAAAGCTAAGGGACCGAACCGGAAGCTGCCATTCAGAGGGACTACCTGACAACATGTGGAACCTCTCCGGAAAAGCCTTCCCACCTCAAGCAACTCCTTTTGATTAATCTTTCACATAGACAATACACGTTATATACACCGACACACCCCCCCGGCCTTTGCCTCCACAGATCCTGTGGTTGGCTAATTAAAGGAGGAGGTGTAACTATCAATCTAATCTGGCTTGTTCTCAAATTTACCATAATTTCCACACTTGAGAGGCTGGTGAAATGAAACAGCACTACTACACTTTCCCATTCATCAGCCGGAAGCAGAACAACTCAGAGAACCGGGCGAAAAATAATTAGGATGCGGGATCAGGTGTTGCGCGCGTGCTTCTGTGCCTGTACAGGGGCACGCAGGCACATGAGCATTCACGGGAGGCAGCAGCAGAAGTAGCACGGGGGGAGATGAGCACCACCAGTCATTTGACCTCGACAGGTGAATGCTTGCAGATGTACTCACAGCACACTTATTAGAAGAGGCCCAAATGCCCGAGAAAACTGCCGTCAGATTACGCCGGAAACAACAACGGCTTTTTAAACAACTACAGCCGCCAGAACGGTACCGGCGGCAGCACTGCAGGAGCTGCTCAGGAACCGCTGGGGCAACCCCAGCGCACCGGGTGCTCAGCGTGTGGCCCTGACCCCACCGCATGGCATGTCAGCCTTGGGCAGGAAGCTTGACATTTTCTGGAAGCACCGGTGTCATTTCACGGGCTTTGCCGTCGCTTTGCGCTTGTGGGGTAACACTATAGAGTTTTTCAGAAAGTGTTGGAGCAACTTTGGTACCTTTTCCATTCAGGCACACTGGGAGTGAGCTGTGGGGCTGCTGCCAGGGGCTCTGCTCAGCACAGCATGGCTGGAGCTGGCCCAGGACCTCCTTCGAAAGACAGACTGGTCAGACACACAGCTATCCTGAATCATCAAGGATAATCCTATGTTCAAGTTCAAGTTCCTACCTTCCAGTTCAAGTTCAAGTTCCTACGTTCCAATTGGTGCCCGTTACCTCTTGTCCTGGATCATCAAAGATGATCCAGGACAAGAGGTAACGGGTACAAACTGGAACCTAGGAACTTCTATCAAAGCATGAGGAGGAACTTCTTTACTTTGAGGGTGGCAGAGCGCTGGAACAGGCTGCCCAGGGAGGCGGTAGAGTCTCCCACCCCAGAAACATTCAAAACCCGCCTGGAGGTCATCCTGTGCAACCTGCTGTAGGTGACCCTGCTCTGGCAGGGGGGTTGGGCTGGATGATCTCCAGAGCTCCTTTCCAACCCTAACCAATCTGTGATTCTGTGATCAGAGCTGTTCTTCGAAATCTGTTCCTAGGAAATCGCTGCGAGAAGGAGGATGCACCTGAGGAGCAGGCCTAAGATGGAGGATTGAACAAACAAGTAGCTCTTACCTGAGGAATCGGCTATCCCATGGAACAACTTCTGAGAAAGATTCTGCAAAATTACTAGGGGTCCGCCAAAACATACAATTACTTGCCATGTTCCAGTTAAAGCCTAAACTATCGAGTTGGCATTTCTTTTTAGAAGTGTATAAAGAAGCGGTAATGGGCCAAATCCTCAAGCCACTGTAAATCAACACGATTTGCTTGCCTCCGCTGGAACACCCGCTCTCTATTTCAGTTCAGGAGCTAACACACAGTATCTTAATATGCATTTAGGTTAATATTTGCACTTTGCAGGGCTAGGTAGATTGCACGGCTGGCACATATCAGACTAAATGTCACTTCCGAAAGCTAAGGGACCGAACCGGAAGCTGCCATTCAGAGGGACTACCTGACAACATGTGGAACCTCTCCGGAAAAGCCTTCCCACCTCAAGCAACTCCTTTTGATTAATCTTTCACATAGACAATACACGTTATATACACCGACACACCCCCCCGGCCTTTGCCTCCACAG
Organism: Vanellus vanellus; assembly: GCF_965231255.1. NCBI lineage: Eukaryota > Metazoa > Chordata > Aves > Charadriiformes > Charadriidae > Vanellus > Vanellus vanellus. The sequence continues at coordinate 29,500 of NW_028128444.1, forward strand.
ATCCTGTGGTTGGCTAATTAAAGGAGGAGGTGTAACTATCAATCTAATCTCGCTTGTTCTCAAATTTACCATAATTTCCACACTTGAGAGGCTGGTGAAATGAAACAGCACTACTACACTTTCCCATTCATCAGCCGGAAGCAGAACAACTCCGAGAACCGGGCGAAAAATAATTAGGATGCGGGATCAGGTGTTGCGCGCGTGCATCTGTGCCTGTACAGGGGCACGCAGGCACATGAGCATCCACGGGAGGCAGCAGCAGTAGCACGGGGGCAGATGAGCACCACCAGTCATTTGACCTCGACAGGTGAATGCTTGCAGATGTACTCACAGCACACTTATTAGAAGAGGCCCAAATGCCCGAGAAAACTGCCGTCAGATTACGCCGGAAACAACAACGGCTTTTTAAACAACTACAGCCGCCAGAACGGTACCGGCGGCAGCACTGCAGGAGCTGCTCAGGAACCGCTGGGGCAACCCCAGCGCACCGGGTGCTCAGCGCGTGGCCCTGACCCCACCGCATGGCATGTCACCCTTGGGCAGGAAGCTTGACATTTTCTGGAAGCACCGGTGTCATTTCACGGGCTTTGCCGTCGCTTTGCGCTTGTGGGGTAACACTATAGAGTTTTTCAGAAAGTGTTGGAGCAACTTTGGTACCTTTTCCATTCAGGCACACTGGGAGTGAGCTGTGGGGCTGCTGCCAGGGGCTCTGCTCAGCACAGCATGGCTGGAGCTGGCCCAGGACCTCCTTCGAAAGACAGACTGGTCAGACACACAGCTATCCTGAATCATCAAGGATAATCCTATGTTCAAGTTCCTACGTTCCAATTGAAGTTCAAGTTCCTACGTTCCAATTGGTGCCCGTTACCTCTTGTCCTGGATCATCAAAGATGATCCAGGACAAGAGGTAACGGGTACAAACTGGAACCTAGGAACTTCTATCAAAGCATGAGGAGGAACTTCTTTACTTTGAGGGTGGCAGAGCGCTGGAACAGGCTGCCCAGGGAGGCGGTAGAGTCTCCCACCCCAGAAACATTCAAAACCCGCCTGGAGGTCATCCTGTGCAACCTGCTGTAGGTGACCCTGCTCTGGCAGGGGGGTTGGGCTGGATGATCTCCAGAGCTCCTTTCCAACCCTAACCAATCTGTGATTCTGTGATCAGAGCTGTTCTTCGAAATCTGTTCCTAGGAAATCGCTGCGAGAAGGAGGATGCACCTGAGGAGCAGGCCTAAGATGGAGGATTGAACAAACAAGTAGCTCTTACCTGAGGAATCGGCTATCCCATGGAACAACTTCTGAGAAAGATTCTGCAACATTACTAGGGGTCCGCCAAAACATACAATTACTTGCCATGTTCCAGTTAAAGCCTAAACTATCGAGTTGGCATTTCTTTTTAGAAGTGTATAAAGAAGCGGTAATGGGCCAAATCCTCAAGCCACTGTAAATCAACACGATTTGCTTGCCTCCGCTGGAACACCCGCTCTCTATTTCAGTTCAGGAGCTAACACACAGTATCTTAATATGCATTTAGGTTAATATTTGCACTTTGCAGGGCTAGGTAGATTGCACGGCTGGCACATATCAGACTAAATGTCACTTCCGAAAGCTAAGGGACCGAACCGGAAGCTGCCATTCAGAGGGACTACCTGACAACATGTGGAACCTCTCCGGAAAAGCCTTCCCACCTCAAGCAACTCCTTTTGATTAATCTTTCACATAGACAATACACGTTATATACACCGACACACCCCCCCGGCCTTTGCCTCCACAGATCCTGTGGTTGGCTAATTAAAGGAGGAGGTGTAACTATCAATCTAATCTGGCTTGTTCTCAAATTTACCATAATTTCCACACTTGAGAGGCTGGTGAAATGAAACAGCACTACTACACTTTCCCATTCATCAGCCGGAAGCAGAACAACTCAGAGAACCGGGTGAAAAATAATTAGGATGCGGGATCAGGTGTTGCGCGCGTGCATCTGTGCCTGTACAGGGGCACGCAGGCACATGAGCATTCACGGGAGGCAGCAGCAGTAGCACGGGGGCAGATGAGCACCACCAGTCATTTGACCTCGACAGGTGAATGCTTGCAGATGTACTCACAGCACACTTATTCGAAGAGGCCCAAATGCCCGAGAAAACTGCCGTCAGATTACGCCGGAAACAACAACGGCTTTTTAAACAACTACAGCCGCCAGAACGGTACCGGCGGCAGCACTGCAGGAGCTGCTCAGGAACCGCTGGGGCAACCCCAGCGCACCGGGTGCTCAGCGTGTGGCCCTGACCCCACCGCATGGCATGTCAGCCTTGGGCAGGAAGCTTGACATTTTCTGGAAGCACCGGTGTCATTTCACGGGCTTTGCCGTCGCTTTGCGTTTGTGGGGTAACACTATAGAGTTTTTCAGAAAGTGTTGGAGCAACTTTGGTACCTTTTCCATTCAGGCACACTGGGAGTGAGGTGTGGGGCTGCTGCCAGGGGCTCTGCTCAGCACAGCATGGCTGGAGCTGGCCCAGGACCTCCTTCGAAAGACAGACTGGTCAGACACACAGCTATCCTGAATCATCAAGGATAATCCTATGTTCAAGTTCAAGTTCCTACCTTCCAGTTCAAGTTCAAGTTCCTACGTTCCAATTGGTGCCCGTTACCTCTTGTCCTGGATCATCAAAGATGATCCAGGACAAGAGGTAACGGGTACAAACTGGAACCTAGGAACTTCTATCAAAGCATGAGGAGGAACTTCTTTACTTTGAGGGTGGCAGAGCGCTGGAACAGGCTGCCCAGGGAGGCGGTAGAGTCTCCCACCCCAGAAACATTCAAAACCCGCCTGGAGGTCATCCTGTGCAACCTGCTGTAGGTGACCCTGCTCTGGCAGGGGGGTTGGGCTGGATGATCTCCAGAGCTCCTTTCCAACCCTAACCAATCTGTGATTCTGTGATCAGAGCTGTTCTTCGAAATCTGTTCCTAGGAAATCGCTGCGAGAAGGAGGATGCACCTGAGGAGCAGGCCTAAGATGGAGGATTGAACAAACAAGTAGCTCTTACCTGAGGAATCGGCTATCCCATGGAACAACTTCTGAGAAAGATTCTGCAAAATTACTAGGGGTCCGCCAAAACATACAATTACTTGCCATGTTCCAGTTAAAGCCTAAACTATCGAGTTGGCATTTCTTTTTAGAAGTGTATAAAGAAGCGGTAATGGGCCAAATCCTCAAGCCACTGTAAATCAACACGATTTGCTTGCCTCCGCTGGAACACCCGCTCTCTATTTCAGTTCAGGAGCTAACACACACTATCTTAATATGCATTTAGGTTAATATTTGCACTTTGCAGGGCTAGGTAGATTGCACGGCTGGCACATATCAGACTAAATGTCACTTCCGAAAGCTAAGGGACCGAACCGGAAGCTGCCATTCAGAGGGACTACCTGACAACATGTGGAACCTCTCCGGAAAAGCCTTCCCACCTCAAGCAACTCCTTTTGATTAATCTTTCACATAGACAATACACGTTATATACACCGACACACCCCCCCGGCCTTTGCCTCCACAGATCCTGTGGTTGGCTAATTAAAGGAGGAGGTGTAACTATCAATCTAATCTGGCTTGTTCTCAAATTTACCATAATTTCCACACTTGAGAGGCTGGTGAAATGAAACAGCACTACTACACTTTCCCATTCATCAGCCGGAAGCAGAACAACTCCGAGAACCGGGCGAAAAATAATTAGGATGCGGGATCAGGTGTTGCGCGCGTGCATCTGTGCCTGTACAGGGGCACGCAGGCACATGAGCATCCACGGGAGGCAGCAGCAGTAGCACGGGGGCAGATGAGCACCACCAGTCATTTGACCTCGACAGGTGAATGCTTGCAGATGTACTCACAGCACACTTATTAGAAGAGGCCCAAATGCCCGAGAAAACTGCCGTCAGATTACGCCGGAAACAACAACGGCTTTTTAAACAACTACAGCCGCCAGAACGGTACCGGCGGCAGCACTGCAGGAGCTGCTCAGGAACCGCTGGGGCAACCCCAGCGCACCGGGTGCTCAGCGCGTGGCCCTGACCCCACCGCATGGCATGTCACCCTTGGGCAGGAAGCTTGACATTTTCTGGAAGCACCGGTGTCATTTCACGGGCTTTGCCGTCGCTTTGCGCTTGTGGGGTAACACTATAGAGTTTTTCAGAAAGTGTTGGAGCAACTTTGGTACCTTTTCCATTCAGGCACACTGGGAGTGAGGTGTGGGGCTGCTGCCAGGGGCTCTGCTCAGCACAGCATGGCTGGAGCTGGCCCAGGACCTCCTTCGAAAGACAGACTGGTCAGACACACAGCTATCCTGAATCATCAAGGATAATCCTATGTTCAAGTTCCTACGTTCCAATTGAAGTTCAAGTTCCTACGTTCCAATTGGTGCCCGTTACCTCTTGTCCTGGATCATCAAAGATGATCCAGGACAAGAGGTAACGGGTACAAACTGGAACCTAGGAACTTCTATCAAAGCATGAGGAGGAACTTCTTTACTTTGAGGGTGGCAGAGCGCTGGAACAGGCTGCCCAGGGAGGCGGTAGAGTCTCCGACCCCAGAAACATTCAAAACCCGCCTGGAGGTCATCCTGTGCAACCTGCTGTAGGTGACCCTGCTCTGGCAGGGGGGTTGGGCTGGATGATCTCCAGAGCTCCTTTCCAACCCTAACCAATCTGTGATTCTGTGATCAGAGCTGTTCTTCGAAATCTGTTCCTAGGAAATCGCTGCGAGAAGGAGGATGCACCTGAGGAGCAGGCCTAAGATGGAGGATTGAACAAACAAGTAGCTCTTACCTGAGGAATCGGCTATCCCATGGAACAACTTCTGAGAAAGATTCTGCAACATTACTAGGGGTCCGCCAAAACATACAATTACTTGCCATGTTCCAGTTAAAGCCTAAACTATCGAGTTGGCATTTCTTTTTAGAAGTGTATAAAGAAGCGGTAATGGGCCAAATCCTCAAGCCACTGTAAATCAACACGATTTGCTTGCCTCCGCTGGAACACCCGCTCTCTATTTCAGTTCAGGAGCTAACACACAGTATCTTAATATGCATTTAGGTTAATATTTGCACTTTGCAGGGCTAGGTAGATTGCACGGCTGGCACATATCAGACTAAATGTCACTTCCGAAAGCTAAGGGACCGAACCGGAAGCTGCCATTCAGAGGGACTACCTGACAACATGTGGAACCTCTCCGGAAAAGCCTTCCCACCTCAAGCAACTCCTTTTGATTAATCTTTCACATAGACAATACACGTTATATACACCGACACACCCCCCCGGCCTTTGCCTCCACAGATCCTGTGGTTGGCTAATTAAAGGAGGAGGTGTAACTATCAATCTAATCTGGCTTGTTCTCAAATTTACCATAATTTCCACACTTGAGAGGCTGGTGAAATGAAACAGCACTACTACACTTTCCCATTCATCAGCCGGAAGCAGAACAACTCAGAGAACCGGGTGAAAAATAATTAGGATGCGGGATCAGGTGTTGCGCGCGTGCATCTGTGCCTGTACAGGGGCACGCAGGCACATGAGCATTCACGGGAGGCAGCAGCAGTAGCACGGGGGCAGATGAGCACCACCAGTCATTTGACCTCGACAGGTGAATGCTTGCAGATGTACTCACAGCACACTTATTCGAAGAGGCCCAAATGCCCGAGAAAACTGCCGTCAGATTACGCCGGAAACAACAACGGCTTTTTAAACAACTACAGCCGCCAGAACGGTACCGGCGGCAGCACTGCAGGAGCTGCTCAGGAACCGCTGGGGCAACCCCAGCGCACCGGGTGCTCAGCGCGTGGCCCTGACCCCACCGCATGGCATGTCACCCTTGGGCAGGAAGCTTGACATTTTCTGGAAGCACCGGTGTCATTTCACGGGCTTTGCCGTCGCTTTGCGCTTGTGGGGTAACACTATAGAGTTTTTCAGAAAGTGTTGGAGCAACTTTGGTACCTTTTCCATTCAGGCACACTGGGAGTGAGCTGTGGGGCTGCTGCCAGGGGCTCTGCTCAGCACAGCATAGCTGGAGCTGGCCCAGGACCTCCTTCGAAAGACAGACTGGTCAGACACACAGCTATCCTGAATCATCAAGGATAATCCTATGTTCAAGTTCAAGTTCCTACCTTCCAGTTCAAGTTCAAGTTCCTACGTTCCAATTGGTGCCCGTTACCTCTTGTCCTGGATCATCAAAGATGATCCAGGACAAGAGGTAACGGGTACAAACTGGAACGTAGGAACTTCTATCAAAGCATGAGGAGGAACTTCTTTACTTTGAGGGTGGCAGAGCACTGGAACAGGCTGCCCAGGGAGGCAGTAGAGTCTCCCACCCCAGAGACATTCAAAACCCGCCTGGAGGTCATCCGGTGCAACCTGCTGTAGGTGACCCTGCTCTGGCAGGGGGGTTGGGCTGGATGATCTCCAGAGCTCCTTTCCAACCCTAACCAATCTGTGATTCTGTGATCAGAGCTGTTCTTCGAAATCTGTTCCTAGGAAATCGCTGCGAGAAGGAGGATGCACCTGAGGAGCAGGCCTAAGATGGAGGATTGAACAAACAAGTAGCTCTTACCTGAGGAATCGGCTATCCCATGGAACAACTTCAGAGAAAGATTCTGCAACATTACTAGGGGTCCGCCAAAACATACAATTACTTGCCATGTTCCAGTTAAAGCCTAAACTATCGAGTTGGCATTTCTTTTTAAAAGTGTATAAAGAAGCGGTAATGGGCCAAATCCTCAAGCCACTGTAAATCAACACGATTTGCTTGCCTCCGCTGGAACACCCGCTCTCTATTTCAGTTCAGGAGCTAACACACACTATCTTAATATGCATTTAGGTTAATATTTGCACTTTGCAGGGCTAGGTAGATTGCACGGCTGGCACATATCAGACTAAATGTCACTTCCGAAAGCTAAGGGACCGAACCGGAAGCTGCCATTCAGAGGGACTACCTGACAACATGTGGAACCTCTCCGGAAAAGCCTTCCCACCTCAAGCAACTCCTTTTGATTAATCTTTCACATAGACAATACACGTTATACACACCGACACACCCCCCCGGCCTTTGCCTCCACAGATCCTGTGGTTGGCTAATTAAAGGAGGAGGTGTAACTATCAATCTAATCTGGCTTGTTCTCAAATTTACCATAATTTCCACACTTGAGAGGCTGGTGAAATGAAACAGCACTACTACACTTTCCCATTCATCAGCCGGAAGCAGAACAACTCAGAGAACCGGGCGAAAAATAATTAGGATGCGGGATCAGGTGTTGCGCGCGTGCATCTGTGCCTGTACAGGGGCACGCAGGCACATGAGCATTCACGGGAGGCAGCAGCAGTAGCACGGGGGCAGATGAGCACCACCAGTCATTTGACCTCGACAGGTGAATGCTTGCAGATGTACTCACAGCACACTTATTAGAAGAGGCCCAAATGCCCGAGAAAACTGCCGTCAGATTACGCCGGAAACAACAACGGCTTTTTAAACAACTACAGCCGCCAGAACGGTACCGGCGGCAGCACTGCAGGAGCTGCTCAGGAACCGCTGGGGCAACCCCAGCGCACCGGGTGCTCAGCGCGTGGCCCTGACCCCACCGCATGGCATGTCACCCTTGGGCAGGAAGCTTGACATTTTCTGGAAGCACCGGTGTCATTTCACGGGCTTTGCCGTCGCTTTGCGCTTGTGGGGTAACACTATAGAGTTTTTCAGAAAGTGTTGGAGCAACTTTGGTACCTTTTCCATTCAGGCACACTGGGAGTGAGGTGTGGGGCTGCTGCCAGGGGCTCTGCTCAGCACAGCATGGCTGGAGCTGGTCCAGGACCTCCTTCGAAAGACAGACTGGTCAGACACACAGCTATCCTGAATCATCAAGGATAATCCTATGTTCAAGTTCCTACGTTCCAGTTCAAGTTCAAGTTCCTACGTTCCAATTGGTGCCCGTTACCTCTTGTCCTGGATCATCAAAGATGATCCAGGACAAGAGGTAACGGGTACAAACTGGAACGTAGGAACTTCTATCAAAGCATGAGGAGGAACTTCTTTACTTTGAGGGTGGCAGAGCGCTGGAACAGGCTGCCCAGGGAGGCGGTAGAGTCTCCCACCCCAGAAACATTCAAAATCCGCCTGGAGGTCATCCGGTGCAACCTGCTGTAGGTGACCCTGCTCTGGCAGGGGGGTTGGGCTGGATGATCTCCAGAGGTCCTTTCCAACCCTAACTAATCTGTGATTCTGTGATCAGAGCTGTTCTTCGAAATCTGTTCCTAGGAAATCGCTGCGAGAAGGAGGATGCACCTGAGGAGCAGGCCTAAGATGGAGGATTGAACAAACAAGTAGCTCTTACCTGAGGAATCGGCTATCCCATGGAACAACTTCTGAGAAAGATTCTGCAACATTACTAGGGGTCCGCCAAAGCATACAATTACTTGCCATGTTCCAGTTAAAGCCTAAACTATCGAGTTGGCATTTCTTTTTAGAAGTGTATAAAGAAGCGGTAATGGGCCAAATCCTCAAGCCACTGTAAATCAACACGATTTGCTTGCCTCCGCTGGAACACCCGCTCTCTATTTCAGTTCAGGAGCTAACACACAGTATCTTAATATGCATTTAGGTTAATATTTGCACTTTGCAGGGCTAGGTAGATTGCACGGCTGGCACATATCAGACTAAATGTCACTTCCGAAAGCTAAGGGACCGAACCGGAAGCTGCCATTCAGAGGGACTACCTGACAACATGTGGAACCTCTCCGGAAAAGCCTTCCCACCTCAAGCAACTCCTTTTGATTAATCTTTCACATAGACAATACATGTTATATACACCGACACACCCCCCCGGCCTTTGCCTCCACAGATCCTGTGGTTGGCTAATTAAAGGAGGAGGTGTAACTATCAATCTAATCTGGCTTGTTCTCAAATTTACCATAATTTCCACACTTGAGAGGCTGGTGAAATGAAACAGCACTACTACACTTTCCCATTCATCAGCCGGAAGCAGAACAACTCAGAGAACCGGGCGAAAAATAATTAGGATGCGGGATCAGGTGTTGCGCGCGTGCATCTGTGCCTGTACAGGGGCACGCAGGCACATGAGCATTCACGGGAGGCAGCAGCAGTAGCACGGGGGCAGATGAGCACCACCAGTCATTTGACCTCGACAGGTGAATGCTTGCAGATGTACTCACAGCACACTTATTCGAAGAGGCCCAAATGCCCGAGAAAACTGCCGTCAGATTACGCCGGAAACAACAACGGCTTTTTAAACAACTACAGCCGCCAGAACGGTACCGGCGGCAGCACTGCAGGAGCTGCTCAGGAACCGCTGGGGCAACCCCAGCGCACCGGGTGCTCAGCGCGTGGCCCTGACCCCACCGCATGGCATGTCACCCTTGGGCAGGAAGCTTGACATTTTCTGGAAGCACCGGTGTCATTTCACGGGCTTTGCCGTCGCTTTGCGCTTGTGGGGTAACACTATAGAGTTTTTCAGAAAGTGTTGGAGCAACTTTGGTACCTTTTCCATTCAGGCACACTGGGAGTGAGGTGTGGGGCTGCTGCCAGGGGCTCTGCTCAGCACAGCATGGCTGGAGCTGGCCCAGGACCTCCTTCGAAAGACAGACTGGTCAGACACACAGCTATCCTGAATCATCAAGGATAATCCTATGTTCAAGTTCCTACGTTCCAGTTCAAGTTCAAGTTCCTACGTTCCAATTGGTGCCCGTTACCTCTTGTCCTGGATCATCAAAGATGATCCAGGACAAGAGGTAACGGGTACAAACTGGAACCTAGGAACTTCTATCAAAGCATGAGGAGGAACTTCTTTACTTTGAGGGTGGCAGAGCGCTGGAACAGGCTGCCCAGGGAGGCAGTAGAGTCTCCCACCCCAGAGACATTCAAAACCCGCCTGGAGGTCATCCGGTGCAACCTGCTGTAGGTGACCCTGCTCTGGCAGGGGGGTTGGACTGGACGATCTCCAGAGGTCCTTTCCAACCCTAACCAATCTGTGATTCTGTGATCAGAGCTGTTCTTCGAAATCTGTTCCTAGGAAATCGCTGCGAGAAGGAGGATGCACCTGAGGAGCAGGCCTAAGATGGAGGATTGAACAAACAAGTAGCTCTTACCTGAGGAATCGGCTATCCCATGGAACAACTTCTGAGAAAGATTCTGCAACATTACTAGGGGTCCGCCAAAACATACAATTACTTGCCATGTTCCAGTTAAAGCCTAAACTATCGAGTTGTCATTTCTTTTTAAAAGTGTATAAAGAAGCGGTAATGGGCCAAATCCTCAAGCCACTGTAAATCAACACGATTTGCTTGCCTCCGCTGGAACACCCGCTCTCTATTTCAGTTCAGGAGCTAACACACAGTATCTTAATATGCATTTAGGTTAATATTTGCACTTTGCAGGGCTAGGTAGATTGCACGGCTGGCACATATCAGACTAAATGTCACTTCCGAAAGCTAAGGGACCGAACCGGAAGCTGCCATTCAGAGGGACTACCTGACAACATGTGGAACCTCTCCGGAAAAGCCTTCCCACCTCAAGCAACTCCTTTTGATTAATCTTTCACATAGACAATACACGTTATACACACCGACACACCCCCCCGGCCTTTGCCTCCACAGATCCTGTGGTTGGCTAATTAAAGGAGGAGGTGTAACTATCAATCTAATCTCGCTTGTTCTCAAATTTACCATAATTTCCACACTTGAGAGGCTGGTGAAATGAAACAGCACTACTACACTTTCCCATTCATCAGCCGGAAGCAGAACAACTCAGAGAACCGGGCGAAAAATAATTAGGATGCGGGATCAGGTGTTGCGCGCGTGCATCTGTGCCTGTACAGGGGCACGCAGGCACATGAGCATTCACGGGAGGCAGCAGCAGTAGCACGGGGGCAGATGAGCACCACCAGTCATTTGACCTCGACAGGTGAATGCTTGCAGATGTACTCACAGCACACTTATTAGAAGAGGCCCAAATGCCCGAGAAAACTGCCGTCAGATTACGCCGGAAACAACAACGGCTTTTTAAACAACTACAGCCGCCAGAACGGTACCGGCGGCAGCACTGCAGGAGCTGCTCAGGAACCGCTGGGGCAACCCCAGCGCACCGGGTGCTCAGCGCGTGGCCCTGACCCCACCGCATGGCATGTCACCCTTGGGCAGGAAGCTTGACATTTTCTGGAAGCACCGGTGTCATTTCACGGGCTTTGCCGTCGCTTTGCGCTTGTGGGGTAACACTATAGAGTTTTTCAGAAAGTGTTGGAGCAACTTTGGTACCTTTTCCATTCAGGCACACTGGGAGTGAGGTGTGGGGCTGCTGCCAGGGGCTCTGCTCAGCACAGCATGGCTGGAGCTGGTCCAGGACCTCCTTCGAAAGACAGACTGGTCAGACACACAGCTATCCTGAATCATCAAGGATAATCCTATGTTCAAGTTCCTACGTTCCAGTTCAAGTTCAAGTTCCTACGTTCCAATTGGTGCCCGTTACCTCTTGTCCTGGATCATCAAAGATGATCCAGGACAAGAGGTAACGGGTACAAACTGGAACGTAGGAACTTCTATCAAAGCATGAGGAGGAACTTCTTTACTTTGAGGGTGGCAGAGCGCTGGAACAGGCTGCCCAGGGAGGCGGTAGAGTCTCCCACCCCAGAAACATTCAAAATCCGCCTGGAGGTCATCCTGTGCAACCTGCTGTAGGTGACCCTGCTCTGGCAGGGGGGTTGGGCTGGATGATCTCCAGAGGTCCTTTCCAACCCTAACTAATCTGTGATTCTGTGATCAGAGCTGTTCTTCGAAATCTGTTCCTAGGAAATCGCTGCGAGAAGGAGGATGCACCTGAGGAGCAGGCCTAAGATGGAGGATTGAACAAACAAGTAGCTCTTACCTGAGGAATCGGCTATCCCATGGAACAACTTCTGAGAAAGATTCTGCAACATTACTAGGGGTCCGCCAAAGCATACAATTACTTGCCATGTTCCAGTTAAAGCCTAAACTATCGAGTTGGCATTTCTTTTTAGAAGTGTATAAAGAAGCGGTAATGGGCCAAATCCTCAAGCCACTGTAAATCAACACGATTTGCTTGCCTCCGCTGGAACACCCGCTCTCTATTTCAGTTCAGGAGCTAACACACAGTATCTTAATATGCATTTAGGTTAATATTTGCACTTTGCAGGGCTAGGTAGATTGCACGGCTGGCACATATCAGACTAAATGTCACTTCCGAAAGCTAAGGGACCGAACCGGAAGCTGCCATTCAGAGGGACTACCTGACAACATGTGGAACCTCTCCGGAAAAGCCTTCCCACCTCAAGCAACTCCTTTTGATTAATCTTTCACATAGACAATACATGTTATATACACCGACACACCCCCCCGGCCTTTGCCTCCACAGATCCTGTGGTTGGCTAATTAAAGGAGGAGGTGTAACTATCAATCTAATCTGGCTTGTTCTCAAATTTACCATAATTTCCACACTTGAGAGGCTGGTGAAATGAAACAGCACTACTACACTTTCCCATTCATCAGCCGGAAGCAGAACAACTCCGAGAACCGGGCGAAAAATAATTAGGATGCGGGATCAGGTGTTGCGCGCGTGCATCTGTGCCTGTACAGGGGCACGCAGGCACATGAGCATTCACGGGAGGCAGCAGCAGTAGCACGGGGGCAGATGAGCACCACCAGTCATTTGACCTCGACAGGTGAATGCTTGCAGATGTACTCACAGCACACTTATTCGAAGAGGCCCAAATGCCCGAGAAAACTGCCGTCAGATTACGCCGGAAACAACAACGGCTTTTTAAACAACTACAGCCGCCAGAACGGTACCGGCGGCAGCACTGCAGGAGCTGCTCAGGAACCACTGGGGCAACCCCAGCGCACCGGGTGCTCAGCGCGTGGCCCTGACCCCACCGCATGGCATGTCACCCTTGGGCAGGAAGCTTGACATTTTCTGGAAGCACCGGTGTCATTTCACGGGCTTTGCCGTCGCTTTGCGCTTGTGGGGTAACACTATAGAGTTTTTCAGAAAGTGTTGGAGCAACTTTGGTACCTTTTCCATTCAGGCACACTGGGAGTGAGGTGTGGGGCTGCTGCCAGGGGCTCTGCTCAGCACAGCATGGCTGGAGCTGGTCCAGGACCTCCTTCGAAAGACAGACTGGTCAGACACACAGCTATCCTGAATCATCAAGGATAATCCTATGTTCAAGTTCCTACGTTCCAGTTCAAGTTCAAGTTCCTACGTTCCAATTGGTGCCCGTTACCTCTTGTCCTGGATCATCAAAGATGATCCAGGACAAGAGGTAACGGGTACAAACTGGAACCTAGGAACTTCTATCAAAGCATGAGGAGGAACTTCTTTACTTTGAGGGTGGCAGAGCGCTGGAACAGGCTGCCCAGGGAGGCAGTAGAGTCTCCCACCCCAGAGACATTCAAAACCCGCCTGGAGGTCATCCGGTGCAACCTGCTGTAGGTGACCCTGCTCTGGCAGGGGGGTTGGACTGGATGATCTCCAGAGCTCCTTTCCAACCCTAACCAATCTGTGATTCTGTGATCAGAGCTGTTCTTCGAAATCTGTTCCTAGGAAATCGCTGCGAGAAGGAGGATGCACCTGAGGAGCAGGCCTAAGATGGAGGATTGAACAAACAAGTAGCTCTTACCTGAGGAATCGGCTATCCCATGGAACAACTTCTGAGAAAGATTCTGCAACATTACTAGGGGTCCGCCAAAACATACAATTACTTGCCATGTTCCAGTTAAAGCCTAAACTATCGAGTTGGCATTTCTTTTTAAAAGTGTATAAAGAAGCGGTAATGGGCCAAATCCTCAAGCCACTGTAAATCAACACGATTTGCTTGCCTCCGCTGGAACACCCGCTCTCTATTGCAGTTCAGGAGCTAACACACAGTATCTTAATATGCATTTAGGTTAATATTTGCACTTTGCAGGGCTAGGTAGATTGCACGGCTGGCACATATCAGACTAAATGTCACTTCCGAAAGCTAAGGGACCGAACCGGAAGCTGCCATTCAGAGGGACTACCTGACAACATGTGGAACCTCTCCGGAAAAGCCTTCCCACCTCAAGCAACTCCTTTTGATTAATCTTTCACATAGACAATACATGTTATATACACCGACACACCCCCCCGGCCTTTGCCTCCACAGATCCTGTGGTTGGCTAATTAAAGGAGGAGGTGTAACTATCAATCTAATCTGGCTTGTTCTCAAATTTACCATAATTTCCACACTTGAGAGGCTGGTGAAATGAAACAGCACTACTACACTTTCCCATTCATCAGCCGGAAGCAGAACAACTCCGAGAACCGGGCGAAAAATAATTAGGATGCGGGATCAGGTGTTGCGCGCGTGCATCTGTGCCTGTACAGGGGCACGCAGGCACATGAGCATTCACGGGAGGCAGCAGCAGTAGCACGGGGGCAGATGAGCACCACCACTCATTTGACCTCGACAGGTGAATGCTTGCAGATGTACTCACAGCACACTTATTCGAAGAGGCCCAAATGCCCGAGAAAACTGCCGTCAGATTACGCCGGAAACAACAACGGCTTTTTAAACAACTACAGCCGCCAGAACGGTACCGGCGGCAGCACTGCAGGAGCTGCTCAGGAACCGCTGGGGCAACCCCAGTGCACCGGGTGCTCAGCGCGTGGCCCTGACCCCACCGCATGGCATGTCACCCTTGGGCAGGAAGCTTGACATTTTCTGGAAGCACCGGTGTCATTTCACGGGCTTTGCCGTCGCTTTGCGCTTGTGGGGTAACACTATAGAGTTTTTCAGAAAGTGTTGGAGCAACTTTGGTACCTTTTCCATTCAGGCACACTGGGAGTGAGGTGTGGGGCTGCTGCCAGGGGCTCTGCTCAGCACATCATAGCTGGAGCTGGCCCAGGACCTCCTTCGAAAGACAGACTGGTCAGACACACAGCTATCCTGAATCATCAAGGATAATCCTATGTTCAAGTTCAAGTTCCTACCTTCCAGTTCAAGTTCAAGTTCCTACGTTCCAATTGGTGCCCGTTACCTCTTGTCCTGGATCATCAAAGATGATCCAGGACAAGAGGTAACGGGTACAAACTGGAACCTAGGAACTTCTATCAAAGCATGAGGAGGAACTTCTTTACTTTGAGGGTGGCAGAGCGCTGGAACAGGCTGCCCAGGGAGGCGGTAGAGTCTCCCACCCCAGAGACATTCAAAACCCGCCTGGAGGTCATTCTGTGCAACCTGCTGTAGGTGACCCTGCTCTGGCAGGGGGGTTGGACTGGATGATCTCCAGAGCTCCTTTCCAACCCTAACCAATCTGTGATTCTGTGATCAGAGCTGTTCTTCGAAATCTGTTCCTAGGAAATCGCTGCGAGAAGGAGGATGCACCTGAGGAGCAGGCCTAAGATGGAGGATTGAACAAACAAGTAGCTCTTACCTGAGGAATCGGCTATCCCATGGAACAACTTCTGAGAAAGATTCTGCAACATTACTAGGGGTCCGCCAAAACATACAATTACTTGCCATGTTCCAGTTAAAGCCTAAACTATCGAGTTGGCATTTCTTTTTAAAAGTGTATAAAGAAGCGGTAATGGGCCAAATCCTCAAGCCACTGTAAATCAACACGATTTGCTTGCCTCCGCTGGAACACCCGCTCTCTATTTCAGTTCAGGAGCTAACACACACTATCTTAATATGCATTTATGTTAATATTTGCACTTTGCAGGGCTAGGTAGATTGCACGGCTGGCACATATCAGACTAAATGTCACTTCCGAAAGCTAAGGGACCGAACCGGAAGCTGCCATTCAGATGGACTACCTGACAACATGTGGAACCTCTCCAGAAAAGCCTTCCCACCTCAAGCAACTCCTTTTGATTAATCTTTCACATAGACAATACACGTTATATACACCGACACACCCCCCCGGCCTTTGCCTCCACAGATCCTGTGGTTGGCTAATTAAAGGAGGAGGTGTAACTATCAATCTAATCTGGCTTGTTCTCAAATTTACCATAATTTCCACACTTGAGAGGCTGGTGAAATGAAACAGCACTACTACACTTTCCCATTCATCAGCCGGAAGCAGAACAACTCCGAGAACCGGGCGAAAAATAATTAGGATGCGGGATCAGGTGTTGCGCGCGTGCATCTGTGCCTGTACAGGGGCACGCAGGCACATGAGCATTCACGGGAGGCAGCAGCAGTAGCACGGGGGGAGATGAGCACCACCAGTCATTTGACCTCGACAGGTGAATGCTTGCAGATGTACTTACAGCACACTTATTAGAAGAGGCCCAAATGCCCGAGAAAACTGCCGTCAGATTACGCCGGAAACAACAACGGCTTTTTAAACAAATACAGCTGACAGAACGGTACCGGCAGCAGCACTGCAGGAGCTGCTCAGGAACCGCTGGGGCAACCCCAGCGCACCGGGTGCTCAGCGCGTGGCCCTGACCCCACCGCATGGCATGTCACCCTTGGGCAGGAAGCTTGACATTTTCTGGAAGCACCGGTGTCATTTCACGGGCTTTGCCGTCGCTTTGCGCTTGTGGGGTAACACTATAGAGTTTTTCAGAAAGTGTTGGAGCAACTTTGGTACCTTTTCCATTCAGGCACACTGGGAGTGAGCTGTGGGGCTGCTGCCAGGGGCTCTGCTCAGCACAGCATGGCTGGAGCTGGTCCAGGACCTCCTTCGAAAGACAGACTGGTCAGACACACAGCTATCCTGAATCATCAAGGATAATCCTATGTTCAAGTTCCTACGTTCCAGTTCAAGTTCAAGTTCCTACGTTCCAATTGGTGCCCGTTACCTCTTGTCCTGGATCATCAAAGATGATCCAGGACAAGAGGTAACGGGTACAAACTGGAACGTAGGAACTTCTATCAAAGCATGAGGAGGAACTTCTTTACTTTGAGGGTGGCAGAGCACTGGAACAGGCTGCCCAGGGAGGCAGTAGAGTCTCCCACCCCAGAGACATTCAAAACCCGCCTGGAGGTCATCCGGTGCAACCTGCTGTAGGTGACCCTGCTCTGGCAGGGGGGTTGGGCTGGATGATCTCCAGAGCTCCTTTCCAACCCTAACCAATCTGTGATTCTGTGATCAGAGCTGTTCTTCGAAATCTGTTCCTAGGAAATCGCTGCGAGAAGGAGGATGCACCTGAGGAGCAGGCCTAAGATGGAGGATTGAACAAACAAGTAGCTCTTACCTGAGGAATCGGCTATCCCATGGAACAACTTCAGAGAAAGATTCTGCAACATTACTAGGGGTCCGCCAAAACATACAATTACTTGCCATGTTCCAGTTAAAGCCTAAACTATCGAGTTGGCATTTCTTTTTAAAAGTGTATAAAGAAGCGGTAATGGGCCAAATCCTCAAGCCACTGTAAATCAACACGATTTGCTTGCCTCCGCTGGAACACCCGCTCTCTATTTCAGTTCAGGAGCTAACACACACTATCTTAATATGCATTTATGTTAATATTTGCACTTTGCAGGGCTAGGTAGATTGCACGGCTGGCACATATCAGACTAAATGTCACTTCCGAAAGCTAAGGGACCGAACCGGAAGCTGCCATTCAGAGGGACTACCTGACAACATGTGGAACCTCTCCGGAAAAGCCTTCCCACCTCAAGCAACTCCTTTTGATTAATCTTTCACATAGACAATACATGTTATATACACCGACACACCCCCCCGGCCTTTGCCTCCACAGATCCTGTGGTTGGCTAATTAAAGGAGGAGGTGTAACTATCAATCTAATCTGGCTTGTTCTCAAATTTACCATAATTTCCACACTTGAGAGGCTGGTGAAATGAAACAGCACTACTACACTTTCCCATTCATCAGCCGGAAGCAGAACAACTCCGAGAACCGGGCGAAAAATAATTAGGATGCGGGATCAGGTGTTGCGCGCGTGCATCTGTGCCTGTACAGGGGCACGCAGGCACATGAGCATTCACGGGAGGCAGCAGCAGTAGCACGGGGGCAGATGAGCACCACCACTCATTTGACCTCGACAGGTGAATGCTTGCAGATGTACTCACAGCACACTTATTCGAAGAGGCCCAAATGCCCGAGAAAACTGCCGTCAGATTACGCCGGAAACAACAACGGCTTTTTAAACAACTACAGCCGCCAGAACGGTACCGGCGGCAGCACTGCAGGAGCTGCTCAGGAACCGCTGGGGCAACCCCAGTGCACCGGGTGCTCAGCGCGTGGCCCTGACCCCACCGCATGGCATGTCACCCTTGGGCAGGAAGCTTGACATTTTCTGGAAGCACCGGTGTCATTTCACGGGCTTTGCCGTCGCTTTGCGCTTGTGGGGTAACACTATAGAGTTTTTCAGAAAGTGTTGGAGCAACTTTGGTACCTTTTCCATTCAGGCACACTGGGAGTGAGCTGTGGGGCTGCTGCCAGGGGCTCTGCTCAGCACAGCATAGCTGGAGCTGGCCCAGGACCTCCTTCGAAAGACAGACTGGTCAGACACACAGCTATCCTGAATCATCAAGGATAATCCTATGTTCAAGTTCAAGTTCCTACCTTCCAGTTCAAGTTCAAGTTCCTACGTTCCAATTGGTGCCCGTTACCTCTTGTCCTGGATCATCAAAGATGATCCAGGACAAGAGGTAACGGGTACAAACTGGAACCTAGGAACTTCTATCAAAGCATGAGGAGGAACTTCTTTACTTTGAGGGTGGCAGAGCGCTGGAACAGGCTGCCCAGGGAGGCGGTAGAGTCTCCCACCCCAGAGACATTCAAAACCCGCCTGGAGGTCATTCTGTGCAACCTGCTGTAGGTGACCCTGCTCTGGCAGGGGGGTTGGACTGGATGATCTCCAGAGCTCCTTTCCAACCCTAACCAATCTGTGATTCTGTGATCAGAGCTGTTCTTCGAAATCTGTTCCTAGGAAATCGCTGCGAGAAGGAGGATGCACCTGAGGAGCAGGCCTAAGATGGAGGATTGAACAAACAAGTAGCTCTTACCTGAGGAATCGGCTATCCCATGGAACAACTTCAGAGAAAGATTCTGCAACATTACTAGGGGTCCGCCAAAACATACAATTACTTGCCATGTTCCAGTTAAAGCCTAAACTATCGAGTTGGCATTTCTTTTTAAAAGTGTATAAAGAAGCGGTAATGGGCCAAATCCTCAAGCCACTGTAAATCAACACGATTTGCTTGCCTCCGCTGGAACACCCGCTCTCTATTTCAGTTCAGGAGCTAACACACACTATCTTAATATGCATTTATGTTAATATTTGCACTTTGCAGGGCTAGGTAGATTGCACGGCTGGCACATATCAGACTAAATGTCACTTCCGAAAGCTAAGGGACCGAACCGGAAGCTGCCATTCAGATGGACTACCTGACAACATGTGGAACCTCTCCAGAAAAGCCTTCCCACCTCAAGCAACTCCTTTTGATTAATCTTTCACATAGACAATACACGTTATATACACCGACACACCCCCCCGGCCTTTGCCTCCACAGATCCTGTGGTTGGCTAATTAAAGGAGGAGGTGTAACTATCAATCTAATCTGGCTTGTTCTCAAATTTACCATAATTTCCACACTTGAGAGGCTGGTGAAATGAAACAGCACTACTACACTTTCCCATTCATCAGCCGGAAGCAGAACAACTCAGAGAACCGGGCGAAAAATAATTAGGATGCGGGATCAGGTGTTGCGCGCGTGCATCTGTGCCTGTACAGGGGCACGCAGGCACATGAGCATTCACGGGAGGCAGCAGCAGTAGCACGGGGGGAGATGAGCACCACCAGTCATTTGACCTCGACAGGTGAATGCTTGCAGATGTACTTACAGCACACTTATTAGAAGAGGCCCAAATGCCCGAGAAAACTGCCGTCAGATTACGCCGGAAACAACAACGGCTTTTTAAACAAATACAGCTGACAGAACGGTACCGGCAGCAGCACTGCAGGAGCTGCTCAGGAACCGCTGGGGCAACCCCAGCGCACCGGGTGCTCAGCGCGTGGCCCTGACCCCACCGCATGGCATGTCACCCTTGGGCAGGAAGCTTGACATTTTCTGGAAGCACCGGTGTCATTTCACGGGCTTTGCCGTCGCTTTGCGCTTGTGGGGTAACACTATAGAGTTTTTCAGAAAGTGTTGGAGCAACTTTGGTACCTTTTCCATTCAGGCACACTGGGAGTGAGCTGTGGGGCTGCTGCCAGGGGCTCTGCTCAGCACAGCATGGCTGGAGCTGGTCCAGGACCTCCTTCGAAAGACAGACTGGTCAGACACACAGCTATCCTGAATCATCAAGGATAATCCTATGTTCAAGTTCCTACGTTCCAGTTCAAGTTCAAGTTCCTACGTTCCAATTGGTGCCCGTTACCTCTTGTCCTGGATCATCAAAGATGATCCAGGACAAGAGGTAACGGGTACAAACTGGAACGTAGGAACTTCTATCAAAGCATGAGGAGGAACTTCTTTACTTTGAGGGTGGCAGAGCACTGGAACAGGCTGCCCAGGGAGGCAGTAGAGTCTCCCACCCCAGAGACATTCAAAACCCGCCTGGAGGTCATCCGGTGCAACCTGCTGTAGGTGACCCTGCTCTGGCAGGGGGGTTGGGCTGGATGATCTCCAGAGCTCCTTTCCAACCCTAACCAATCTGTGATTCTGTGATCAGAGCTGTTCTTCGAAATCTGTTCCTAGGAAATCGCTGCGAGAAGGAGGATGCACCTGAGGAGCAGGCCTAAGATGGAGGATTGAACAAACAAGTAGCTCTTACCTGAGGAATCGGCTATCCCATGGAACAACTTCAGAGAAAGATTCTGCAACATTACTAGGGGTCCGCCAAAACATACAATTACTTGCCATGTTCCAGTTAAAGCCTAAACTATCGAGTTGGCATTTCTTTTTAAAAGTGTATAAAGAAGCGGTAATGGGCCAAATCCTCAAGCCACTGTAAATCAACACGATTTGCTTGCCTCCGCTGGAACACCCGCTCTCTATTTCAGTTCAGGAGCTAACACACACTATCTTAATATGCATTTATGTTAATATTTGCACTTTGCAGGGCTAGGTAGATTGCACGGCTGGCACATATCAGACTAAATGTCACTTCCGAAAGCTAAGGGACCGAACCGGAAGCTGCCATTCAGAGGGACTACCTGACAACATGTGGAACCTCTCCGGAAAAGCCTTCCCACCTCAAGCAACTCCTTTTGATTAATCTTTCACATAGACAATACACGTTATACACACCGACACACCCCCCCGGCCTTTGCCTCCACAGATCCTGTGGTTGGCTAATTAAAGGAGGAGGTGTAACTATCAATCTAATCTGGCTTGTTCTCAAATTTACCATAATTTCCACACTTGAGAGGCTGGTGAAATGAAACAGCACTACTACACTTTCCCATTCATCAGCCGGAAGCAGAACAACTCCGAGAACCGGGCGAAAAATAATTAGGATGCGGGATCAGGTGTTGCGCGCGTGCATCTGTGCCTGTACAGGGGCACGCAGGCACATGAGCATTCACGGGAGGCAGCAGCAGTAGCACGGGGGCAGATGAGCACCACCAGTCATTTGACCTCGACAGGTGAATGCTTGCAGATGTACTCACAGCACACTTATTCGAAGAGGCCCAAATGCCTGAGAAAACTGCCGTCAGATTACGCCGGAAACAACAACGGCTTTTTAAACAACTACAGCCGCCAGAACGGTACCGGCGGCAGCACTGCAGGAGCTGCTCAGGAACCGCTGGGGCAACCCCAGCGCACCGGGTGCTCAGCGCGTGGCCCTGACCCCACCGCATGGCATGTCACCCTTGGGCAGGAAGCTTGACATTTTCTGGAAGCACCGGTGTCATTTCACGGGCTTTGCCGTCGCTTTGCGCTTGTGGGGTAACACTATAGAGTTTTTCAGAAAGTGTTGGAGCAACTTTGGTACCTTTTCCATTCAGGCACACTGGGAGTGAGCTGTGGGGCTGCTGCCAGGGGCTCTGCTCAGCACAGCATGGCTGGAGCTGGTCCAGGACCTCCTTCGAAAGACAGACTGGTCAGACACACAGCTATCCTGAATCATCAAGGATAATCCTATGTTCAAGTTCCTACGTTCCAGTTCAAGTTCAAGTTCCTACGTTCCAATTGGTGCCCGTTACCTCTTGTCCTGGATCATCAAAGATGATCCAGGACAAGAGGTAACGGGTACAAACTGGAACGTAGGAACTTCTATCAAAGCATGAGGAGGAACTTCTTTACTTTGAGGGTGGCAGAGCACTGGAACAGGCTGCCCAGGGAGGCAGTAGAGTCTCCCACCCCAGAGACATTCAAAACCCGCCTGGAGGTCATCCGGTGCAACCTGCTGTAGGTGACCCTGCTCTGGCAGGGGGGTTGGGCTGGATGATCTCCAGAGCTCCTTTCCAACCCTAACCAATCTGTGATTCTGTGATCAGAGCTGTTCTTCGAAATCTGTTCCTAGGAAATCGCTGCGAGAAGGAGGATGCACCTGAGGAGCAGGCCTAAGATGGAGGATTGAACAAACAAGTAGCTCTTACCTGAGGAATCGGCTATCCCATGGAACAACTTCAGAGAAAGATTCTGCAACATTACTAGGGGTCCGCCAAAACATACAATTACTTGCCATGTTCCAGTTAAAGCCTAAACTATCGAGTTGGCATTTCTTTTTAAAAGTGTATAAAGAAGCGGTAATGGGCCAAATCCTCAAGCCACTGTAAATCAACACGATTTGCTTGCCTCCGCTGGAACACCCGCTCTCTATTTCAGTTCAGGAGCTAACACACACTATCTTAATATGCATTTATGTTAATATTTGCACTTTGCAGGGCTAGGTAGATTGCACGGCTGGCACATATCAGACTAAATGTCACTTCCGAAAGCTAAGGGACCGAACCGGAAGCTGCCATTCAGAGGGACTACCTGACAACATGTGGAACCTCTCCGGAAAAGCCTTCCCACCTCAAGCAACTCCTTTTGATTAATCTTTCACATAGACAATACACGTTATACACACCGACACACCCCCCCGGCCTTTGCCTCCACAGATCCTGTGGTTGGCTAATTAAAGGAGGAGGTGTAACTATCAA
This sequence comes from Vanellus vanellus, assembly GCF_965231255.1. NCBI lineage: Eukaryota > Metazoa > Chordata > Aves > Charadriiformes > Charadriidae > Vanellus > Vanellus vanellus. The sequence goes on from NW_028128444.1 coordinate 52,589, forward strand.
TCTAATCTGGCTTGTTCTCAAATTTACCATAATTTCCACACTTGAGAGGCTGGTGAAATGAAACAGCACTACTACACTTTCCCATTCATCAGCCGGAAGCAGAACAACTCCGAGAACCGGGCGAAAAATAATTAGGATGCGGGATCAGGTGTTGCGCGCGTGCATCTGTGCCTGTACAGGGGCACGCAGGCACATGAGCATTCACGGGAGGCAGCAGCAGTAGCACGGGGGCAGATGAGCACCACCAGTCATTTGACCTCGACAGGTGAATGCTTGCAGATGTACTCACAGCACACTTATTCGAAGAGGCCCAAATGCCCGAGAAAACTGCCGTCAGATTACGCCGGAAACAACAACGGCTTTTTAAACAACTACAGCCGCCAGAACGGTACCGGCGGCAGCACTGCAGGAGCTGCTGAGGAACCGCTGGGGCAACCCCAGCGCACCGGGTGCTCAGCGCGTGGCCCTGACCCCACCGCATGGCATGTCACCCTTGGGCAGGAAGCTTGACATTTTCTGGAAGCACCGGTGTCATTTCACGGGCTTTGCCGTCGCTTTGCGCTTGTGGGGTAACACTATAGAGTTTTTCAGAAAGTGTTGGAGCAACTTTGGTACCTTTTCCATTCAGGCACACTGGGAGTGAGCTGTGGGGCTGCTGCCAGGGGCTCTGCTCAACACAGCATGGCTGGAGCTGGCCCAGGACCTCCTTCGAAAGACAGACTGGTCAGACACACAGCTATCCTGAATCATCAAGGATAATCCTATGTTCAAGTTCCTACGTTCCAGTTCAAGTTCAAGTTCCTACGTTCCAATTGGTGCCCGTTACCTCTTGTCCTGGATCATCAAAGATGATCCAGGACAAGAGGTAACGGGTACAAACTGGAACCTAGGAACTTCTATCAAAGCATGAGGAGGAACTTCTTTACTTTGAGGGTGGCAGAGCGCTGGAACAGGCTGCCCAGGGAGGCGGTAGAGTCTCCCACCCCAGAAACATTCAAAACCCGCCTGGAGGTCATCCTGTGCAACCTGCTGTAGGTGACCCTGCTCTGGCAGGGGGGTTTGACTGGATGATCTCCAGAGGTCCTTTCCAACCCTAACCAATCTGTGATTCTGTGATCAGAGCTGTTCTTCGAAATCTGTTTCTAGGAAATAGCTGCGAGAAGGAGGATGCACCTGAGGAGCAGGCCTAAGATGGAGGATTGAACAAACAAGTAGCTCTTACCTGAGGAATCGGCTATCCCATGGAACAACTTCTGAGAAAGATTCTGCAACATTACTAGGGGTCCGCCAAAACATACAATTACTTGCCATGTTCCAGTTAAAGCCTAAACTATCGAGTTGGCATTTCTTTTTAAAAGTGTATAAAGAAGCAGTAATGGGCCAAATCTGCAAGCCACTGTAAATCAACACGATTTGCTTGCCTCCGCTGGAACACCCGCTCTCTATTTCAGTTCAGGAGCTAACACACAGTATCTTAATATGCATTTAGGTTAATATTTGCACTTTGCAGGGCTAGGTAGATTGCACGGCTGGCACATATCAGACTAAATGTCACTTCCGAAAGCTAAGGGACCGAACCGGAAGCTGCCATTCAGAGGGACTACCTGACAACATGTGGAACCTCTCCGGAAAAGCCTTCCCACCTCAAGCAACTCCTTTTGATTAATCTTTCACATAGACAATACACGTTATATACACCGACACACCCCCCCGGCCTTTGCCTCCACAGATCCTGTGGTTGGCTAATTAAAGGAGGAGGTGTAACTATCAATCTAATCTGGCTTGTTCTCAAATTTACCATAATTTCCACACTTGAGAGGCTGGTGAAATGAAACAGCACTACTACACTTTCCCATTCATCAGCCGGAAGCAGAACAACTCAGAGAACCGGGCGAAAAATAATTAGGATGCGGGATCAGGTGTTGCGCGCGTGCATCTGTGCCTGTACAGGGGCACGCAGGCACATGAGCATTCACGGGAGGCAGCAGCAGTAGCACGGGGGGAGATGAGCACCACCAGTCATTTGACCTCGACAGGTGAATGCTTGCAGATGTACTCACAGCACACTTATTAGAAGAGGCCCAAATGCCCGAGAAAACTGCCGTCAGATTACGCCGGAAACAACAACGGCTTTTTAAACAACTACAGCCGCCAGAACGGTACCGGCGGCAGCACTGCAGGAGCTGCTCAGGAACCGCTGGGGCAACCCCAGCGCACCGGGTGCTCAGCGCGTGGCCCTGACCCCACCGCATGGCATGTCACCCTTGGGCAGGAAGCTTGACATTTTCTGGAAGCACCGGTGTCATTTCACGGGCTTTGCCGTCGCTTTGCGCTTGTGGGGTAACACTATAGAGTTTTTCAGAAAGTGTTGGAGCAACTTTGGTACCTTTTCCATTCAGGCACACTGGGAGTGAGCTGTGGGGCTGCTGCCAGGGGCTCTGCTCAGCACAGCATGGCTGGAGCTGGCCCAGGACCTCCTTCGAAAGACAGACTGGTCAGACACACAGCTATCCTGAATCATCAAGGATAATCCTATGTTCAAGTTCCTACGTTCCAGTTCAAGTTCAAGTTCCTACGTTCCAATTGGTGCCCGTTACCTCTTGTCCTGGATCATCAAAGATGATCCAGGACAAGAGGTAACGGGTACAAACTGGAACCTAGGAACTTCTATCAAAGCATGAGGAGGAACTTCTTTACTTTGAGGGTGGCAGAGCGCTGGAACAGGCTGCCCAGGGAGGCGGTAGAGTCTCCCACCCCAGAAACATTCAAAACCCGCCTGGAGGTCATCCTGTGCAACCTGCTGTAGGTGACCCTGCTCTGGCAGGGGGGTTGGGCTGGATGATCTCCAGAGCTCCTTTCCAACCCTAACTAATCTGTGATTCTGTGATCAGAGCTGTTCTTCGAAATCTGTTCCTAGGAAATCGCTGCGAGAAGGAGGATGCACCTGAGGAGCAGGCCTAAGATGGAGGATTGAACAAACAAGTAGCTCTTACCTGAGGAATCGGCTATCCCATGGAACAACTTCTGAGAAAGATTCTGCAACATTACTAGGGGTCCGCCAAAACATACAATTACTTGCCATGTTCCAGTTAAAGCCTAAACTATCGAGTTGGCATTTCTTTTTAAAAGTGTATAAAGAAGCGGTAATGGGCCAAATCCTCAAGCCACTGTAAATCAACACGATTTGCTTGCCTCCGCTGGAACACCCGCTCTCTATTGCAGTTCAGGAGCTAACACACAGTATCTTAATATGCATTTAGGTTAATATTTGCACTTTGCAGGGCTAGGTAGATTGCACGGCTGGCACATATCAGACTAAATGTCACTTCCGAAAGCTAAGGGACCGAACCGGAAGCTGCCATTCAGAGGGACTACCTGACAACATGTGGAACCTCTCCGGAAAAGCCTTCCCACCTCAAGCAACTCCTTTTGATTAATCTTTCACATAGACAATACACGTTATATACACCGACACACCCCCCCGGCCTTTGCCTCCACAGATCCTGTGGTTGGCTAATTAAAGGAGGAGGTGTAACTATCAATCTAATCTCGCTTGTTCTCAAATTTACCATAATTTCCACACTTGAGAGGCTGGTGAAATGAAACAGCACTACTACACTTTCCCATTCATCAGCCGGAAGCAGAACAACTCAGAGAACCGAGCGAAAAATAATTAGGATGCGGGATCAGGTGTTGCGCGCGTGCATCTGTGCCTGTACAGGGGCACGCAGGCACATGAGCATTCACGGGAGGCAGCAGCAGTAGCACGGGGGCAGATGAGCACCACCAGTCATTTGACCTCGACAGGTGAATGCTTGCAGATGTACTCACAGCACACTTAATAGAAGAGGCCCAAATGCCCGAGAAAACTGCCGTCAGATTACGCCGGAAACAACAACGGCTTTTTAAACAACTACAGCCGCCAGAACGGTACCGGCGGCAGCACTGCAGGAGCTGCTGAGGAACCGCTGGGGCAACCCCAGCGCACCGGGTGCTCAGCGCGTGGCCCTGACCCCACCGCATGGCATGTCACCCTTGGGCAGGAAGCTTGACATTTTCTGGAAGCACCGGTGTCATTTCACGGGCTTTGCCGTCGCTTTGCGCTTGTGGGGTAACACTATAGAGTTTTTCAGAAAGTGTTGGAGCAACTTTGGTACCTTTTCCATTCAGGCACACTGGGAGTGAGGTGTGGGGCTGCTGCCAGGGGCTCTGCTCAGCACAGCATGGCTGGAGCTGGTCCAGGACCTCCTTCGAAAGACAGACTGGTCAGACACACAGCTATCCTGAATCATCAAGGATAATCCTATGTTCAAGTTCCTACGTTCCAGTTCAAGTTCAAGTTCCTACGTTCCAATTGGTGCCCGTTACCTCTTGTCCTGGATCATCAAAGATGATCCAGGACAAGAGGTAACGGGTACAAACTGGAACGTAGGAACTTCTATCAAAGCATGAGGAGGAACTTCTTTACTTTGAGGGTGGCAGAGCGCTGGAACAGGCTGCCCAGGGAGGCGGTAGAGTCTCCCACCCCAGAAACATTCAAAACCCGCCTGGAGGTCATCCTGTGCAACCTGCTGTAGGTGACCCTGCTCTGGCAGGGGGGTTGGGCTGGATGATCTCCAGAGCTCCTTTCCAACCCTAACCAATCTGTGATTCTGTGATCAGAGCTGTTCTTCGAAATCTGTTCCTAGGAAATCGCTGCGAGAAGGAGGATGCACCTGAGGAGCAGGCCTAAGATGGAGGATTGAACAAACAAGTAGCTCTTACCTGAGGAATCGGCTATCCCATGGAACAACTTCTGAGAAAGATTCTGCAACATTACTAGGGGTCCGCCAAAACATACAATTACTTGCCATGTTCCAGTTAAAGCCTAAACTATCGAGTTGGCATTTCTTTTTAAAAATGTATAAAGAAGCGGTAATGGGCCAAATCCTCAAGCCACTGTAAATCAACACGATTTGCTTGCCTCCGCTGGAACACCCGCTCTCTATTGCAGTTCAGGAGCTAACACACAGTATCTTAATATGCATTTAGGTTAATATTTGCACTTTGCAGGGCTAGGTAGATTGCACGGCTGGCACATATCAGACTAAATGTCACTTCCGAAAGCTAAGGGACCGAACCGGAAGCTGCCATTCAGAGGGACTACCTGACAACATGTGGAACCTCTCCGGAAAAGCCTTCCCACCTCAAGCAACTCCTTTTGATTAATCTTTCACATAGACAATACACGTTATATACACCGACACACCCCCCCGGCCTTTGCCTCCACAGATCCTGTGGTTGGCTAATTAAAGGAGGAGGTGTAACTATCAATCTAATCTGGCTTGTTCTCAAATTTACCATAATTTCCACACTTGAGAGGCTGGTGAAATGAAACAGCACTACTACACTTTCCCATTCATCAGCCGGAAGCAGAACAACTCCGAGAACCGGGCGAAAAATAATTAGGATGCGGGATCAGGTGTTGCGCGCGTGCATCTGTGCCTGTACAGGGGCACGCAGGCACATGAGCATTCACGGGAGGCAGCAGCAGTAGCACGGGGGCAGATGAGCACCACCAGTCATTTGACCTCGACAGGTGAATGCTTGCAGATGTACTCACAGCACACTTATTAGAAGAGGCCCAAATGCCCGAGAAAACTGCCGTCAGATTACGCCGGAAACAACAACGGCTTTTTAAACAACTACAGCCGCCAGAACGGTACCGGCGGCAGCACTGCAGGAGCTGCTGAGGAACCGCTGGGGCAACCCCAGCGCACCGGGTGCTCAGCGCGTGGCCCTGACCCCACCGCATGGCATGTCACCCTTGGGCAGGAAGCTTGACATTTTCTGGAAGCACCGGTGTCATTTCACGGGCTTTGCCGTCGCTTTGCGCTTGTGGGGTAACACTATAGAGTTTTTCAGAAAGTGTTGGAGCAACTTTGGTACCTTTTCCATTCAGGCACACTGGGAGTGAGGTGTGGGGCTGCTGCCAGGGGCTCTGCTCAGCACAACATGGCTGGAGCTGGTCCAGGACCTCCTTCGAAAGACAGACTGGTCAGACACACAGCTATCCTGAATCATCAAGGATAATCCTATGTTCAAGTTCCTACGTTCCAGTTCAAGTTCAAGTTCCTACGTTCCAATTGGTGCCCGTTACCTCTTGTCCTGGATCATCAAAGATGATCCAGGACAAGAGGTAACGGGTACAAACTGGAACGTAGGAACTTCTATCAAAGCATGAGGAGGAACTTCTTTACTTTGAGGGTGGCAGAGCGCTGGAACAGGCTGCCCAGGGAGGCGGTAGAGTCTCCCACCCCAGAAACATTCAAAACCCGCCTGGAGGTCATCCTGTGCAACCTGCTGTAGGTGACCCTGCTCTGGCAGGGGGGTTGGGCTGGATGATCTCCAGAGCTCCTTTCCAACCCTAACCAATCTGTGATTCTGTGATCAGAGCTGTTCTTCGAAATCTGTTCCTAGGAAATCGCTGCGAGAAGGAGGATGCACCTGAGGAGCAGGCCTAAGATGGAGGATTGAACAAACAAGTAGCTCTTACCTGAGGAATCGGCTATCCCACGGAACAACTTCTGAGAAAGATTCTGCAACATTACTAGGGGTCCGCCAAAACATACAATTACTTGCCATGTTCCAGTTAAAGCCTAAACTATCGAGTTGGCATTTCTTTTTAAAAGTGTATAAAGAAGCGGTAATGGGCCAAATCCTCAAGCCACTGTAAATCAACACGATTTGCTTGCCTCCGCTGGAACACCCGCTCTCTATTGCAGTTCAGGAGCTAACACACAGTATCTTAATATGCATTTAGGTTAATATTTGCACTTTGCAGGGCTAGGTAGATTGCACGGCTGGCACATATCAGACTAAATGTCACTTCCGAAAGCTAAGGGACCGAACCGGAAGCTGCCATTCAGAGGGACTACCTGACAACATGTGGAACCTCTCCGGAAAAGCCTTCCCACCTCAAGCAACTCCTTTTGATTAATCTTTCACATAGACAATACACGTTATATACACCGACACACCCCCCCGGCCTTTGCCTCCACAGATCCTGTGGTTGGCTAATTAAAGGAGGAGGTGTAACTATCAATCTAATCTCGCTTGTTCTCAAATTTACCATAATTTCCACACTTGAGAGGCTGGTGAAATGAAACAGCACTACTACACTTTCCCGTTCATCAGCCGGAAGCAGAACAACTCAGAGAACCGGGCGAAAAATAATTAGGATGCGGGATCAGGTGTTGCGCGCGTGCATCTGTGCCTGTACAGGGGCACGCAGGCACATGAGCATTCACGGGAGGCAGCAGCAGTAGCACGGGGGCAGATGAGCACCACCACTCATTTGACCTCGACAGGTGAATGCTTGCAGATGTACTCACAGCACACTTATTCGAAGAGGCCCAAATGCCCGAGAAAACTGCCGTCAGATTACGCCGGAAACAACAACGGCTTTTTAAACAACTACAGCCGCCAGAACGGTACCGGCGGCAGCACTGCAGGAGCTGCTCAGGAACCGCTGGGGCAACCCCAGCGCACCGGGTGCTCAGCGCGTGGCCCTGACCCCACCGCATGGCATGTCACCCTTGGGCAGGAAGCTTGACATTTTCTGGAAGCACCGGTGTCATTTCACGGGCTTTGCCGTCGCTTTGCGCTTGTGGGGTAACACTATAGAGTTTTTCAGAAAGTGTTGGAGCAACTTTGGTACCTTTTCCATTCAGGCACACTGGGAGTGAGCTGTGGGGCTGCTGCCAGGGGCTCTGCTCAGCACAGCATGGCTGGAGCTGGTCCAGGACCTCCTTCGAAAGACAGACTGGTCAGACACACAGCTATCCTGAATCATCAAGGATAATCCTATGTTCAAGTTCCTACGTTCCAGTTCAAGTTCAAGTTCCTACGTTCCAATTGGTGCCCGTTACCTCTTGTCCTGGATCATCAAAGATGATCCAGGACAAGAGGTAACGGGTACAAACTGGAACGTAGGAACTTCTATCAAAGCATGAGGAGGAACTTCTTTACTTTGAGGGTGGCAGAGCGCTGGAACAGGCTGCCCAGGGAGGCGGTAGAGTCTCCGACCCCAGAAACATTCAAAACCCGCCTGGAGGTCATCCTGTGCAACCTGCTGTAGGTGACCCTGCTCTGGCAGGGGGGTTGGGCTGGATGATCTCCAGAGCTCCTTTCCAACCCTAACCAATCTGTGATTCTGTGATCAGAGCTGTTCTTCGAAATCTGTTCCTAGGAAATCGCTGCGAGAAGGAGGATGCACCTGAGGAGCAGGCCTAAGATGGAGGATTGAACAAACAAGTAGCTCTTACCTGAGGAATCGGCTATCCCACGGAACAACTTCTGAGAAAGATTCTGCAACATTACTAGGGGTCCGCCAAAACATACAATTACTTGCCATGTTCCAGTTAAAGCCTAAACTATCGAGTTGGCATTTCTTTTTAAAAGTGTATAAAGAAGCGGTAATGGGCCAAATCCGCAAGCCACTGTAAATCAACACGATTTGCTTGCCTCCGCTGGAACACCCGCTCTCTATTGCAGTTCAGGAGCTAACACACAGTATCTTAATATGCATTTAGGTTAATATTTGCACTTTGCAGGGCTAGGTAGATTGCACGGCTGGCACATATCAGACTAAATGTCACTTCCGAAAGCTAAGGGACCGAACCGGAAGCTGCCATTCAGAGGGACTACCTGACAACATGTGGAACCTCTCCGGAAAAGCCTTCCCACCTCAAGCAACTCCTTTTGATTAATCTTTCACATAGACAATACACGTTATATACACCGACACACCCCCCCGGCCTTTGCCTCCACAGATCCTGTGGTTGGCTAATTAAAGGAGGAGGTGTAACTATCAATCTAATCTGGCTTGTTCTCAAATTTACCATAATTTCCACACTTGAGAGGCTGGTGAAATGAAACAGCACTACTACACTTTCCCATTCATCAGCCGGAAGCAGAACAACTCCGAGAACCGGGCGAAAAATAATTAGGATGCGGGATCAGGTGTTGCGCGCGTGCATCTGTGCCTGTACAGGGGCACGCAGGCACATGAGCATTCACGGGAGGCAGCAGCAGTAGCACGGGGGCAGATGAGCACCACCAGTCATTTGACCTCGACAGGTGAATGCTTGCAGATGTACTCACAGCACACTTATTCGAAGAGGCCCAAATGCCCGAGAAAACTGCCGTCAGATTACGCCGGAAACAACAACGGCTTTTTAAACAACTACAGCCGCCAGAACGGTACCGGCGGCAGCACTGCAGGAGCTGCTCAGGAACCGCTGGGGCAACCCCAGCGCACCGGGTGCTCAGCGCGTGGCCCTGACCCCACCGCATGGCATGTCACCCTTGGGCAGGAAGCTTGACATTTTCTGGAAGCACCGGTGTCATTTCACGGGCTTTGCCGTCGCTTTGCGCTTGTGGGGTAACACTATAGAGTTTTTCAGAAAGTGTTGGAGCAACTTTGGTACCTTTTCCATTCAGGCACACTGGGAGTGAGGTGTGGGGCTGCTGCCAGGGGCTCTGCTCAGCACAGCATGGCTGGAGCTGGTCCAGGACCTCCTTCGAAAGACAGACTGGTCAGACACACAGCTATCCTGAATCATCAAGGATAATCCTATGTTCAAGTTCCTACGTTCCAGTTCAAGTTCAAGTTCCTACGTTCCAATTGGTGCCCGTTACCTCTTGTCCTGGATCATCAAAGATGATCCAGGACAAGAGGTAACGGGTACCAACTGGAACGTAGGAACTTCTATCAAAGCATGAGGAGGAACTTCTTTACTTTGAGGGTGGCAGAGCGCTGGAACAGGCTGCCCAGGGAGGCGGTAGAGTCTCCCACCCCAGAAACATTCAAAACCCGCCTGGAGGTCATCCTGTGCAACCTGCTGTAGGTGACCCTGCTCTGGCAGGGGGGTTGGGCTGGATGATCTCCAGAGCTCCTTTCCAACCCTAACCAATCTGTGATTCTGTGATCAGAGCTGTTCTTCGAAATCTGTTCCTAGGAAATCGCTGCGAGAAGGAGGATGCACCTGAGGAGCAGGCCTAAGATGGAGGATTGAACAAACAAGTAGCTCTTACCTGAGGAAACGGCTATCCCATGGAACAACTTCTGAGAAAGATTCTGCAACATTACTAGGGGTCCGCCAAAACATACAATTACTTGCCATGTTCCAGTTAAAGCCTAAACTATCGAGTTGGCATTTCTTTTTAAAAGTGTATAAAGAAGCGGTAATGGGCCAAATCCGCAAGCCACTAAATCAACACGATTTGCTTGCCTCCGCTGGAACACCCGCTCTCTATTTCAGTTCAGGAGCTAACACACACTATCTTAATATGCATTTAGGTTAATATTTGCACTTTGCAGGGCTAGGTAGATTGCACGGCTGGCACATATCAGACTAAATGTCACTTCCGAAAGCTAAGGGACCGAACCGGAAGCTGCCATTCAGAGGGACTACCTGACAACATGTGGAACCTCTCCGGAAAAGCCTTCCCACCTCAAGCAACTCCTTTTGATTAATCTTTCACATAGACAATACACGTTATATACACCGACACACCCCCCCGGCCTTTGCCTCCACAGATCCTGTGGTTGGCTAATTAAAGGAGGAGGTGTAACTATCAATCTAATCTCGCTTGTTCTCAAATTTACCATAATTTCCACACTTGAGAGGCTGGTGAAATGAAACAGCACTACTACACTTTCCCATTCATCAGCCGGAAGCAGAACAACTCAGAGAACCGGGCGAAAAATAATTAGGATGCGGGATCAGGTGTTGCGCGCGTGCATCTGTGCCTGTACAGGGGCACGCAGGCACATGAGCATTCACGGGAGGCAGCAGCAGTAGCACGGGGGCAGATGAGCACCACCAGTCATTTGACCTCGACAGGTGAATGCTTGCAGATGTACTCACAGCACACTTATTAGAAGAGGCCCAAATGCCCGAGAAAACTGCCGTCAGATTACGCCGGAAACAACAACGGCTTTTTAAACAACTACAGCCGCCAGAACGGTACCGGCGGCAGCACTGCAGGAGCTGCTCAGGAACCGCTGGGGCAACCCCAGCGCACCGGGTGCTCAGCACGTGGCCCTGACCCCACCGCATGGCATGTCACCCTTGGGCAGGAAGCTTGACATTTTCTGGAAGCACCGGTGTCATTTCACGGGCTTTGCCGTCGCTTTGCGCTTGTGGGGTAACACTATAGAGTTTTTCAGAAAGTGTTGGAGCAACTTTGGTACCTTTTCCATTCAGGCACACTGGGAGTGAGCTGTGGGGCTGCTGCCAGGGGCTCTGCTCAGCACAGCATGGCTGGAGCTGGTCCAGGACCTCCTTCGAAAGACAGACTGGTCAGACACACAGCTATCCTGAATCATCAAGGATAATCCTATGTTCAAGTTCCTACGTTCCAATTGAAGTTCAAGTTCCTACGTTCCAATTGGTGCCCGTTACCTCTTGTCCTGGATCATCAAAGATGATCCAGGACAAGAGGTAACGGGTACAAACTGGAACGTAGGAACTTCTATCAAAGCATGAGGAGGAACTTCTTTACTTTGAGGGTGGCAGAGCGCTGGAACAGGCTGCCCAGGGAGGCGGTAGAGTCTCCGACCCCAGAAACATTCAAAACCCGCCTGGAGGTCATCCTGTGCAACCTGCTGTAGGTGACCCTGCTCTGGCAGGGGGGTTGGGCTGGATGATCTCCAGAGCTCCTTTCCAACCCTAACCAATCTGTGATTCTGTGATCAGAGCTGTTCTTCGAAATCTGTTCCTAGGAAATCGCTGCGAGAAGGAGGATGCACCTGAGGAGCAGGCCTAAGATGGAGGATTGAACAAACAAGTAGCTCTTACCTGAGGAAACGGCTATCCCATGGAACAACTTCTGAGAAAGATTCTGCAACATTACTAGGGGTCCGCCAAAACATACAATTACTTGCCATGTTCCAGTTAAAGCCTAAACTATCGAGTTGGTATTTCTTTTTAAAAGTGTATAAAGAAGCGGTAATGGGCCAAATCCGCAAGCCACTAAATCAACACGATTTGCTTGCCTCCGCTGGAACACCCGCTCTCTATTTCAGTTCAGGAGCTAACACACAGTATCTTAATATGCATTTAGGTTAATATTTGCACTTTGCAGGGCTAGGTAGATTGCACGGCTGGCACATATCAGACTAAATGTCACTTCCGAAAGCTAAGGGACCGAACCGGAAGCTGCCATTCAGAGGGACTACCTGACAACATGTGGAACCTCTCCGGAAAAGCCTTCCCACCTCAAGCAACTCCTTTTGATTAATCTTTCACATAGACAATACACGTTATATACACCGACACACCCCCCCGGCCTTTGCCTCCACAGATCCTGTGGTTGGCTAATTAAAGGAGGAGGTGTAACTATCAATCTAATCTCGCTTGTTCTCAAATTTACCATAATTTCCACACTTGAGAGGCTGGTGAAATGAAACAGCACTACTACAGTTTTCCCATTCATCAGCCGGAAGCAGAACAACTCCGAGAACCGGGCGAAAAATAATTAGGATGCGGGATCAGGTGTTGCGCGCGTGCATCTGTGCCTGTACAGGGGCACGCAGGCACATGAGCATTCACGGGAGGCAGCAGCAGTAGCACGGGGGCAGATGAGCACCACCAGTCATTTGACCTCGACAGGTGAATGCTTGCAGATGTAGTCACAGCACACTTATTAGAAGAGGCCCAAATGCCCGAGAAAACTGCCGTCAGATTACGCCGGAAACAACAACGGCTTTTTAAACAACTACAGCCGCCAGAACGGTACCGGCGGCAGCACTGCAGGAGCTGCTCAGGAACCGCTGGGGCAACCCCAGCGCACCGGGTGCTCAGCGCGTGGCCCTGACCCCACCGCATGGCATGTCACCCTTGGGCAGGAAGCTTGACATATTCTGGAAGCACCGGTGTCATTTCACGGGCTTTGCCGTCGCTTTGCGCTTGTGGGGTAACACTATAGAGTTTTTCAGAAAGTGTTGGAGCAACTTTGGTACCTTTTCCATTCAGGCACACTGGGAGTGAGCTGTGGGGCTGCTGCCAGGGGCTCTGCTCAGCACAGCATGGCTGGAGCTGGTCCAGGACCTCCTTCGAAAGACAGACTGGTCAGACACACAGCTATCCTGAATCATCAAGGATAATCCTATGTTCAAGTTCCTACGTTCCAGTTCAAGTTCAAGTTCCTACGTTCCAATTGGTGCCCGTTACCTCTTGTCCTGGATCATCAAAGATGATCCAGGACAAGAGGTAACGGGTACAAACTGGAACGTAGGAACTTCTGTCAAAGCATGAGGAGGAACTTCTTTACTTTGAGGGTGGCAGAGCGCTGGAACAGGCTGCCCAGGGAGGCGGTAGAGTCTCCGACCCCAGAAACATTCAAAACCCGCCTGGAGGTCATCCTGTGCAACCTGCTGTAGGTGACCCTGCTCTGGCAGGGGGGTTGGGCTGGATGATCTCCAGAGGTCCTTTCCAACCCTAACCAATCTGTGATTCTGTGATCAGAGCTGTTCTTCGAAATCTGTTCCTAGGAAATCGCTGCGAGAAGGAGGATGCACCTGAGGAGCAGGCCTAAGATGGAGGATTGAACAAACAAGTAGCTCTTACCTGAGGAATCGGCTATCCCATGGAACAACTTCTGAGAAAGATTCTGCAACATTACTAGGGGTCCGCCAAAGCATACAATTACTTGCCATGTTCCAGTTAAAGCCTAAACTATCGAGTTGGCATTTCTTTTTAAAAGTGTATAAAGAAGCGGTAATGGGCCAAATCCGCAAGCCACTGTAAATCAACACGATTTGCTTGCCTCCGCTGGAACACCCGCTCTCTATTGCAGTTCAGGAGCTAACACACAGTATCTTAATATGCATTTATGTTAATATTTGCACTTTGCAGGGCTAGGTAGATTGCACGGCTGGCACATATCAGACTAAATGTCACTTCCGAAAGCTAAGGGACCGAACCGGAAGCTGCCATTCAGAGGGACTACCTGACAACATGTGGAACCTCTCCGGAAAAGCCTTCCCACCTCAAGCAACTCCTTTTGATTAATCTTTCACATAGACAATACACGTTATATACACCGACACACCCCCCCGGCCTTTGCCTCCACAGATCCTGTGGTTGGCTAATTAAAGGAGGAGGTGTAACTATCAATCTAATCTGGCTTGTTCTCAAATTTACCATAATTTCCACACTTGAGAGGCTGGTGAAATGAAACAGCACTACTACACTTTCCCATTCATCAGCCGGAAGCAGAACAACTCCGAGAACCGGGCGAAAAATAATTAGGATGCGGGATCAGGTGTTGCGCGCGTGCATCTGTGCCTGTACAGGGGCACGCAGGCACATGAGCATTCACGGGAGGCAGCAGCAGTAGCACGGGGGCAGATGAGCACCACCAGTCATTTGACCTCGACAGGTGAATGCTTGCAGATGTACTCACAGCACACTTATTCGAAGAGGCCCAAATGCCCGAGAAAACTGCCGTCAGATTACGCCGGAAACAACAACGGCTTTTTAAACAACTACAGCCGCCAGAACGGTACCGGCGGCAGCACTGCAGGAGCTGCTCAGGAACCGCTGGGGCAACCCCAGCGCACCGGGTGCTCAGCACGTGGCCCTGACCCCACCGCATGGCATGTCACCCTTGGGCAGGAAGCTTGACATTTTCTGGAAGCACCGGTGTCATTTCACGGGCTTTGCCGTCGCTTTGCGCTTGTGGGGTAACACTATAGAGTTTTTCAGAAAGTGTTGGAGCAACTTTGGTACCTTTTCCATTCAGGCACACTGGGAGTGAGCTGTGGGGCTGCTGCCAGGGGCTCTGCTCAGCACAGCATGGCTGGAGCTGGTCCAGGACCTCCTTCGAAAGACAGACTGGTCAGACACACAGCTATCCTGAATCATCAAGGATAATCCTATGTTCAAGTTCCTACGTTCCAGTTCAAGTTCAAGTTCCTACGTTCCAATTGGTGCCCGTTACCTCTTGTCCTGGATCATCAAAGATGATCCAGGACAAGAGGTAACGGGTACAAACTGGAACGTAGGAACTTCTATCAAAGCATGAGGAGGAACTTCTTTACTTTGAGGGTGGCAGAGCGCTGGAACAGGCTGCCCAGGGAGGCGGTAGAGTCTCCCACCCCAGAAACATTCAAAACCCGCCTGGAGGTCATCCTGTGCAACCTGCTGTAGGTGACCCTGCTCTGGCAGGGGGGTTGGGCTGGATGATCTCCAGAGCTCCTTTCCAACCCTAACCAATCTGTGATTCTGTGATCAGAGCTGTTCTTCGAAATCTGTTCCTAGGAAATCGCTGCGAGAAGGAGGATGCACCTGAGGAGCAGGCCTAAGATGGAGGATTGAACAAACAAGTAGCTCTTACCTGAGGAAACGGCTATCCCATGGAACAACTTCTGAGAAAGATTCTGCAACATTACTAGGGGTCCGCCAAAAATACAATTACTTGCCATGTTCCAGTTAAAGCCTAAACTATCGAGTTGGCATTTCTTTTTAAAAATGTATAAAGAAGCGGTAATGGGCCAAATCCGCAAGCCACTAAATCAACACGATTTGCTTGCCTCCGCTGGAACACCCGCTCTCTATTTCAGTTCAGGAGCTAACACACAGTATCTTAATATGCATTTAGGTTAATATTTGCACTTTGCAGGGCTAGGTAGATTGCACGGCTGGCACATATCAGACTAAATGTCACTTCCGAAAGCTAAGGGACCGAACCGGAAGCTGCCATTCAGAGGGACTACCTGACAACATGTGGAACCTCTCCGGAAAAGCCTTCCCACCTCAAGCAACTCCTTTTGATTAATCTTTCACATAGACAATACACGTTATATACACCGACACACCCCCCCGGCCTTTGCCTCCACAGATCCTGTGGTTGGCTAATTAAAGGAGGAGGTGTAACTATCAATCTAATCTGGCTTGTTCTCAAATTTACCATAATTTCCACACTTGAGAGGCTGGTGAAATGAAACAGCACTACTACACTTTCCCATTCATCAGCCGGAAGCAGAACAACTCCGAGAACCGGGCGAAAAATAATTAGGATGCGGGATCAGGTGTTGCGCGCGTGCATCTGTGCCTGTACAGGGGCACGCAGGCACATGAGCATTCACGGGAGGCAGCAGCAGTAGCACGGGGGCAGATGAGCACCACCAGTCATTTGACCTCGACAGGTGAATGCTTGCAGATGTACTCACAGCACACTTATTCGAAGAGGCCCAAATGCCCGAGAAAACTGCCGTCAGATTACGCCGGAAACAACAACGGCTTTTTAAACAACTACAGCCGCCAGAACGGTACCGGCGGCAGCACTGCAGGAGCTGCTCAGGAACCGCTGGGGCAACCCCAGCGCACCGGGTGCTCAGCGCGTGGCCCTGACCCCACCGCATGGCATGTCACCCTTGGGCAGGAAGCTTGACATTTTCTGGAAGCACCGGTGTCATTTCACGGGCTTTGCCGTCGCTTTGCGCTTGTGGGGTAACACTATAGAGTTTTTCAGAAAGTGTTGGAGCAACTTTGGTACCTTTTCCATTCAGGCACACTGGGAGTGAGCTGTGGGGCTGCTGCCAGGGGCTCTGCTCAGCACAGCATGGCTGGAGCTGGCCCAGGACCTCCTTCGAAAGACAGACTGGTCAGACACACAGCTATCCTGAATCATCAAGGATAATCCTATGTTCAAGTTCCTACGTTCCAGTTCAAGTTCAAGTTCCTACGTTCCAATTGGTGCCCGTTACCTCTTGGCCTGGATCATCAAAGATGATCCAGGACAAGAGGTAACGGGTACAAACTGGAACGTAGGAACTTCTATCAAAGCATGAGGAGGAACTTCTTTACTTTGAGGGTGGCAGAGCGCTGGAACAGGCTGCCCAGGGAGGCGGTAGAGTCTCCCACCCCAGAAACATTCAAAACCCGCCTGGAGGTCATCCTGTGCAACCTGCTGTAGGTGACCCTGCTCTGGCAGGGGGGTTGGGCTGGATGATCTCCAGAGCTCCTTTCCAACCCTAACCAATCTGTGATTCTGTGATCAGAGCTGTTCTTCGAAATCTGTTCCTAGGAAATCGCTGCGAGAAGGAGGATGCACCTGAGGAGCAGGCCTAAGATGGAGGATTGAACAAACAAGTAGCTCTTACCTGAGGAATCGGCTATCCCACGGAACAACTTCTGAGAAAGATTCTGCAACATTACTAGGGGTCCGCCAAAACATACAATTACTTGCCATGTTCCAGTTAAAGCCTAAACTATCGAGTTGGCATTTCTTTTTAAAAGTGTATAAAGAAGCGGTAATGGGCCAAATCCTCAAGCCACTGTAAATCAACACGATTTGCTTGCCTCCGCTGGAACACCCGCTCTCTATTTCAGTTCAGGAGCTAACACACAGTATCTTAATATGCATTTAGGTTAATATTTGCACTTTGCAGGGCTAGGTAGATTGCACGGCTGGCACATATCAGACTAAATGTCACTTCCGAAAGCTAAGGGACCGAACCGGAAGCTGCCATTCAGAGGGACTACCTGACAACATGTGGAACCTCTCCGGAAAAGCCTTCCCACCTCAAGCAACTCCTTTTGATTAATCTTTCACATAGACAATACACGTTATATACACCGACACACCCCCCCGGCCTTTGCCTCCACAGATCCTGTGGTTGGCTAATTAAAGGAGGAGGTGTAACTATCAATCTAATCTGGCTTGTTCTCAAATTTACCATAATTTCCACACTTGAGAGGCTGGTGAAATGAAACAGCACTACTACACTTTCCCATTCATCAGCCGGAAGCAGAACAACTCCGAGAACCGGGCGAAAAATAATTAGGATGCGGGATCAGGTGTTGCGCGCGTGCATCTGTGCCTGTACAGGGGCACGCAGGCACATGAGCATTCACGGGAGGCAGCAGCAGTAGCACGGGGGCAGATGAGCACCACCAGTCATTTGACCTCGACAGGTGAATGCTTGCAGATGTACTTACAGCACACTTATTAGAAGAGGCCCAAATGCCCGAGAAAACTGCCGTCAGATTACGCCGGAAACAACAACGGCTTTTTAAACAACTACAGCCGCCAGAACGGTACCGGCGGCAGCACTGCAGGAGCTGCTCAGGAACCGCTGGGGCAACCCCAGCGCACCGGGTGCTCAGCGCGTGGCCCTGACCCCACCGCATGGCATGTCACCCTTGGGCAGGAAGCTTGACATTTTCTGGAAGCACCGGTGTCATTTCACGGGCTTTGCCGTCGCTTTGCGCTTGTGGGGTAACACTATAGAGTTTTTCAGAAAGTGTTGGAGCAACTTTGGTACCTTTTCCATTCAGGCACACTGGGAGTGAGCTGTGGGGCTGCTGCCAGGGGCTCTGCTCAGCACAGCATGGCTGGAGCTGGCCCAGGACCTCCTTCGAAAGACAGACTGGTCAGACACACAGCTATCCTGAATCATCAAGGATAATCCTATGTTCAAGTTCCTACGTTCCAGTTCAAGTTCAAGTTCCTACGTTCCAATTGGTGCCCGTTACCTCTTGGCCTGGATCATCAAAGATGATCCAGGACAAGAGGTAACGGGTACAAACTGGAACGTAGGAACTTCTATCAAAGCATGAGGAGGAACTTCTTTACTTTGAGGGTGGCAGAGCGCTGGAACAGGCTGCCCAGGGAGGCGGTAGAGTCTCCCACCCCAGAAACATTCAAAACCCGCCTGGAGGTCATCCTGTGCAACCTGCTGTAGGTGACCCTGCTCTGGCAGGGGGGTTGGGCTGGATGATCTCCAGAGCTCCTTTCCAACCCTAACCAATCTGTGATTCTGTGATCAGAGCTGTTCTTCGAAATCTGTTCCTAGGAAATCGCTGCGAGAAGGAGGATGCACCTGAGGAGCAGGCCTAAGATGGAGGATTGAACAAACAAGTAGCTCTTACCTGAGGAATCGGCTATCCCACGGAACAACTTCTGAGAAAGATTCTGCAACATTACTAGGGGTCCGCCAAAACATACAATTACTTGCCATGTTCCAGTTAAAGCCTAAACTATCGAGTTGGCATTTCTTTTTAAAAGTGTATAAAGAAGCGGTAATGGGCCAAATCCTCAAGCCACTGTAAATCAACACGATTTGCTTGCCTCCGCTGGAACACCCGCTCTCTATTTCAGTTCAGGAGCTAACACACAGTATCTTAATATGCATTTAGGTTAATATTTGCACTTTGCAGGGCTAGGTAGATTGCACGGCTGGCACATATCAGACTAAATGTCACTTCCGAAAGCTAAGGGACCGAACCGGAAGCTGCCATTCAGAGGGACTACCTGACAACATGTGGAACCTCTCCGGAAAAGCCTTCCCACCTCAAGCAACTCCTTTTGATTAATCTTTCACATAGACAATACACGTTATATACACCGACACACCCCCCCGGCCTTTGCCTCCACAGATCCTGTGGTTGGCTAATTAAAGGAGGAGGTGTAACTATCAATCTAATCTGGCTTGTTCTCAAATTTACCATAATTTCCACACTTGAGAGGCTGGTGAAATGAAACAGCACTACTACACTTTCCCATTCATCAGCCGGAAGCAGAACAACTCCGAGAACCGGGCGAAAAATAATTAGGATGCGGGATCAGGTGTTGCGCGCGTGCATCTGTGCCTGTACAGGGGCACGCAGGCACATGAGCATTCACGGGAGGCAGCAGCAGTAGCACGGGGGCAGATGAGCACCACCAGTCATTTGACCTCGACAGGTGAATGCTTGCAGATGTACTTACAGCACACTTATTAGAAGAGGCCCAAATGCCCGAGAAAACTGCCGTCAGATTACGCCGGAAACAACAACGGCTTTTTAAACAACTACAGCCGCCAGAACGGTACCGGCGGCAGCACTGCAGGAGCTGCTCAGGAACCGCTGGGGCAACCCCAGCGCACCGGGTGCTCAGCGC
This sequence comes from Vanellus vanellus, assembly GCF_965231255.1. Lineage (NCBI taxonomy): Eukaryota > Metazoa > Chordata > Aves > Charadriiformes > Charadriidae > Vanellus > Vanellus vanellus. The sequence goes on from NW_028128444.1 coordinate 72,524, forward strand.
GTGGCCCTGACCCCACCGCATGGCATGTCACCCTTGGGCAGGAAGCTTGACATTTTCTGGAAGCACCGGTGTCATTTCACGGGCTTTGCCGTCGCTTTGCGCTTGTGGGGTAACACTATAGAGTTTTTCAGAAAGTGTTGGAGCAACTTTGGTACCTTTTCCATTCAGGCACACTGGGAGTGAGCTGTGGGGCTGCTGCCAGGGGCTCTGCTCAGCACAGCATGGCTGGAGCTGGTCCAGGACCTCCTTCGAAAGACAGACTGGTCAGACACACAGCTATCCTGAATCATCAAGGATAATCCTATGTTCAAGTTCCTACGTTCCAGTTCAAGTTCAAGTTCCTACGTTCCAATTGGTGCCCGTTACCTCTTGTCCTGGATAATCAAAGATGATCCAGGACAAGAGGTAACGGGTACAAACTGGAACCTAGGAACTTCTATCAAAGCATGAGGAGGAACTTCTTTACTTTGAGGGTGGCAGAGCGCTGGAACAGGCTGCCCAGGGAGGCGGTAGAGTCTCCGACCCCAGAAACATTCAAAACCCGCCTGGAGGTCATCCTGTGCAACCTGCTGTAGGTGACCCTGCTCTGGCAGGGGGGTTGGGCTGGATGATCTCCAGAGCTCCTTTCCAACCCTAACCAATCTGTGATTCTGTGATCAGAGCTGTTCTTCGAAATCTGTTCCTAGGAAATCGCTGCGAGAAGGAGGATGCACCTGAGGAGCAGGCCTAAGATGGAGGATTGAACAAACAAGTAGCTCTTACCTGAGGAATCGGCTATCCCATGGAACAACTTCTGAGAAAGATTCTGCAACATTACTAGGGGTCCGCCAAAACATACAATTACTTGCCATGTTCCAGTTAAAGCCTAAACTATCGAGTTGGCATTTCTTTTTAAAAGTGTATAAAGAAGCGGTAATGGGCCAAATCCGCAAGCCACTAAATCAACACGATTTGCTTGCCTCCGCTGGAACACCCGCTCTCTATTTCAGTTCAGGAGCTAACACACAGTATCTTAATATGCATTTAGGTTAATATTTGCACTTTGCAGGGCTAGGTAGATTGCACGGCTGGCACATATCAGACTAAATGTCACTTCCGAAAGCTAAGGGACCGAACCGGAAGCTGCCATTCAGAGGGACTACCTGACAACATGTGGAACCTCTCCGGAAAAGCCTTCCCACCTCAAGCAACTCCTTTTGATTAATCTTTCACATAGACAATACACGTTATATACACCGACACACCCCCCCGGCCTTTGCCTCCACAGATCCTGTGGTTGGCTAATTAAAGGAGGAGGTGTAACTATCAATCTAATCTGGCTTGTTCTCAAATTTACCATAATTTCCACACTTGAGAGGCTGGTGAAATGAAACAGCACTACTACACTTTCCCATTCATCAGCCGGAAGCAGAACAACTCCGAGAACCGGGCGAAAAATAATTAGGATGCGGGATCAGGTGTTGCGCGCGTGCATCTGTGCCTGTACAGGGGCACGCAGGCACATGAGCATTCACGGGAGGCAGCAGCAGTAGCACGGGGGCAGATGAGCACCACCAGTCATTTGACCTCGACAGGTGAATGCTTGCAGATGTACTCACAGCACACTTATTCGAAGAGGCCCAAATGCCCGAGAAAACTGCCGTCAGATTACGCCGGAAACAACAACGGCTTTTTAAACAACTACAGCCGCCAGAACGGTACCGGCGGCAGCACTGCAGGAGCTGCTGAGGAACCGCTGGGGCAACCCCAGCGCACCGGGTGCTCAGCGCGTGGCCCTGACCCCACCGCATGGCATGTCACCCTTGGGCAGGAAGCTTGACATTTTCTGGAAGCACCGGTGTCATTTCACGGGCTTTGCCGTCGCTTTGCGCTTGTGGGGTAACACTATAGAGTTTTTCAGAAAGTGTTGGAGCAACTTTGGTACCTTTTCCATTCAGGCACACTGGGAGTGAGCTGTGGGGCTGCTGCCAGGGGCTCTGCTCAGCACAGCATGGCTGGAGCTGGTCCAGGACCTCCTTCGAAAGACAGACTGGTCAGACACACAGCTATCCTGAATCATCAAGGATAATCCTATGTTCAAGTTCCTACGTTCCAGTTCAAGTTCAAGTTCCTACGTTCCAATTGGTGCCCGTTACCTCTTGGCCTGGATCATCAAAGATGATCCAGGACAAGAGGTAACGGGTACAAACTGGAACCTAGGAACTTCTATCAAAGCATGAGGAGGAACTTCTTTACTTTGAGGGTGGCAGAGCGCTGGAACAGGCTGCCCAGGGAGGCGGTAGAGTCTCCCACCCCAGAAACATTCAAAACCCGCCTGGAGGTCATCCTGTGCAACCTGCTGTAGGTGACCCTGCTCTGGCAGGGGGGTTGGGCTGGATGATCTCCAGAGCTCCTTTCCAACCCTAACCAATCTGTGATTCTGTGATCAGAGCTGTTCTTCGAAATCTGTTCCTAGGAAATCGCTGCGAGAAGGAGGATGCACCTGAGGAGCAGGCCTAAGATGGAGGATTGAACAAACAAGTAGCTCTTACCTGAGGAAACGGCTATCCCATGGAACAACTTCTGAGAAAGATTCTGCAACATTACTAGGGGTCCGCCAAAACATACAATTACTTGCCATGTTCCAGTTAAAGCCTAAACTATCGAGTTGGCATTTCTTTTTAAAAGTGTATAAAGAAGCGGTAATGGGCCAAATCCGCAAGCCACTGTAAATCAACACGATTTGCTTGCCTCCGCTGGAACACCCGCTCTCTATTGCAGTTCAGGAGCTAACACACAGTATCTTAATATGCATTTAGGTTAATATTTGCACTTTGCAGGGCTAGGTAGATTGCACGGCTGGCACATATCAGACTAAATGTCACTTCCGAAAGCTAAGGGACCGAACCGGAAGCTGCCATTCAGAGGGACTACCTGACAACATGTGGAACCTCTCCGGAAAAGCCTTCCCACCTCAAGCAACTCCTTTTGATTAATCTTTCACATAGACAATACACGTTATATACACCGACACACCCCCCCGGCCTTTGCCTCCACAGATCCTGTGGTTGGCTAATTAAAGGAGGAGGTGTAACTATCAATCTAATCTGGCTTGTTCTCAAATTTACCATAATTTCCACACTTGAGAGGCTGGTGAAATGAAACAGCACTACTACACTTTCCCATTCATCAGCCGGAAGCAGAACAACTCCGAGAACCGGGCGAAAAATAATTAGGATGCGGGATCAGGTGTTGCGCGCGTGCATCTGTGCCTGTACAGGGGCACGCAGGCACATGAGCATTCACGGGAGGCAGCAGCAGTAGCACGGGGGCAGATGAGCACCACCAGTCATTTGACCTCGACAGGTGAATGCTTGCAGATGTACTCACAGCACACTTATTCGAAGAGGCCCAAATGCCCGAGAAAACTGCCGTCAGATTACGCCGGAAACAACAACGGCTTTTTAAACAACTACAGCCGCCAGAACGGTACCGGCGGCAGCACTGCAGGAGCTGCTCAGGAACCGCTGGGGCAACCCCAGCGCACCGGGTGCTCAGCGCGTGGCCCTGACCCCACCGCATGGCATGTCACCCTTGGGCAGGAAGCTTGACATTTTCTGGAAGCACCGGTGTCATTTCACGGGCTTTGCCGTCGCTTTGCGCTTGTGGGGTAACACTATAGAGTTTTTCAGAAAGTGTTGGAGCAACTTTGGTACCTTTTCCATTCAGGCACACTGGGAGTGAGCTGTGGGGCTGCTGCCAGGGGCTCTGCTCAGCACAGCATGGCTGGAGCTGGTCCAGGACCTCCTTCGAAAGACAGACTGGTCAGACACACAGCTATCCTGAATCATCAAGGATAATCCTATGTTCAAGTTCCTACGTTCCAGTTCAAGTTCAAGTTTCTACGTTCCAATTGGTGCCCGTTACCTCTTGGCCTGGATCATCAAAGATGATCCAGGACAAGAGGTAACGGGTACAAACTGGAACCTAGGAACTTCTATCAAAGCATGAGGAGGAACTTCTTTACTTTGAGGGTGGCAGAGCGCTGGAACAGGCTGCCCAGGGAGGCGGTAGAGTCTCCCACCCCAGAAACATTCAAAACCCGCCTGGAGGTCATCCTGTGCAACCTGCTGTAGGTGACCCTGCTCTGGCAGGGGGGTTGGGCTGGATGATCTCCAGAGCTCCTTTCCAACCCTAACCAATCTGTGATTCTGTGATCAGAGCTGTTCTTCGAAATCTGTTCCTAGGAAATCGCTGCGAGAAGGAGGATGCACCTGAGGAGCAGGCCTAAGATGGAGGATTGAACAAACAAGTAGCTCTTACCTGAGGAAACGGCTATCCCATGGAACAACTTCTGAGAAAGATTCTGCAACATTACTAGGGGTCCGCCAAAAATACAATTACTTGCCATGTTCCAGTTAAAGCCTAAACTATCGAGTTGGCATTTCTTTTTAAAAATGTATAAAGAAGCGGTAATGGGCCAAATCCGCAAGCCACTAAATCAACACGATTTGCTTGCCTCCGCTGGAACACCCGCTCTCTATTTCAGTTCAGGAGCTAACACACAGTATCTTAATATGCATTTAGGTTAATATTTGCACTTTGCAGGGCTAGGTAGATTGCACGGCTGGCACATATCAGACTAAATGTCACTTCCGAAAGCTAAGGGACCGAACCGGAAGCTGCCATTCAGAGGGACTACCTGACAACATGTGGAACCTCTCCGGAAAAGCCTTCCCACCTCAAGCAACTCCTTTTGATTAATCTTTCACATAGACAATACACGTTATATACACCGACACACCCCCCCGGCCTTTGCCTCCACAGATCCTGTGGTTGGCTAATTAAAGGAGGAGGTGTAACTATCAATCTAATCTGGCTTGTTCTCAAATTTACCATAATTTCCACACTTGAGAGGCTGGTGAAATGAAACAGCACTACTACACTTTCCCATTCATCAGCCGGAAGCAGAACAACTCCGAGAACCGGGCGAAAAATAATTAGGATGCGGGATCAGGTGTTGCGCGCGTGCATCTGTGCCTGTACAGGGGCACGCAGGCACATGAGCATTCACGGGAGGCAGCAGCAGTAGCACGGGGGCAGATGAGCACCACCAGTCATTTGACCTCGACAGGTGAATGCTTGCAGATTTACTCACAGCACACTTATTCGAAGAGGCACAAATGCCCGAGAAAACTGCTGTCAGATTACGCCGGAAACAACAACGGCTTTTTAAACAACTACAGCCGCCAGAACGGTACCGGCGGCAGCACTGCAGGAGCTGCTCAGGAACCGCTGGGGCAACCCCAGCGCACCGGGTGCTCAGCGCGTGGGCCTGACCCCACCGCATGGCATGTCACCCTTGGGCAGGAAGCTTGACATTTTCTGGAAGCACCGGTGTCATTTCACGGGCTTTGCCGTCGCTTTGCGCTTGTGGGGTAACACTATAGAGTTTTTCAGAAAGTGTTGGAGCAACTTTGGTACCTTTTCCATTCAGGCACACTGGGAGTGAGCTGTGGGGCTGCTGCCAGGGGCTCTGCTCAGCACAGCATGGCTGGAGCTGGTCCAGGACCTCCTTCGAAAGACAGACTGGTCAGACACACAGCTATCCTGAATCATCAAGGATAATCCTATGTTCAAGTTCCTACGTTCCAGTTCAAGTTCAAGTTCCTACGTTCCAATTGGTGCCCGTTACCTCTTGGCCTGGATCATCAAAGATGATCCAGGACAAGAGGTAACGGGTACCAACTGGAACGTAGGAACTTCTATCAAAGCATGAGGAGGAACTTCTTTACTTTGAGGGTGGCAGAGCGCTGGAACAGGCTGCCCAGGGAGGCGGTAGAGTCTCCGACCCCAGAAACATTCAAAACCCGCCTGGAGGTCATCCTGTGCAACCTGCTGTAGGTGACCCTGCTCTGGCAGGGGGGTTGGGCTGGATGATCTCCAGAGCTCCTTTCCAACCCTAACCAATCTGTGATTCTGTGATCAGAGCTGTTCTTCGAAATCTGTTCCTAGGAAATCGCTGCGAGAAGGAGGATGCACCTGAGGAGCAGGCCTAAGATGGAGGATTGAACAAACAAGTAGCTCTTACCTGAGGAAACGGCTATCCCATGGAACAACTTCTGAGAAAGATTCTGCAACTTTACTAGGGGTCCGCCAAAAATACAATTACTTGCCATGTTCCAGTTAAAGCCTAAACTATCGAGTTGGCATTTCTTTTTAAAAATGTATAAAGAAGCGGTAATGGGCCAAATCCGCAAGCCACTGTAAATCAACACGATTTGCTTGCCTCCGCTGGAACACCCGCTCTCTATTGCAGTTCAGGAGCTAACACACAGTATCTTAATATGCATTTAGGTTAATATTTGCACTTTGCAGGGCTAGGTAGATTGCACGGCTGGCACATATCAGACTAAATGTCACTTCCGAAAGCTAAGGGACCGAACCGGAAGCTGCCATTCAGAGGGACTACCTGACAACATGTGGAACCTCTCCGGAAAAGCCTTCCCACCTCAAGCAACTCCTTTTGATTAATCTTTCACATAGACAATACACGTTATATACACCGACACACCCCCCCGGCCTTTGCCTCCACAGATCCTGTGGTTGGCTAATTAAAGGAGGAGGTGTAACTATCAATCTAATCTGGCTTGTTCTCAAATTTACCATAATTTCCACACTTGAGAGGCTGGTGAAATGAAACAGCACTACTACACTTTCCCATTCATCAGCCGGAAGCAGAACAACTCCGAGAACCGGGCGAAAAATAATTAGGATGCGGGATCAGGTGTTGCGCGCGTGCATCTGTGCCTGTACAGGGGCACGCAGGCACATGAGCATTCACGGGAGGCAGCAGCAGTAGCACGGGGGCAGATGAGCACCACCAGTCATTTGACCTCGACAGGTGAATGCTTGCAGATGTACTCACAGCACACTTATTCGAAGAGGCCCAAATGCCCGAGAAAACTGCCGTCAGATTACGCCGGAAACAACAACGGCTTTTTAAACAACTACAGCCGCCAGAACGGTACCGGCGGCAGCACTGCAGGAGCTGCTCAGGAACCGCTGGGGCAACCCCAGCGCACCGGGTGCTCAGCGCGTGGGCCTGACCACACCGCATGGCATGTCACCCTTGGGCAGGAAGCTTGACATTTTCTGGAAGCACCGGTGTCATTTCACGGGCTTTGCCGTCGCTTTGCGCTTGTGGGGTAACACTATAGAGTTTTTCAGAAAGTGTTGGAGCAACTTTGGTACCTTTTCCATTCAGGCACACTGGGAGTGAGCTGTGGGGCTGCTGCCAGGGGCTCTGCTCAGCACAGCATGGCTGGAGCTGGTCCAGGACCTCCTTCGAAAGACAGACTGGTCAGACACACAGCTATCCTGAATCATCAAGGATAATCCTATGTTCAAGTTCCTACGTTCCAGTTCAAGTTCAAGTTCCTACGTTCCAATTGGTGCCCGTTACCTCTTGGCCTGGATCATCAAAGATGATCCAGGACAAGAGGTAACGGGTACCAACTGGAACGTAGGAACTTCTATCAAAGCATGAGGAGGAACTTCTTTACTTTGAGGGTGGCAGAGCGCTGGAACAGGCTGCCCAGGGAGGCGGTAGAGTCTCCGACCCCAGAAACATTCAAAACCCGCCTGGAGGTCATCCTGTGCAACCTGCTGTAGGTGACCCTGCTCTGGCAGGGGAGTTGGGCTGGATGATCTCCAGAGCTCCTTTCCAACCCTAACCAATCTGTGATTCTGTGATCAGAGCTGTTCTTCGAAATCTGTTCCTAGGAAATCGCTGCGAGAAGGAGGATGCACCTGAGGAGCAGGCCTAAGATGGAGGATTGAACAAACAAGTAGCTCTTACCTGAGGAAACGGCTATCCCATGGAACAACTTCTGAGAAAGATTCTGCAACATTACTAGGGGTCCGCCAAAAATACAATTACTTGCCATGTTCCAGTTAAAGCCTAAACTATCGAGTTGGCATTTCTTTTTAAAAATGTATAAAGAAGCGGTAATGGGCCAAATCCGCAAGCCACTAAATCAACACGATTTGCTTGCCTCCGCTGGAACACCCGCTCTCTATTTCAGTTCAGGAGCTAACACACAGTATCTTAATATGCATTTAGGTTAATATTTGCACTTTGCAGGGCTAGGTAGATTGCACGGCTGGCACATATCAGACTAAATGTCACTTCCGAAAGCTAAGGGACCGAACCGGAAGCTGCCATTCAGAGGGACTACCTGACAACATGTGGAACCTCTCCGGAAAAGCCTTCCCACCTCAAGCAACTCCTTTTGATTAATCTTTCACATAGACAATACACGTTATATACACCGACACACCCCCCCGGCCTTTGCCTCCACAGATCCTGTGGTTGGCTAATTAAAGGAGGAGGTGTAACTATCAATCTAATCTGGCTTGTTCTCAAATTTACCATAATTTCCACACTTGAGAGGCTGGTGAAATGAAACAGCACTACTACACTTTCCCATTCATCAGCCGGAAGCAGAACAACTCCGAGAACCGGGCGAAAAATAATTAGGATGCGGGATCAGGTGTTGCGCGCGTGCATCTGTGCCTGTACAGGGGCACGCAGGCACATGAGCATTCACGGGAGGCAGCAGCAGTAGCACGGGGGCAGATGAGCACCACCAGTCATTTGACCTCGACAGGTGAATGCTTGCAGATGTACTCACAGCACACTTATTAGAAGAGGCCCAAATGCCCGAGAAAACTGCCGTCAGATTACGCCGGAAACAACAACGGCTTTTTAAACAACTACAGCCGCCAGAACGGTACCGGCGGCAGCACTGCAGGAGCTGCTCAGGAACCGCTGGGGCAACCCCAGCGCACCGGGTGCTCAGCGCGTGGGCCTGACCCCACCGCATGGCATGTCACCCTTGGGCAGGAAGCTTGACATTTTCTGGAAGCACCGGTGTCATTTCACGGGCTTTGCCGTCGCTTTGCGCTTGTGGGGTAACACTATAGAGTTTTTCAGAAAGTGTTGGAGCAACTTTGGTACCTTTTCCATTCAGGCACACTGGGAGTGAGCTGTGGGGCTGCTGCCAGGGGCTCTGCTCAGCACAGCATGGCTGGAGCTGGTCCAGGACCTCCTTCGAAAGACAGACTGGTCAGACACACAGCTATCCTGAATCATCAAGGATAATCCTATGTTCAAGTTCAAGTTCCTACCTTCCAGTTCAAGTTCAAATTCCTACGTTCCAATTGGTGCCCGTTACCTCTTGTCCTGGATCATCAAAGATGATCCAGGACAAGAGGTAACGGGTACAAACTGGAACGTAGGAACTTCTATCAAAGTATGAGGAGGAACTTCTTTACTTTGAGGGTGGCAGAGCGCTGGAACAGGCTGCCCAGGGAGGCGGTAGAGTCTCCGACCCCAGAAACATTCAAAACCCGCCTGGAGGTCATCCTGTGCAACCTGCTGTAGGTGACCCTGCTCTGGCAGGGGGGTTGGGCTGGATGATCTCCAGAGGTCCTTTCCAACCCTAACCAATCTGTGATTCTGTGATCAGAGCTGTTCTTCGAAATCTGTTCCTAGGAAATCGCTGCGAGAAGGAGGATGCACCTGAGGAGCAGGCCTAAGATGGAGGATTGAACAAACAAGTAGCTCTTACCTGAGGAATCGGCTATCCCATGGAACAACTTCTGAGAAAGATTCTGCAACATTACTAGGGGTCCGCCAAAACATACAATTACTTGCCATGTTCCAGTTAAAGCCTAAACTATCGAGTTGGCATTTCTTTTTAAAAGTGTATAAAGAAGCGGTAATGGGCCAAATCCGCAAGCCACTGTAAATCAACACGATTTGCTTGCCTCCGCTGGAACACCCGCTCTCTATTTCAGTTCAGGAGCTAACACACAGTATCTTAATATGCATTTAGGTTAATATTTGCACTTTGCAGGGCTAGGTAGATTGCACGGCTGGCACATATCAGACTAAATGTCACTTCCGAAAGCTAAGGGACCGAACCGGAAGCTGCCATTCAGAGGGACTACCTGACAACATGTGGAACCTCTCCGGAAAAGCCTTCCCACCTCAAGCAACTCCTTTTGATTAATCTTTCACATAGACAATACACGTTATATACACCGACACACCCCCCCGGCCTTTGCCTCCACAGATCCTGTGGTTGGCTAATTAAAGGAGGAGGTGTAACTATCAATCTAATCTGGCTTGTTCTCAAATTTACCATAATTTCCACACTTGAGAGGCTGGTGAAATGAAACAGCACTACTACACTTTCCCATTCATCAGCCGGAAGCAGAACAACTCAGAGAACCGGGCGAAAAATAATTAGGATGCGGGATCAGGTGTTGCGCGCGTGCATCTGTGCCTGTACAGGGGCACGCAGGCACATGAGCATTCACGGGAGGCAGCAGCAGTAGCACGGGGGCAGATGAGCACCACCAGTCATTTGACCTCGACAGGTGAATGCTTGCAGATGTACTCACAGCACACTTATTAGAAGAGGCCCAAATGCCCGAGAAAACTGCCGTCAGATTACGCCGGAAACAACAACGGCTTTTTAAACAACTACAGCCGCCAGAACGGTACCGGCGGCAGCACTGCAGGAGCTGCTCAGGAACCGCTGGGGCAACCCCAGCGCACCGGGTGCTCAGCGTTTGGCCCTGACCCCACCGCATGGCATGTCACCCTTGGGCAGGAAGCTTGGCATTTTCTGGAAGCACCGGTGTCATTTCACGGGCTTTGCCGTCGCTTTGCGCTTGTGGGGTAACACTATAGAGTTTTTCAGAAAGTGTTGGAGCAACTTTGGTACCTTTTCCATTCAGGCACACTGGGAGTGAGCTGTGGGGCTGCTGCCAGGGGCTCTGCTCAGCACAGCATGGCTGGAGCTGGCCCAGGACCTCCTTCGAAAGACAGACTGGTCAGACACACAGCTATCCTGAATCATCAAGGATAATCCTATGTTCAAGTTCCTACCTTCCAGTTCAAGTTCAAGTTCCTACGTTCCAATTGGTGCCCGTTACCTCTTGGCCTGGATCATCAAAGATGATCCAGGACAAGAGGTAACGGGTACAAACTGGAACCTAGGAACTTCTATCAAAGTATGAGGAGGAACTTCTTTACTTTGAGGGTGGCAGAGCGCTGGAACAGGCTGCCCAGGGAGGCGGTAGAGTCTCCGACCCCAGAAACATTCAAAACCCGCCTGGAGGTCATCCTGTGCAACCTGCTGTAGGTGACCCTGCTCTGGCAGGGGGGTTGGGCTGGATGATCTCCAGAGGTCCTTTCCAACCCTAACCAATCTGTGATTCTGTGATCAGAGCTGTTCTTCGAAATCTGTTCCTAGGAAATCGCTGCGAGAAGGAGGATGCACCTGAGGAGCAGGCCTAAGATGGAGGATTGAACAAACAAGTAGCTCTTACCTGAGGAATCGGCTATCCCATGGAACAACTTCTGAGAAAGATTCTGCAACATTACTAGGGGTCCGCCAAAACATACAATTACTTGCCATGTTCCAGTTAAAGCCTAAACTATCGAGTTGGCATTTCTTTTTAAAAGTGTATAAAGAAGCGGTAATGGGCCAAATCCGCAAGCCACTGTAAATCAACACGATTTGCTTGCCTCCGCTGGAACACCCGCTCTCTATTTCAGTTCAGGAGCTAACACACAGTATCTTAATATGCATTTAGGTTAATATTTGCACTTTGCAGGGCTAGGTAGATTGCACGGCTGGCACATATCAGACTAAATGTCACTTCCGAAAGCTAAGGGACCGAACCGGAAGCTGCCATTCAGAGGGACTACCTGACAACATGTGGAACCTCTCCGGAAAAGCCTTCCCACCTCAAGCAACTCCTTTTGATTAATCTTTCACATAGACAATACACGTTATATACACCGACACACCCCCCCGGCCTTTGCCTCCACAGATCCTGTGGTTGGCTAATTAAAGGAGGAGGTGTAACTATCAATCTAATCTGGCTTGTTCTCAAATTTACCATAATTTCCACACTTGAGAGGCTGGTGAAATGAAACAGCACTACTACACTTTCCCATTCATCAGCCGGAAGCAGAACAACTCCGAGAACCGGGCGAAAAATAATTAGGATGCGGGATCAGGTGTTGCGCGCGTGCATCTGTGCCTGTACAGGGGCACGCAGGCACATGAGCATTCACGGGAGGCAGCAGCAGTAGCACGGGGGCAGATGAGCACCACCAGTCATTTGACCTCGACAGGTGAATGCTTGCAGATGTACTCACAGCACACTTATTAGAAGAGGCCCAAATGCCCGAGAAAACTGCCGTCAGATTACGCCGGAAACAACAACGGCTTTTTAAACAACTACAGCCGCCAGAACGGTACCGGCGGCAGCACTGCAGGAGCTGCTCAGGAACCGCTGGGGCAACCCCAGCGCACCGGGTGCTCAGCGTTTGGCCCTGACCCCACCGCATGGCATGTCACCCTTGGGCAGGAAGCTTGGCATTTTCTGGAAGCACCGGTGTCATTTCACGGGCTTTGCCGTCGCTTTGCGCTTGTGGGGTAACACTATAGAGTTTTTCAGAAAGTGTTGGAGCAACTTTGGTACCTTTTCCATTCAGGCACACTGGGAGTGAGGTGTGGGGCTGCTGCCAGGGGCTCTGCTCAGCACAGCATGGCTGGAGCTGGCCCAGGACCTCCTTCGAAAGACAGACTGGTCAGACACACAGCTATCCTGAATCATCAAGGATAATCCTATGTTCAAGTTCCTACGTTCCAGTTCAAGTTCAAGTTCCTACGTTCCAATTGGTGCCCGTTACCTCTTGTCCTGGATCATCAAAGATGATCCAGGACAAGAGGTAACGGGTACAAACTGGAACCTAGGAACTTCTATCAAAGCATGAGGAGGAACTTCTTTACTTTGAGGGTGGCAGAGCGCTGGAACAGGCTGCCCAGGGAGGCGGTAGAGCCTCCGACTCCAGAAACATTCAAAACCCGCCTGGAGGTCATCCTGTGCAACCTGCTGTAAGTGACCCTGCTCTGTCAGGGGGGTTGGACTGGATGATCTCCAGAGCTCCTTTCCAAACCTAACCAATCTGTGATTCTGTGATCAGAGCTGTTCTTCGAAATCTGTTCCTAGGAAATCGCTGCGAGAAGGAGGATGCACCTGAGGAGCAGGCCTAAGATGGAGGATTGAACAAACAAGTAGCTCTTACCTGAGGAATCGGCTATCCCATGGAACAACTTCAGAGAAAGATTCTGCAACATTACTAGGGGTCCGCCAAAGCATACAATTACTTGCCATGTTCCAGTTAAAGCCTAAACTATCGAGTTGGCATTTCTTTTTAAAAGTGTATAAAGAAGCGGTAATGGGCCAAATCCTCAAGCCACTGTAAATCAACACGATTTGCTTGCCTCCGCTGGAACACCCGCTCTCTATTTCAGTTCAGGAGCTAACACACAGTATCTTAATATGCATTTAGGTTAATATTTGCACTTTGCAGGGCTAGGTAGATTGCACGGCTGGCACATATCAGACTAAATGTCACTTCCGAAAGCTAAGGGACCGAACCAGAAGCTGCCATTCAGAAGGACTACCTGACAACATGTGGAACCTCTCCGGAAAAGCCTTCCCACCTCAAGCAACTCCTTTTGATTAATCTTTCACATAGACAATACACGTTATATACACCGACACACCCCCCCGGCCTTTGCCTCCACAGATCCTGTGGTTGGCTAATTAAAGGAGGAGGTGTAACTATCAATCTAATCTGGCTTGTTCTCAAATTTACCATAATTTCCACACTTGAGAGGCTGGTGAAATGAAACAGCACTACTACACTTTCCCATTCATCAGCCGGAAGCAGAAAAACTCAGAGAACCGGGCGAAAAATAATTAGGATGCGGGATCAGGTGTTGCGCGCGTGCATCTGTGCCTGTACAGGGGCACGCAGGCACATGAGCATTCACGGGAGGCAGCAGCAGTAGCACGGGGGGAGATGAGCACCACCAGTCATTTGACCTCGACAGGTGAATGCTTGCAGATGTACTCACAGCACACTTATTAGAAGAGGCCCAAATGCCCGAGAAAACTGCCGTCAGATTACGCCGGAAACAACAACGGCTTTTTAAACAACTACAGCCGCCAGAACGGTACCGGCGGCAGCACTGCAGGAGCTGCTCAGGAACCGCTGGGGCAACCCCAGCGCACCGGGTGCTCAGCGCGTGGCCCTGACCCCACCGCATGGCATGTCACCCTTGGGCAGGAAGCTTGACATTTTCTGGAAGCACCGGTGTCATTTCACGGGCTTTGCCGTCGCTTTGCGCTTGTGGGGTAACACTATAGAGTTTTTCAGAAAGTGTTGGAGCAACTTTGGTACCTTTTCCATTCAGGCACACTGGGAGTGAGCTGTGGGGCTGCTGCCAGGGGCTCTGCTCAGCACAGCATAGCTGGAGCTGACCCAGGACCTCCTTCGAAAGACAGACTGGTCAGACACACAGCTATCCTGAATCATCAAGGATAATCCTATGTTCAAGTTCCTACGTTCCAGTTCAAGTTCAAGTTCCTACGTTCCAATTGGTGCCCGTTACCTCTTGTCCTGGATCATCAAAGATGATCCAGGACAAGAGGTAACGGGTACAAACTGGAACCTAGGAACTTCTATCAAAGCATGAGGAGGAACTTCTTTACTTTGAGGGTGGCAGAGCGCTGGAACAGGCTGCCCAGGGAGGCGGTAGAGTCTCCGACCCCAGAGACATTCAAAACCCGCCTGGAGGTCATCCTGTGCAACCTGCTGTAGGTGACCCTGCTCTGGCAGGGGGGTTGGACTGGATGATCTCCAGAGCTCCTTTCCAACCCTAACCAATCTGTGATTCTGTGATCAGAGCTGTTCTTCGAAATCTGTTCCTAGGAAATCGCTGCGAGAAGGAGGATGCACCTGAGGAGCAGGCCTAAGATGGAGGATTGAACAAACAAGTAGCTCTTACCTGAGGAATCGGCTATCCCATGGAACAACTTCTGAGAAAGATTCTGCAACATTACTAGGGGTCCGCCAAAACACAGAATTACTTGCCATGTTCCAGTTAAAGCCTAAACTATCGAGTTGGCATTTCTTTTTAAAAGTGTATAAAGAAGCGGTAATGGGCCAAATCCTCAAGCCACTGTAAATCAACACGATTTGCTTGCCTCCGCTGGAACACCCGCTCTCTATTGCAGTTCAGGAGCTAACACACACTATCTTAATATGCATTTAGGTTAATATTTGCACTTTGCAGGGCTAGGTAGATTGCACGGCTGGCACATATCAGACTAAATGTCACTTCCGAAAGCTAAGGGACCGAACCGGAAGCTGCCATTCAGAGGGACTACCTGACAACATGTGGAACCTCTCCGGAAAAGCCTTCCCACCTCAAGCAACTCCTTTTGATTAATCTTTCACATAGACAATACACGTTATATACACCGACACACCCCCCCGGCCTTTGCCTCCACAGATCCTGTGGTTGGCTAATTAAAGGAGGAGGTGTAACTATCAATCTAATCTGGCTTGTTCTCAAATTTACCATAATTTCCACACTTGAGAGGCTGGTGAAATGAAACAGCACTACTACACTTTCCCATTCATCAGCCGGAAGCAGAACAACTCCGAGAACCGGGCGAAAAATAATTAGGATGCGGGATCAGGTGTTGCGCGCGTGCATCTGTGCCTGTACAGGGGCACGCAGGCACATGAGCATTCACGGGAGGCAGCAGCAGTAGCACGGGGGCAGATGAGCACCACCAGTCATTTGACCTCGACAGGTGAATGCTTGCAGATGTACTCACAGCACACTTATTAGAAGAGGCCCAAATGCCCGAGAAAACTGCCGTCAGATTACGCCGGAAACAACAACGGCTTTTTAAACAACTACAGCCGCCAGAACGGTACCGGCGGCAGCACTGCAGGAGCTGCTCAGGAACCGCTGGGGCAACCCCAGCGCACCGGGTGCTCAGCGCGTGGCCCTGACCCCACCGCATGGCATGTCACCCTTGGGCAGGAAGCTTGACATTTTCTGGAAGCACCGGTGTCATTTCACGGGCTTTGCCGTCGCTTTGCGCTTGTGGGGTAACACTATAGAGTTTTTCAGAAAGTGTTGGAGCAACTTTGGTACCTTTTCCATTCAGGCACACTGGGAGTGAGCTGTGGGGCTGCTGCCAGGGGCTCTGCTCAGCACAGCATAGCTGGAGCTGACCCAGGACCTCCTTCGAAAGACAGACTGGTCAGACACACAGCTATCCTGAATCATCAAGGATAATCCTATGTTCAAGTTCAAGTTCCTACCTTCCAGTTCAAGTTCAAGTTCCTACGTTCCAATTGGTGCCCGTTACCTCTTGGCCTGGATCATCAAAGATGATCCAGGACAAGAGGTAACGGGTACAAACTGGAACCTAGGAACTTCTATCAAAGCATGAGGAGGAACTTCTTTACTTTGAGGGTGGCAGAGCGCTGGAACAGGCTGCCCAGGGAGGCGGTAGAGTCTCCGACCCCAGAGACATTCAAAACCCGCCTGGAGGTCATCCTGTGCAACCTGCTGTAGGTGACCCTGCTCTGGCAGGGGGGTTGGACTGGATGATCTCCAGAGCTCCTTTCCAACCCTAACCAATCTGTGATTCTGTGATCAGAGCTGTTCTTCGAAATCTGTTCCTAGGAAATCGCTGCGAGAAGGAGGATGCACCTGAGGAGCAGGCCTAAGATGGAGGATTGAACAAACAAGTAGCTCTTACCTGAGGAATCGGCTATCCCATGGAACAACTTCTGAGAAAGATTCTGCAACATTACTAGGGGTCCGCCAAAACACAGAATTACTTGCCATGTTCCAGTTAAAGCCTAAACTATCGAGTTGGCATTTCTTTTTAAAAGTGTATAAAGAAGCGGTAATGGGCCAAATCCGCAAGCCACTGTAAATCAACACGATTTGCTTGCCTCCGCTGGAACACCCGCTCTCTATTTCAGTTCAGGAGCTAACACACACTATCTTAATATGCATTTAGGTTAATATTTGCACTTTGCAGGGCTAGGTAGATTGCACGGCTGGCACATATCAGACTAAATGTCACTTCCGAAAGCTAAGGGACCGAACCGGAAGCTGCCATTCAGAGGGACTACCTGACAACATGTGGAACCTCTCCGGAAAAGCCTTCCCACCTCAAGCAACTCCTTTTGATTAATCTTTCACATAGACAATACACGTTATATACACCGACACACCCCCCCGGCCTTTGCCTCCACAGATCCTGTGGTTGGCTAATTAAAGGAGGAGGTGTAACTATCAATCTAATCTGGCTTGTTCTCAAATTTACCATAATTTCCACACTTGAGAGGCTGGTGAAATGAAACAGCACTACTACACTTTCCCATTCATCAGCCGGAAGCAGAACAACTCCGAGAACCGGGCGAAAAATAATTAGGATGCGGGATCAGGTGTTGCGCGCGTGCATCTGTGCCTGTACAGGGGCACGCAGGCACATGAGCATTCACGGGAGGCAGCAGCAGTAGCACGGGGGCAGATGAGCACCACCAGTCATTTGACCTCGACAGGTGAATGCTTGCAGATGTACTCACAGCACACTTATTCGAAGAGGCCCAAATGCCCGAGAAAACTGCCGTCAGATTACGCCGGAAACAACAACGGCTTTTTAAACAACTACAGCCGCCAGAACGGTACCGGCGGCAGCACTGCAGGAGCTGCTCAGGAACCGCTGGGGCAACCCCAGCGCACCGGGTGCTCAGCGCGTGGCTCTGACCCCACCGCATGGCATGTCACCCTTGGGCAGGAAGCTTGACATTTTCTGGAAGCACCGGTGTCATTTCACGGGCTTTGCCGTCGCTTTGCGCTTGTGGGGTAACACTATAGAGTTTTTCAGAAAGTGTTGGAGCAACTTTGGTACCTTTTCCATTCAGGCACACTGGGAGTGAGCTGTGGGGCTGCTGCCAGGGGCTCTGCTCAGCACAGCATGGCTGGAGCTGGTCCAGGACCTCCTTCGAAAGACAGACTGGTCAGACACACAGCTATCCTGAATCATCAAGGATAATCCTATGTTCAAGTTCCTACCTTCCAGTTCAAGTTCAAGTTCCTACGTTCCAATTGGTGCCCATTACCTCTTGTCCTGGATCATAAAAGATGATCCAGGACAAGAGGTAACGGGTAGAAACTGGAACGTAGGAACTTCTATCAAAGCATGAGGAGGGACTTCTTTACTTTGAGGGTGGCAGAGCGCTGGAACAGGCTGCCCAGGGAGGCGGTAGAGTCTCCCACCCCAGAGACATTCAAAACCCGCCTGGAGGTCATCCTGTGCAACCTGCTGTAGGTGACCCTGCTCTGGCAGGGGGGTTGGACTGGATGATCTCCAGAGGTCCTTTCCAACCCTAACCAATCTGTGATTCTGTGATCAGAGCTGTTCTTCGAAATCTGTTCCTAAGAAATCGCTGCGAGAAGGAGGATGCACCTGAGGAGCAGGCCTAAGACGGAGGATTGAACAAACAAGTAGCTCTTACCTGAGGAATCGGCTATCCCACGGAACAACTTCTGAGAAAGATTCTGCAACATTACTAGGGGTCCGCCAAAACATACAATTACTTGCCATGTTCCAGTTAAAGCCTAAACTATCGAGTTGGCATTTCTTTTTAAAAGTGTATAAAGAAGCGGTAATGGGCCAAATCCTCAAGCCACTGTAAATCAACACGATTTGCTTGCCTCCGCTGGAACACCCGCTCTCTATTTCAGTTCAGGAGCTAACACACACTATCTTAATATGCATTTATGTTAATATTTGCACTTTGCAGGGCTAGGTAGATCGCACGGCTGGCACATATCAGACTAAATGTCACTTCCGAAAGCTAAGGGACCGAACCGGAAGCTGCCATTCAGAGGGACTACCTGACAATATGTGGAACCTCTTCGGAAAAGCCTTCCCACCTCAAGCAACTCCTTTTGATTAATCTTTCACATAGACAATACACGTTATATACACCGACACACCCCCCCGGCCTTTGCCTCCACAGATCCTGTGGTTGGCTAATTAAAGGAGGAGGTGTAACTATCAATCTAATCTGGCTTGTTCTCAAATTTACCATAATTTCCACACTTGAGAGGCTGGTGAAATGAAACAGCACTACTACACTTTCCCATTCATCAGCCGGAAGCAGAACAACTCAGAGAACCGGGCGAAAAATAATTAGGATGCGGGATCAGGTGTTGCGCGCGTGCATCTGTGCCTGTACAGGGGCACGCAGGCACATGAGCATTCACGGGAGGCAGCAGCAGTAGCACGGGGGGAGATGAGCACCACCAGTCATTTGACCTCGACAGGTGAATGCTTGCAGATGTACTCACAGCACACTTATTAGAAGAGGCCCAAATGCCCGAGAAAACTGCCGTCAGATTACGCCGGAAACAACAACGGCTTTTTAAACAACTACAGCCGCCAGAACGGTACCGGCGGCAGCACTGCAGGAGCTGCTCAGGAACCGCTGGGGCAACCCTAGCGCACCGGGTGCTCAGCGCGTGGCCCTGACCCCACCGCATGGCATGTCACCCTTGGGCAGGAAGCTTGACATTTTCTGGAAGCACCGGTGTCATTTCACGGGCTTTGCCGTCGCTTTGCGCTTGTGGGGTAACACTATAGAGTTTTTCAGAAAGTGTTGGAGCAACTTTGGTACCTTTTCCATTCAGGCACACTGGGAGTGAGCTGTGGGGCTGCTGCCAGGGGCTCTGCTCAGCACAGCATAGCTGGAGCTGACCCAGGACCTCCTTCGAAAGACAGACTGGTCAGACACACAGCTATCCTGAATCATCAAGGATAATCCTATGTTCAAGTTCCTACGTTCCAGTTCAAGTTCAAGTTCCTACGTTCCAATTGGTGCCCGTTACCTCTTGTCCTGGATCATCAAAGATGATCCAGGACAAGAGGTAACGGGTACAAACTGGAACCTAGGAACTTCTATCAAAGCATGAGGAGGAACTTCTTTACTTTGAGGGTGGCAGAGCGCTGGAACAGGCTGCCCAGGGAGGCGGTAGAGTCTCCCACCCCAGAAACATTCAAAACCCGCCTGGAGGTCATCCTGTGCAACCTGCTGTAGGTGACCCTGCTCTGGCAGGGGGGTTGGGCTGGATGATCTCCAGAGCTCCTTTCCAACCCTAACCAATCTGTGATTCTGTGATCAGAGCTGTTCTTCGAAATCTGTTCCTAGGAAATCGCTGCGAGAAGGAGGATGCACCTGAGGAGCAGGCCTAAGATGGAGGATTGAACAAACAAGTAGCTCTTACCTGAGGAAACGGCTATCCCATGGAACAACTTCTGAGAAAGATTCTGCAACATTACTAGGGGTCCGCCAAAAATACAATTACTTGCCATGTTCCAGTTAAAGCCTAAACTATCGAGTTGGCATTTCTTTTTAAAAATGTATAAAGAAGCGGTAATGGGCCAAATCCGCAAGCCACTAAATCAACACGATTTGCTTGCCTCCGCTGGAACACCCGCTCTCTATTTCAGTTCAGGAGCTAACACACAGTATCTTAATATGCATTTAGGTTAATATTTGCACTTTGCAGGGCTAGGTAGATTGCACGGCTGGCACATATCAGACTAAATGTCACTTCCGAAAGCTAAGGGACCGAACCGGAAGCTGCCATTCAGAGGGACTACCTGACAACATGTGGAACCTCTCCGGAAAAGCCTTCCCACCTCAAGCAACTCCTTTTGATTAATCTTTCACATAGACAATACACGTTATATACACCGACACACCCCCCCGGCCTTTGCCTCCACAGATCCTGTGGTTGGCTAATTAAAGGAGGAGGTGTAACTATCAATCTAATCTGGCTTGTTCTCAAATTTACCATAATTTCCACACTTGAGAGGCTGGTGAAATGAAACAGCACTACTACACTTTCCCATTCATCAGCCGGAAGCAGAACAACTCCGAGAACCGGGCGAAAAATAATTAGGATGCGGGATCAGGTGTTGCGCGCGTGCATCTGTGCCTGTACAGGGGCACGCAGGCACATGAGCATTCACGGGAGGCAGCAGCAGTAGCACGGGGGCAGATGAGCACCACCAGTCATTTGACCTCGACAGG
The DNA here is from genome assembly GCF_965231255.1 of Vanellus vanellus. NCBI lineage: Eukaryota > Metazoa > Chordata > Aves > Charadriiformes > Charadriidae > Vanellus > Vanellus vanellus. Next base: position 93,582 of record NW_028128444.1, read on the forward strand.
TGAATGCTTGCAGATGTACTCACAGCACACTTATTCGAAGAGGCCCAAATGCCCGAGAAAACTGCCGTCAGATTACGCCGGAAACAACAACGGCTTTTTAAACAACTACAGCCGCCAGAACGGTACCGGCGGCAGCACTGCAGGAGCTGCTCAGGAACCGCTGGGGCAACCCCAGCGCACCGGGTGCTCAGCGCGTGGCCCTGACCCCACCGCATGGCATGTCACCCTTGGGCAGGAAGCTTGACATTTTCTGGAAGCACCGGTGTCATTTCACGGGCTTTGCCGTCGCTTTGCGCTTGTGGGGTAACACTATAGAGTTTTTCAGAAAGTGTTGGAGCAACTTTGGTACCTTTTCCATTCAGGCACACTGGGAGTGAGCTGTGGGGCTGCTGCCAGGGGCTCTGCTCAGCACAGCATGGCTGGAGCTGGCCCAGGACCTCCTTCGAAAGACAGACTGGTCAGACACACAGCTATCCTGAATCATCAAGGATAATCCTATGTTCAAGTTCCTACGTTCCAGTTCAAGTTCAAGTTCCTACGTTCCAATTGGTGCCCGTTACCTCTTGGCCTGGATCATCAAAGATGATCCAGGACAAGAGGTAACGGGTACAAACTGGAACGTAGGAACTTCTATCAAAGCATGAGGAGGAACTTCTTTACTTTGAGGGTGGCAGAGCGCTGGAACAGGCTGCCCAGGGAGGCGGTAGAGTCTCCCACCCCAGAAACATTCAAAACCCGCCTGGAGGTCATCCTGTGCAACCTGCTGTAGGTGACCCTGCTCTGGCAGGGGGGTTGGGCTGGATGATCTCCAGAGCTCCTTTCCAACCCTAACCAATCTGTGATTCTGTGATCAGAGCTGTTCTTCGAAATCTGTTCCTAGGAAATCGCTGCGAGAAGGAGGATGCACCTGAGGAGCAGGCCTAAGATGGAGGATTGAACAAACAAGTAGCTCTTACCTGAGGAATCGGCTATCCCACGGAACAACTTCTGAGAAAGATTCTGCAACATTACTAGGGGTCCGCCAAAACATACAATTACTTGCCATGTTCCAGTTAAAGCCTAAACTATCGAGTTGGCATTTCTTTTTAAAAGTGTATAAAGAAGCGGTAATGGGCCAAATCCTCAAGCCACTGTAAATCAACACGATTTGCTTGCCTCCGCTGGAACACCCGCTCTCTATTTCAGTTCAGGAGCTAACACACAGTATCTTAATATGCATTTAGGTTAATATTTGCACTTTGCAGGGCTAGGTAGATTGCACGGCTGGCACATATCAGACTAAATGTCACTTCCGAAAGCTAAGGGACCGAACCGGAAGCTGCCATTCAGAGGGACTACCTGACAACATGTGGAACCTCTCCGGAAAAGCCTTCCCACCTCAAGCAACTCCTTTTGATTAATCTTTCACATAGACAATACACGTTATATACACCGACACACCCCCCCGGCCTTTGCCTCCACAGATCCTGTGGTTGGCTAATTAAAGGAGGAGGTGTAACTATCAATCTAATCTGGCTTGTTCTCAAATTTACCATAATTTCCACACTTGAGAGGCTGGTGAAATGAAACAGCACTACTACACTTTCCCATTCATCAGCCGGAAGCAGAACAACTCCGAGAACCGGGCGAAAAATAATTAGGATGCGGGATCAGGTGTTGCGCGCGTGCATCTGTGCCTGTACAGGGGCACGCAGGCACATGAGCATTCACGGGAGGCAGCAGCAGTAGCACGGGGGCAGATGAGCACCACCAGTCATTTGACCTCGACAGGTGAATGCTTGCAGATGTACTTACAGCACACTTATTAGAAGAGGCCCAAATGCCCGAGAAAACTGCCGTCAGATTACGCCGGAAACAACAACGGCTTTTTAAACAACTACAGCCGCCAGAACGGTACCGGCGGCAGCACTGCAGGAGCTGCTCAGGAACCGCTGGGGCAACCCCAGCGCACCGGGTGCTCAGCGCGTGGCCCTGACCCCACCGCATGGCATGTCACCCTTGGGCAGGAAGCTTGACATTTTCTGGAAGCACCGGTGTCATTTCACGGGCTTTGCCGTCGCTTTGCGCTTGTGGGGTAACACTATAGAGTTTTTCAGAAAGTGTTGGAGCAACTTTGGTACCTTTTCCATTCAGGCACACTGGGAGTGAGCTGTGGGGCTGCTGCCAGGGGCTCTGCTCAGCACAGCATGGCTGGAGCTGGTCCAGGACCTCCTTCGAAAGACAGACTGGTCAGACACACAGCTATCCTGAATCATCAAGGATAATCCTATGTTCAAGTTCCTACGTTCCAGTTCAAGTTCAAGTTCCTACGTTCCAATTGGTGCCCGTTACCTCTTGTCCTGGATAATCAAAGATGATCCAGGACAAGAGGTAACGGGTACAAACTGGAACCTAGGAACTTCTATCAAAGCATGAGGAGGAACTTCTTTACTTTGAGGGTGGCAGAGCGCTGGAACAGGCTGCCCAGGGAGGCGGTAGAGTCTCCGACCCCAGAAACATTCAAAACCCGCCTGGAGGTCATCCTGTGCAACCTGCTGTAGGTGACCCTGCTCTGGCAGGGGGGTTGGGCTGGATGATCTCCAGAGCTCCTTTCCAACCCTAACCAATCTGTGATTCTGTGATCAGAGCTGTTCTTCGAAATCTGTTCCTAGGAAATCGCTGCGAGAAGGAGGATGCACCTGAGGAGCAGGCCTAAGATGGAGGATTGAACAAACAAGTAGCTCTTACCTGAGGAATCGGCTATCCCATGGAACAACTTCTGAGAAAGATTCTGCAACATTACTAGGGGTCCGCCAAAACATACAATTACTTGCCATGTTCCAGTTAAAGCCTAAACTATCGAGTTGGCATTTCTTTTTAAAAGTGTATAAAGAAGCGGTAATGGGCCAAATCCGCAAGCCACTAAATCAACACGATTTGCTTGCCTCCGCTGGAACACCCGCTCTCTATTTCAGTTCAGGAGCTAACACACAGTATCTTAATATGCATTTAGGTTAATATTTGCACTTTGCAGGGCTAGGTAGATTGCACGGCTGGCACATATCAGACTAAATGTCACTTCCGAAAGCTAAGGGACCGAACCGGAAGCTGCCATTCAGAGGGACTACCTGACAACATGTGGAACCTCTCCGGAAAAGCCTTCCCACCTCAAGCAACTCCTTTTGATTAATCTTTCACATAGACAATACACGTTATATACACCGACACACCCCCCCGGCCTTTGCCTCCACAGATCCTGTGGTTGGCTAATTAAAGGAGGAGGTGTAACTATCAATCTAATCTGGCTTGTTCTCAAATTTACCATAATTTCCACACTTGAGAGGCTGGTGAAATGAAACAGCACTACTACACTTTCCCATTCATCAGCCGGAAGCAGAACAACTCCGAGAACCGGGCGAAAAATAATTAGGATGCGGGATCAGGTGTTGCGCGCGTGCATCTGTGCCTGTACAGGGGCACGCAGGCACATGAGCATTCACGGGAGGCAGCAGCAGTAGCACGGGGGCAGATGAGCACCACCAGTCATTTGACCTCGACAGGTGAATGCTTGCAGATGTACTCACAGCACACTTATTCGAAGAGGCCCAAATGCCCGAGAAAACTGCCGTCAGATTACGCCGGAAACAACAACGGCTTTTTAAACAACTACAGCCGCCAGAACGGTACCGGCGGCAGCACTGCAGGAGCTGCTCAGGAACCGCTGGGGCAACCCCAGCGCACCGGGTGCTCAGCGCGTGGCCCTGACCCCACCGCATGGCATGTCACCCTTGGGCAGGAAGCTTGACATTTTCTGGAAGCACCGGTGTCATTTCACGGGCTTTGCCGTCGCTTTGCGCTTGTGGGGTAACACTATAGAGTTTTTCAGAAAGTGTTGGAGCAACTTTGGTACCTTTTCCATTCAGGCACACTGGGAGTGAGCTGTGGGGCTGCTGCCAGGGGCTCTGCTCAGCACAGCATGGCTGGAGCTGGCCCAGGACCTCCTTCGAAAGACAGACTGGTCAGACACACAGCTATCCTGAATCATCAAGGATAATCCTATGTTCAAGTTCCTACGTTCCAGTTCAAGTTCAAGTTCCTACGTTCCAATTGGTGCCCGTTACCTCTTGGCCTGGATCATCAAAGATGATCCAGGACAAGAGGTAACGGGTACAAACTGGAACCTAGGAACTTCTATCAAAGCATGAGGAGGAACTTCTTTACTTTGAGGGTGGCAGAGCGCTGGAACAGGCTGCCCAGGGAGGCGGTAGAGTCTCCCACCCCAGAAACATTCAAAACCCGCCTGGAGGTCATCCTGTGCAACCTGCTGTAGGTGACCCTGCTCTGGCAGGGGGGTTGGGCTGGATGATCTCCAGAGCTCCTTTCCAACCCTAACCAATCTGTGATTCTGTGATCAGAGCTGTTCTTCGAAATCTGTTCCTAGGAAATCGCTGCGAGAAGGAGGATGCACCTGAGGAGCAGGCCTAAGATGGAGGATTGAACAAACAAGTAGCTCTTACCTGAGGAAACGGCTATCCCATGGAACAACTTCTGAGAAAGATTCTGCAACATTACTAGGGGTCCGCCAAAACATACAATTACTTGCCATGTTCCAGTTAAAGCCTAAACTATCGAGTTGGCATTTCTTTTTAAAAGTGTATAAAGAAGCGGTAATGGGCCAAATCCGCAAGCCACTGTAAATCAACACGATTTGCTTGCCTCCGCTGGAACACCCGCTCTCTATTGCAGTTCAGGAGCTAACACACAGTATCTTAATATGCATTTAGGTTAATATTTGCACTTTGCAGGGCTAGGTAGATTGCACGGCTGGCACATATCAGACTAAATGTCACTTCCGAAAGCTAAGGGACCGAACCGGAAGCTGCCATTCAGAGGGACTACCTGACAACATGTGGAACCTCTCCGGAAAAGCCTTCCCACCTCAAGCAACTCCTTTTGATTAATCTTTCACATAGACAATACACGTTATATACACCGACACACCCCCCCGGCCTTTGCCTCCACAGATCCTGTGGTTGGCTAATTAAAGGAGGAGGTGTAACTATCAATCTAATCTGGCTTGTTCTCAAATTTACCATAATTTCCACACTTGAGAGGCTGGTGAAATGAAACAGCACTACTACACTTTCCCATTCATCAGCCGGAAGCAGAACAACTCCGAGAACCGGGCGAAAAATAATTAGGATGCGGGATCAGGTGTTGCGCGCGTGCATCTGTGCCTGTACAGGGGCACGCAGGCACATGAGCATTCACGGGAGGCAGCAGCAGTAGCACGGGGGCAGATGAGCACCACCAGTCATTTGACCTCGACAGGTGAATGCTTGCAGATGTACTCACAGCACACTTATTCGAAGAGGCCCAAATGCCCGAGAAAACTGCCGTCAGATTACGCCGGAAACAACAACGGCTTTTTAAACAACTACAGCCGCCAGAACGGTACCGGCGGCAGCACTGCAGGAGCTGCTCAGGAACCGCTGGGGCAACCCCAGCGCACCGGGTGCTCAGCGCGTGGCCCTGACCCCACCGCATGGCATGTCACCCTTGGGCAGGAAGCTTGACATTTTCTGGAAGCACCGGTGTCATTTCACGGGCTTTGCCGTCGCTTTGCGCTTGTGGGGTAACACTATAGAGTTTTTCAGAAAGTGTTGGAGCAACTTTGGTACCTTTTCCATTCAGGCACACTGGGAGTGAGCTGTGGGGCTGCTGCCAGGGGCTCTGCTCAGCACAGCATGGCTGGAGCTGGTCCAGGACCTCCTTCGAAAGACAGACTGGTCAGACACACAGCTATCCTGAATCATCAAGGATAATCCTATGTTCAAGTTCCTACGTTCCAGTTCAAGTTCAAGTTTCTACGTTCCAATTGGTGCCCGTTACCTCTTGGCCTGGATCATCAAAGATGATCCAGGACAAGAGGTAACGGGTACAAACTGGAACCTAGGAACTTCTATCAAAGCATGAGGAGGAACTTCTTTACTTTGAGGGTGGCAGAGCGCTGGAACAGGCTGCCCAGGGAGGCGGTAGAGTCTCCCACCCCAGAAACATTCAAAACCCGCCTGGAGGTCATCCTGTGCAACCTGCTGTAGGTGACCCTGCTCTGGCAGGGGGGTTGGGCTGGATGATCTCCAGAGCTCCTTTCCAACCCTAACCAATCTGTGATTCTGTGATCAGAGCTGTTCTTCGAAATCTGTTCCTAGGAAATCGCTGCGAGAAGGAGGATGCACCTGAGGAGCAGGCCTAAGATGGAGGATTGAACAAACAAGTAGCTCTTACCTGAGGAAACGGCTATCCCATGGAACAACTTCTGAGAAAGATTCTGCAACATTACTAGGGGTCCGCCAAAAATACAATTACTTGCCATGTTCCAGTTAAAGCCTAAACTATCGAGTTGGCATTTCTTTTTAAAAATGTATAAAGAAGCGGTAATGGGCCAAATCCGCAAGCCACTAAATCAACACGATTTGCTTGCCTCCGCTGGAACACCCGCTCTCTATTTCAGTTCAGGAGCTAACACACAGTATCTTAATATGCATTTAGGTTAATATTTGCACTTTGCAGGGCTAGGTAGATTGCACGGCTGGCACATATCAGACTAAATGTCACTTCCGAAAGCTAAGGGACCGAACCGGAAGCTGCCATTCAGAGGGACTACCTGACAACATGTGGAACCTCTCCGGAAAAGCCTTCCCACCTCAAGCAACTCCTTTTGATTAATCTTTCACATAGACAATACACGTTATATACACCGACACACCCCCCCGGCCTTTGCCTCCACAGATCCTGTGGTTGGCTAATTAAAGGAGGAGGTGTAACTATCAATCTAATCTGGCTTGTTCTCAAATTTACCATAATTTCCACACTTGAGAGGCTGGTGAAATGAAACAGCACTACTACACTTTCCCATTCATCAGCCGGAAGCAGAACAACTCCGAGAACCGGGCGAAAAATAATTAGGATGCGGGATCAGGTGTTGCGCGCGTGCATCTGTGCCTGTACAGGGGCACGCAGGCACATGAGCATTCACGGGAGGCAGCAGCAGTAGCACGGGGGCAGATGAGCACCACCAGTCATTTGACCTCGACAGGTGAATGCTTGCAGATGTACTCACAGCACACTTATTCGAAGAGGCCCAAATGCCCGAGAAAACTGCCGTCAGATTACGCCGGAAACAACAACGGCTTTTTAAACAACTACAGCCGCCAGAACGGTACCGGCGGCAGCACTGCAGGAGCTGCTCAGGAACCGCTGGGGCAACCCCAGCGCACCGGGTGCTCAGCGCGTGGGCCTGACCCCACCGCATGGCATGTCACCCTTGGGCAGGAAGCTTGACATTTTCTGGAAGCACCGGTGTCATTTCACGGGCTTTGCCGTCGCTTTGCGCTTGTGGGGTAACACTATAGAGTTTTTCAGAAAGTGTTGGAGCAACTTTGGTACCTTTTCCATTCAGGCACACTGGGAGTGAGCTGTGGGGCTGCTGCCAGGGGCTCTGCTCAGCACAGCATGGCTGGAGCTGGTCCAGGACCTCCTTCGAAAGACAGACTGGTCAGACACACAGCTATCCTGAATCATCAAGGATAATCCTATGTTCAAGTTCCTACGTTCCAGTTCAAGTTCAAGTTCCTACGTTCCAATTGGTGCCCGTTACCTCTTGGCCTGGATCATCAAAGATGATCCAGGACAAGAGGTAACGGGTACCAACTGGAACGTAGGAACTTCTATCAAAGCATGAGGAGGAACTTCTTTACTTTGAGGGTGGCAGAGCGCTGGAACAGGCTGCCCAGGGAGGCGGTAGAGTCTCCGACCCCAGAAACATTCAAAACCCGCCTGGAGGTCATCCTGTGCAACCTGCTGTAGGTGACCCTGCTCTGGCAGGGGGGTTGGGCTGGATGATCTCCAGAGCTCCTTTCCAACCCTAACCAATCTGTGATTCTGTGATCAGAGCTGTTCTTCGAAATCTGTTCCTAGGAAATCGCTGCGAGAAGGAGGATGCACCTGAGGAGCAGGCCTAAGATGGAGGATTGAACAAACAAGTAGCTCTTACCTGAGGAAACGGCTATCCCATGGAACAACTTCTGAGAAAGATTCTGCAACATTACTAGGGGTCCGCCAAAAATACAATTACTTGCCATGTTCCAGTTAAAGCCTAAACTATCGAGTTGGCATTTCTTTTTAAAAATGTATAAAGAAGCGGTAATGGGCCAAATCCGCAAGCCACTGTAAATCAACACGATTTGCTTGCCTCCGCTGGAACACCCGCTCTCTATTGCAGTTCAGGAGCTAACACACAGTATCTTAATATGCATTTAGGTTAATATTTGCACTTTGCAGGGCTAGGTAGATTGCACGGCTGGCACATATCAGACTAAATGTCACTTCCGAAAGCTAAGGGACCGAACCGGAAGCTGCCATTCAGAGGGACTACCTGACAACATGTGGAACCTCTCCGGAAAAGCCTTCCCACCTCAAGCAACTCCTTTTGATTAATCTTTCACATAGACAATACACGTTATATACACCGACACACCCCCCCGGCCTTTGCCTCCACAGATCCTGTGGTTGGCTAATTAAAGGAGGAGGTGTAACTATCAATCTAATCTGGCTTGTTCTCAAATTTACCATAATTTCCACACTTGAGAGGCTGGTGAAATGAAACAGCACTACTACACTTTCCCATTCATCAGCCGGAAGCAGAACAACTCCGAGAACCGGGCGAAAAATAATTAGGATGCGGGATCAGGTGTTGCGCGCGTGCATCTGTGCCTGTACAGGGGCACGCAGGCACATGAGCATTCACGGGAGGCAGCAGCAGTAGCACGGGGGCAGATGAGCACCACCAGTCATTTGACCTCGACAGGTGAATGCTTGCAGATGTACTCACAGCACACTTATTCGAAGAGGCCCAAATGCCCGAGAAAACTGCCGTCAGATTACGCCGGAAACAACAACGGCTTTTTAAACAACTACAGCCGCCAGAACGGTACCGGCGGCAGCACTGCAGGAGCTGCTCAGGAACCGCTGGGGCAACCCCAGCGCACCGGGTGCTCAGCGCGTGGGCCTGACCACACCGCATGGCATGTCACCCTTGGGCAGGAAGCTTGACATTTTCTGGAAGCACCGGTGTCATTTCACGGGCTTTGCCGTCGCTTTGCGCTTGTGGGGTAACACTATAGAGTTTTTCAGAAAGTGTTGGAGCAACTTTGGTACCTTTTCCATTCAGGCACACTGGGAGTGAGCTGTGGGGCTGCTGCCAGGGGCTCTGCTCAGCACAGCATGGCTGGAGCTGGTCCAGGACCTCCTTCGAAAGACAGACTGGTCAGACACACAGCTATCCTGAATCATCAAGGATAATCCTATGTTCAAGTTCCTACGTTCCAGTTCAAGTTCAAGTTCCTACGTTCCAATTGGTGCCCGTTACCTCTTGGCCTGGATCATCAAAGATGATCCAGGACAAGAGGTAACGGGTACCAACTGGAACGTAGGAACTTCTATCAAAGCATGAGGAGGAACTTCTTTACTTTGAGGGTGGCAGAGCGCTGGAACAGGCTGCCCAGGGAGGCGGTAGAGTCTCCGACCCCAGAAACATTCAAAACCCGCCTGGAGGTCATCCTGTGCAACCTGCTGTAGGTGACCCTGCTCTGGCAGGGGGGTTGGGCTGGATGATCTCCAGAGCTCCTTTCCAACCCTAACCAATCTGTGATTCTGTGATCAGAGCTGTTCTTCGAAATCTGTTCCTAGGAAATCGCTGCGAGAAGGAGGATGCACCTGAGGAGCAGGCCTAAGATGGAGGATTGAACAAACAAGTAGCTCTTACCTGAGGAAACGGCTATCCCATGGAACAACTTCTGAGAAAGATTCTGCAACATTACTAGGGGTCCGCCAAAAATACAATTACTTGCCATGTTCCAGTTAAAGCCTAAACTATCGAGTTGGCATTTCTTTTTAAAAATGTATAAAGAAGCGGTAATGGGCCAAATCCGCAAGCCACTAAATCAACACGATTTGCTTGCCTCCGCTGGAACACCCGCTCTCTATTTCAGTTCAGGAGCTAACACACAGTATCTTAATATGCATTTAGGTTAATATTTGCACTTTGCAGGGCTAGGTAGATTGCACGGCTGGCACATATCAGACTAAATGTCACTTCCGAAAGCTAAGGGACCGAACCGGAAGCTGCCATTCAGAGGGACTACCTGACAACATGTGGAACCTCTCCGGAAAAGCCTTCCCACCTCAAGCAACTCCTTTTGATTAATCTTTCACATAGACAATACACGTTATATACACCGACACACCCCCCCGGCCTTTGCCTCCACAGATCCTGTGGTTGGCTAATTAAAGGAGGAGGTGTAACTATCAATCTAATCTGGCTTGTTCTCAAATTTACCATAATTTCCACACTTGAGAGGCTGGTGAAATGAAACAGCACTACTACACTTTCCCATTCATCAGCCGGAAGCAGAACAACTCCGAGAACCGGGCGAAAAATAATTAGGATGCGGGATCAGGTGTTGCGCGCGTGCATCTGTGCCTGTACAGGGGCACGCAGGCACATGAGCATTCACGGGAGGCAGCAGCAGTAGCACGGGGGCAGATGAGCACCACCAGTCATTTGACCTCGACAGGTGAATGCTTGCAGATGTACTCACAGCACACTTATTAGAAGAGGCCCAAATGCCCGAGAAAACTGCCGTCAGATTACGCCGGAAACAACAACGGCTTTTTAAACAACTACAGCCGCCAGAACGGTACCGGCGGCAGCACTGCAGGAGCTGCTCAGGAACCGCTGGGGCAACCCCAGCGCACCGGGTGCTCAGCGCGTGGGCCTGACCCCACCGCATGGCATGTCACCCTTGGGCAGGAAGCTTGACATTTTCTGGAAGCACCGGTGTCATTTCACGGGCTTTGCCGTCGCTTTGCGCTTGTGGGGTAACACTATAGAGTTTTTCAGAAAGTGTTGGAGCAACTTTGGTACCTTTTCCATTCAGGCACACTGGGAGTGAGCTGTGGGGCTGCTGCCAGGGGCTCTGCTCAGCACAGCATGGCTGGAGCTGGTCCAGGACCTCCTTCGAAAGACAGACTGGTCAGACACACAGCTATCCTGAATCATCAAGGATAATCCTATGTTCAAGTTCAAGTTCCTACGTTCCAGTTCAAGTTCAAGTTCCTACGTTCCAATTGGTGCCCGTTACCTCTTGTCCTGGATCATCAAAGATGATCCAGGACAAGAGGTAACGGGTACAAACTGGAACCTAGGAACTTCTATCAAAGTATGAGGAGGAACTTCTTTACTTTGAGGGTGGCAGAGCGCTGGAACAGGCTGCCCAGGGAGGCGGTAGAGTCTCCGACCCCAGAAACATTCAAAACCCGCCTGGAGGTCATCCTGTGCAACCTGCTGTAGGTGACCCTGCTCTGGCAGGGGGGTTGAGCTGGATGATCTCCAGAGGTCCTTTCCAACCCTAACCAATCTGTGATTCTGTGATCAGAGCTGTTCTTCGAAATCTGTTCCTAGGAAATCGCTGCGAGAAGGAGGATGCACCTGAGGAGCAGGCCTAAGATGGAGGATTGAACAAACAAGTAGCTCTTACCTGAGGAATCGGCTATCCCATGGAACAACTTCTGAGAAAGATTCTGCAACATTACTAGGGGTCCGCCAAAACATACAATTACTTGCCATGTTCCAATTAAAGCCTAAACTATCGAGTTGGCATTTCTTTTTAAAAGTGTATAAAGAAGCGGTAATGGGCCAAATCCGCAAGCCACTGTAAATCAACACGATTTGCTTGCCTCCGCTGGAACACCCGCTCTCTATTTCAGTTCAGGAGCTAACACACAGTATCTTAATATGCATTTAGGTTAATATTTGCACTTTGCAGGGCTAGGTAGATTGCACGGCTGGCACATATCAGACTAAATGTCACTTCCGAAAGCTAAGGGACCGAACCGGAAGCTGCCATTCAGAGGGACTACCTGACAACATGTGGAACCTCTCCGGAAAAGCCTTCCCACCTCAAGCAACTCCTTTTGATTAATCTTTCACATAGACAATACACGTTATATACACCGACACACCCCCCCGGCCTTTGCCTCCACAGATCCTGTGGTTGGCTAATTAAAGGAGGAGGTGTAACTATCAATCTAATCTGGCTTGTTCTCAAATTTACCATAATTTCCACACTTGAGAGGCTGGTGAAATGAAACAGCACTACTACACTTTCCCATTCATCAGCCGGAAGCAGAACAACTCAGAGAACCGGGCGAAAAATAATTAGGATGCGGGATCAGGTGTTGCGCGCGTGCATCTGTGCCTGTACAGGGGCACGCAGGCACATGAGCATTCACGGGAGGCAGCAGCAGTAGCACGGGGGCAGATGAGCACCACCAGTCATTTGACCTCGACAGGTGAATGCTTGCAGATGTACTCACAGCACACTTATTAGAAGAGGCCCAAATGCCCGAGAAAACTGCCGTCAGATTACGCCGGAAACAACAACGGCTTTTTAAACAACTACAGCCGCCAGAACGGTACCGGCGGCAGCACTGCAGGAGCTGCTCAGGAACCGCTGGGGCAACCCCAGCGCACCGGGTGCTCAGCGTTTGGCCCTGACCCCACCGCATGGCATGTCACCCTTGGGCAGGAAGCTTGGCATTTTCTGGAAGCACCGGTGTCATTTCACGGGCTTTGCCGTCGCTTTGCGCTTGTGGGGTAACACTATAGAGTTTTTCAGAAAGTGTTGGAGCAACTTTGGTACCTTTTCCATTCAGGCACACTGGGAGTGAGGTGTGGGGCTGCTGCCAGGGGCTCTGCTCAGCACAGCATGGCTGGAGCTGGTCCAGGACCTCCTTCGAAAGACAGACTGGTCAGACACACAGCTATCCTGAATCATCAAGGATAATCCTATGTTCAAGTTCCTACCTTCCAGTTCAAGTTCAAGTTCCTACGTTCCAATTGGTGCCCGTTACCTCTTGGCCTGGATCATCAAAGATGATCCAGGACAAGAGGTAACGGGTACAAACTGGAACCTAGGAACTTCTATCAAAGTATGAGGAGGAACTTCTTTACTTTGAGGGTGGCAGAGCGCTGGAACAGGCTGCCCAGGGAGGCGGTAGAGTCTCCGACCCCAGAAACATTCAAAACCCGCCTGGAGGTCATCCTGTGCAACCTGCTGTAGGTGACCCTGCTCTGGCAGGGGGGTTGGGCTGGATGATCTCCAGAGGTCCTTTCCAACCCTAACCAATCTGTGATTCTGTGATCAGAGCTGTTCTTCGAAATCTGTTCCTAGGAAATCGCTGCGAGAAGGAGGATGCACCTGAGGAGCAGGCCTAAGATGGAGGATTGAACAAACAAGTAGCTCTTACCTGAGGAATCGGCTATCCCATGGAACAACTTCTGAGAAAGATTCTGCAACATTACTAGGGGTCCGCCAAAACATACAATTACTTGCCATGTTCCAGTTAAAGCCTAAACTATCGAGTTGGCATTTCTTTTTAAAAGTGTATAAAGAAGCGGTAATGGGCCAAATCCGCAAGCCACTGTAAATCAACACGATTTGCTTGCCTCCGCTGGAACACCCGCTCTCTATTTCAGTTCAGGAGCTAACACACAGTATCTTAATATGCATTTAGGTTAATATTTGCACTTTGCAGGGCTAGGTAGATTGCACGGCTGGCACATATCAGACTAAATGTCACTTCCGAAAGCTAAGGGACCGAACCGGAAGCTGCCATTCAGAGGGACTACCTGACAACATGTGGAACCTCTCCGGAAAAGCCTTCCCACCTCAAGCAACTCCTTTTGATTAATCTTTCACATAGACAATACACGTTATATACACCGACACACCCCCCCGGCCTTTGCCTCCACAGATCCTGTGGTTGGCTAATTAAAGGAGGAGGTGTAACTATCAATCTAATCTGGCTTGTTCTCAAATTTACCATAATTTCCACACTTGAGAGGCTGGTGAAATGAAACAGCACTACTACACTTTCCCATTCATCAGCCGGAAGCAGAACAACTCAGAGAACCGGGCGAAAAATAATTAGGATGCGGGATCAGGTGTTGCGCGCGTGCATCTGTGCCTGTACAGGGGCACGCAGGCACATGAGCATTCACGGGAGGCAGCAGCAGTAGCACGGGGGCAGATGAGCACCACCAGTCATTTGACCTCGACAGGTGAATGCTTGCAGATGTACTCACAGCACACTTATTAGAAGAGGCCCAAATGCCCGAGAAAACTGCCGTCAGATTACGCCGGAAACAACAACGGCTTTTTAAACAACTACAGCCGCCAGAACGGTACCGGCGGCAGCACTGCAGGAGCTGCTCAGGAACCGCTGGGGCAACCCCAGCGCACCGGGTGCTCAGCGTTTGGCCCTGACCCCACCGCATGGCATGTCACCCTTGGGCAGGAAGCTTGGCATTTTCTGGAAGCACCGGTGTCATTTCACGGGCTTTGCCGTCGCTTTGCGCTTGTGGGGTAACACTATAGAGTTTTTCAGAAAGTGTTGGAGCAACTTTGGTACCTTTTCCATTCAGGCACACTGGGAGTGAGGTGTGGGGCTGCTGCCAGGGGCTCTGCTCAGCACAGCATGGCTGGAGCTGGCCCAGGACCTCCTTCGAAAGACAGACTGGTCAGACACACAGCTATCCTGAATCATCAAGGATAATCCTATGTTCAAGTTCCTACGTTCCAGTTCAAGTTCAAGTTCCTACGTTCCAATTGGTGCCCGTTACCTCTTGTCCTGGATCATCAAAGATGATCCAGGACAAGAGGTAACGGGTACAAACTGGAACCTAGGAACTTCTATCAAAGCATGAGGAGGAACTTCTTTACTTTGAGGGTGGCAGAGCGCTGGAACAGGCTGCCCAGGGAGGCGGTAGAGTCTCCGACCCCAGAGACATTCAAAACCCGCCTGGAGGTCATCCTGTGCAACCTGCTGTAGGTGACCCTGCTCTGGCAGGGGGGTTGGACTGGATGATCTCCAGAGCTCCTTTCCAACCCTAACCAATCTGTGATTCTGTGATCAGAGCTGTTCTTCGAAATCTGTTCCTAGGAAATCGCTGCGAGAAGGAGGATGCACCTGAGGAGCAGGCCTAAGATGGAGGATTGAACAAACAAGTAGCTCTTACCTGAGGAATCGGCTATCCCATGGAACAACTTCTGAGAAAGATTCTGCAACATTACTAGGGGTCCGCCAAAACACAGAATTACTTGCCATGTTCCAGTTAAAGCCTAAACTATCGAGTTGGCATTTCTTTTTAAAAGTGTATAAAGAAGCGGTAATGGGCCAAATCCTCAAGCCACTGTAAATCAACACGATTTGCTTGCCTCCGCTGGAACACCCGCTCTCTATTTCAGTTCAGGAGCTAACACACACTATCTTAATATGCATTTAGGTTAATATTTGCACTTTGCAGGGCTAGGTAGATTGCACGGCTGGCACATATCAGACTAAATGTCACTTCCGAAAGCTAAGGGACCGAACCGGAAGCTGCCATTCAGAGGGACTACCTGACAACATGTGGAACCTCTCCGGAAAAGCCTTCCCACCTCAAGCAACTCCTTTTGATTAATCTTTCACATAGACAATACACGTTATATACACCGACACACCCCCCCGGCCTTTGCCTCCACAGATCCTGTGGTTGGCTAATTAAAGGAGGAGGTGTAACTATCAATCTAATCTGGCTTGTTCTCAAATTTACCATAATTTCCACACTTGAGAGGCTGGTGAAATGAAACAGCACTACTACACTTTCCCATTCATCAGCCGGAAGCAGAACAACTCAGAGAACCGGGCGAAAAATAATTAGGATGCGGGATCAGGTGTTGCGCGCGTGCATCTGTGCCTGTACAGGGGCACGCAGGCACATGAGCATTCACGGGAGGCAGCAGCAGTAGCACGGGGGCAGATGAGCACCACCAGTCATTTGACCTCGACAGGTGAATGCTTGCAGATGTACTCACAGCACACTTATTCGAAGAGGCCCAAATGCCCGAGAAAACTGCCGTCAGATTACGCCGGAAACAACAACGGCTTTTTAAACAACTACAGCCGCCAGAACGGTACCGGCGGCAGCACTGCAGGAGCTGCTCAGGAACCGCTGGGGCAACCCCAGCGCACCGGGTGCTCAGCGCGTGGCTCTGACCCCACCGCATGGCATGTCACCCTTGGGCAGGAAGCTTGACATTTTCTGGAAGCACCGGTGTCATTTCACGGGCTTTGCCGTCGCTTTGCGCTTGTGGGGTAACACTATAGAGTTTTTCAGAAAGTGTTGGAGCAACTTTGGTACCTTTTCCATTCAGGCACACTGGGAGTGAGCTGTGGGGCTGCTGCCAGGGGCTCTGCTCAGCACAGCATGGCTGGAGCTGGTCCAGGACCTCCTTCGAAAGACAGACTGGTCAGACACACAGCTATCCTGAATCATCAAGGATAATCCTATGTTCAAGTTCCTACCTTCCAGTTCAAGTTCAAGTTCCTACGTTCCAATTGGTGCCCATTACCTCTTGTCCTGGATCATAAAAGATGATCCAGGACAAGAGGTAACGGGTAGAAACTGGAACGTAGGAACTTCTATCAAAGCATGAGGAGGGACTTCTTTACTTTGAGGGTGGCAGAGCGCTGGAACAGGCTGCCCAGGGAGGCGGTAGAGTCTCCCACCCCAGAGACATTCAAAACCCGCCTGGAGGTCATCCTGTGCAACCTGCTGTAGGTGACCCTGCTCTGGCAGGGGGGTTGGACTGGATGATCTCCAGAGGTCCTTTCCAACCCTAACCAATCTGTGATTCTGTGATCAGAGCTGTTCTTCGAAATCTGTTCCTAAGAAATCGCTGCGAGAAGGAGGATGCACCTGAGGAGCAGGCCTAAGACGGAGGATTGAACAAACAAGTAGCTCTTACCTGAGGAATCGGCTATCCCACGGAACAACTTCTGAGAAAGATTCTGCAACATTACTAGGGGTCCGCCAAAACATACAATTACTTGCCATGTTCCAGTTAAAGCCTAAACTATCGAGTTGGCATTTCTTTTTAAAAGTGTATAAAGAAGCGGTAATGGGCCAAATCCTCAAGCCACTGTAAATCAACACGATTTGCTTGCCTCCGCTGGAACACCCGCTCTCTATTTCAGTTCAGGAGCTAACACACACTATCTTAATATGCATTTATGTTAATATTTGCACTTTGCAGGGCTAGGTAGATCGCACGGCTGGCACATATCAGACTAAATGTCACTTCCGAAAGCTAAGGGACCGAACCGGAAGCTGCCATTCAGAGGGACTACCTGACAATATGTGGAACCTCTTCGGAAAAGCCTTCCCACCTCAAGCAACTCCTTTTGATTAATCTTTCACATAGACAATACACGTTATATACACCGACACACCCCCCCGGCCTTTGCCTCCACAGATCCTGTGGTTGGCTAATTAAAGGAGGAGGTGTAACTATCAATCTAATCTGGCTTGTTCTCAAATTTACCATAATTTCCACACTTGAGAGGCTGGTGAAATGAAACAGCACTACTACACTTTCCCATTCATCAGCCGGAAGCAGAACAACTCAGAGAACCGGGCGAAAAATAATTAGGATGCGGGATCAGGTGTTGCGCGCGTGCATCTGTGCCTGTACAGGGGCACGCAGGCACATGAGCATTCACGGGAGGCAGCAGCAGTAGCACGGGGGCAGATGAGCACCACCAGTCATTTGACCTCGACAGGTGAATGCTTGCAGATGTACTCACAGCACACTTATTAGAAGAGGCCCAAATGCCCGAGAAAACTGCCGTCAGATTACGCCGGAAACAACAACGGCTTTTTAAACAACTACAGCCGCCAGAACGGTACCGGCGGCAGCACTGCAGGAGCTGCTCAGGAACCGCTGGGGCAACCCTAGCGCACCGGGTGCTCAGCGCGTGGCCCTGACCCCACCGCATGGCATGTCACCCTTGGGCAGGAAGCTTGACATTTTCTGGAAGCACCGGTGTCATTTCACGGGCTTTGCCGTCGCTTTGCGCTTGTGGGGTAA
Source organism: Vanellus vanellus (assembly GCF_965231255.1). Lineage (NCBI taxonomy): Eukaryota > Metazoa > Chordata > Aves > Charadriiformes > Charadriidae > Vanellus > Vanellus vanellus. The sequence continues at coordinate 111,596 of NW_028128444.1, forward strand.
CACTATAGAGTTTTTCAGAAAGTGTTGGAGCAACTTTGGTACCTTTTCCATTCAGGCACACTGGGAGTGAGCTGTGGGGCTGCTGCCAGGGGCTCTGCTCAGCACAGCATAGCTGGAGCTGACCCAGGACCTCCTTCGAAAGACAGACTGGTCAGACACACAGCTATCCTGAATCATCAAGGATAATCCTATGTTCAAGTTCAAGTTCCTACCTTCCAGTTCAAGTTCAAGTTCCTACGTTCCAATTGGTGCCCGTTACCTCTTGTCCTGGATCATCAAAGATGATCCAGGACAAGAGGTAACGGGTACAAACTGGAACCTAGGAACTTCTATCAAAGCATGAGGAGGAACTTCTTTACTTTGAGGGTGGCAGAGCGCTGGAACAGGCTGCCCAGGGAGGCGGTAGAGTCTCCGACCCCAGAGACATTCAAAACCCGCCTGGAGGTCATCCTGTGCAACCTGCTGTAGGTGACCCTGCTCTGGCAGGGGGGTTGGACTGGATGATCTCCAGAGCTCCTTTCCAAACCTAACCAATCTGTGATTCTGTGATCAGAGCTGTTCTTCGAAATCTGTTCCTAGGAAATTGCTGCGAGAAGGAGGATGCACCTGAGGAGCAGGCCTAAGATGGAGGATTGAACAAACAAGTAGCTCTTACCTGAGGAATCGGCTATCCCATGGAACAACTTCTGAGAAAGATTCTGCAACATTACTAGGGGTCCGCCAAAACACAGAATTACTTGCCATGTTCCAGTTAAAGCCTAAACTATCGAGTTGGCATTTCTTTTTAAAAGTGTATAAAGAAGCGGTAATGGGCCAAATCCTCAAGCCACTGTAAATCAACACGATTTGCTTGCCTCCGCTGGAACACCCGCTCTCTATTTCAGTTCAGGAGCTAACACACAGTATCTTAATATGCATTTAGGTTAATATTTGCACTTTGCAGGGCTAGGCAGATTGCACGGCTGGCACATATCAGACTAAATGTCACTTCCGAAAGCTAAGGGACCGAACCGGAAGCTGCCATTCAGAGGGACTACCTGACAACATGTGGAACCTCTCCGGAAAAGCCTTCCCACCTCAAGCAACTCCTTTTGATTAATCTTTCACATAGACAATACACGTTATATACACCGACACACCCCCCCGGCCTTTGCCTCCACAGATCCTGTGGTTGGCTAATTAAAGGAGGAGGTGTAACTATCAATCTAATCTGGCTTGTTCTCAAATTTACCATAATTTCCACACTTGAGAGGCTGGTGAAATGAAACAGCACTACTACACTTTCCCATTCATCAGCCGGAAGCAGAACAACTCCGAGAACCGGGCGAAAAATAATTAGGATGCGGGATCAGGTGTTGCGCGCGTGCATCTGTGCCTGTACAGGGGCACGCAGGCACATGAGCATTCACGGGAGGCAGCAGCAGTAGCACGGGGGCAGATGAGCACCACCAGTCATTTGACCTCGACAGGTGAATGCTTGCAGATGTACTCACAGCACACTTATTAGAAGAGGCCCAAATGCCCGAGAAAACTGCCGTCAGATTACGCCGGAAACAACAACGGCTTTTTAAACAACTACAGCCGCCAGAACGGTACCGGCGGCAGCACTGCAGGAGCTGCTCAGGTACCGCTGGGGCAACCCTAGCGCACCGGGTGCTCAGCGCGTGGCCCTGACCCCACCGCATGGCATGTCACCCTTGGGCAGGAAGCTTGACATTTTCTGGAAGCACCGGTGTCATTTCACGGGCTTTGCCGTCGCTTTGCGCTTGTGGGGTAACACTATAGAGTTTTTCAGAAAGTGTTGGAGCAACTTTGGTACCTTTTCCATTCAGGCACACTGGGAGTGAGCTGTGGGGCTGCTGCCAGGGGCTCTGCTCAGCACAGCATAGCTGGAGCTGGCCCAGGACCTCCTTCGAAAGACAGACTGGTCAGACACACAGCTATCCTGAATCATCAAGGATAATCCTATGTTCAGGCTCCTACGTTCCAGTTCAAGTTCAAGTTCCTACGTTCCAATTGGTGCCCGTTACGTAACGGTGTAACGGGTAAAAACTGGAACCTAGGAACTTCTATCAAAGCATGAGGAGGAACTTCTTTACTTTGAGGGTGGCAGAGCCCTGGAACAGGCTGCCCAGGGAGGCGGTAGAGTCTCCCACCCCAGAGACATTCAAAACCCGCCTGGAGGTCATCCTGTGCAACCTGCTGTAGGTGACCCTGCTCTGGCAGGGGGGTTGGACTGGATGATCTCCAGAGCTCCTTTCCAACCCTAACCAATCTGTGATTCTGTGATCAGAGCTGTTCTTCGAAATCTGTTCCTAGGAAATCGCTGCGAGAAGGAGGACGCACCTGAGGAGCAGGCCTAAGATGGAGGATTGAACAAACAAGTAGCTCTTACCTGAGGAATCGGCTATCCCATGGAACAACTTCTGAGAAAGATTCTGCAACATTACTAGGGGTCCGCCAAAACATACAATTACTTGTCATGTTCCAGTTAAAGCCTAAACTATCGAGTTGGCATTTCTTTTTAAAAGTGTATAAAGAAGCGGTAATGGGCCAAATCCTCAAGCCACTGTAAATCAACACGATTTGCTTGCCTCCGCTGGAACACCCGCTCTCTATTTCAGTTCAGGAGCTAACACACACTATCTTAATATGCATTTATGTTAATATTTGCACTTTGCAGGGCTAGGTAGATTGCACGGCTGGCACATATCAGACTAAATGTCACGTCCGAAAGCTAAGGGACCGAACCGGAAGCTGCCATTCAGAAGGACTACCTGACAACATGTGGAACCTCTCCGGAAAAGCCTTCCCACCTCAAGCAACTCCTTTTGATTAATCTTTCACATAGACAATACACGTTATATACACCGACACACCCCCCCGGCCTTTGCCTCCACAGATCCTGTGGTTGGCTAATTAAAGGAGGAGGTGTAACTATCAATCTAATCTGGCTTGTTCTCAAATTTACCATAATTTCCACACTTGAGAGGCTGGTGAAATGAAACAGCACTACTACACTTTCCCATTCATCAGCCGGAAGCAGAACAACTCAGAGAACCGGGCGAAAAATAATTAGGATGCGGGATCAGGTGTTGCGCGCGTGCATCTGTGCCTGTACAGGGGCACGCAGGCACATGAGCATTCACGGGAGGCAGCAGCAGTAGCTGGGGGCAGATGAGCACCACCAGTCATTTGACCTCGACAGGTGAATGCTTGCAGATGTACTCACAGCACACTTATTAGAAGAGGCCCAAATGCCCGAGAAAACTGCCGTCAGATTACGCCAGAAACAACAACGGCTTTTTAAACAAATACAGCTGCCAGAACGGTACCAGCAGAAGCACTGCAGGAGCTGCTGAGGAACCGCTGGGTCAACCCCAGCGCACCGAATGCTCAGCGCGTGGCCCTGACCCCACCGCATGGCATGTCACCCTTGGGCAGGAAGCTTGACATTTTCTGGAAGCACCGGTGTCATTTCACGGGCTTTGCCGTCGCTTTGCGCTTGTGGGGTAACACTATAGAGTTTTTCAGAAAGTGTTGGAGCAACTTTGGTACCTTTTCCATTCAGGCACACTGGGAGTGAGCTGTGGGGCTGCTGCCAGGGGCTCTGCTCAGCACAGCATGGCTGGAGCTGGTCCAGGACCTCCTTCGAAAGACAGACTGGTCAGACACACAGCTATCCTGAATCATCAAGGATAATCCTATGTTCAAGCTCCTACGTTCCAGTTCAAGTTCAAGTTCCTACGTTCCAATTGGTGCCCGTTACCTCTTGTCCTGGATCATCAAAGATGATCCAGGACAAGAGGTAACGGGTACAAACTGGAACCTAGGAACTTCTATCAAAGCATGAGGAGGAACTTCTTTACTTTGAGGGTGGCAGAGCGCTGGAACAGGCTGCCCAGGGAGGCGGTAGAGTCTCCGACCCCAGAGACATTCAAAACCCGCCTGGAGGTCATCCTGTGCAACCTGCTGTAGGTGACCCTGCTCTGGCGGGGTGGTTGCACTACATGATCTCCAGAGCTCCTTTCAAACCCTAACCAATCTGTGATTCTGTGATCAGAGCTGTTCTTCGAAATCTGTTCCTAGGAAATCGCTGCGAGAAGGAGGATGCACCTGAGGAGCAGGCCTAAGATGGAGGATTGAACAAACAAGTAGCTCTTACCTGAGGAATCGGCTATCCCATGGAACAACTTCTGAGAAAGATTCTGCAACATTACTAGGGGTCCGCCAAAACATACAATTACTTGCCATGTTCCAGTTAAAGCCTAAACTATCGAGTTGGCATTTCTTTTTAAAAGTGTATAAAGAAGCGGTAATGGGCCAAATCCTCAAGCCACTGTAAATCAACACGATTTGCTTGCCTCCGCTGGAACACCCGCTCTCTATTTCAGTTCAGGAGCTAACACACACTATCTTAATATGCATTTAGGTTAATATTTGCACTTTGCAGGGCTAGGTAGATTGCACGGCTGGCACATATCAGACTAAATGTCACTTCCGAAAGCTAAGGGACCGAACCGGAAGCTGCCATTCAGAGGGACTACCTGACAACATGTGGAACCTCTCCGGAAAAGCCTTCCCACCTCAAGCAACTCCTTTTGATTAATCTTTCACATAGACAATACACGTTATATACACCGACACACCCCCCCGGCCTTTGCCTCCACAGATCCTGTGGTTGGCTAATTAAAGGAGGAGGTGTAACTATCAATCTAATCTCGCTTGTTCTCAAATTTACCATAATTTCCACACTTGAGAGGCTGGTGAAATGAAACAGCACTACTACACTTTCCCGTTCATCAGCCGGAAGCAGAACAACTCAGAGAACCGGGCAAAAAATAATTAGGATGCGGGATCAGGTGTTGCGCGCGTGCATCTGTGCCTGTACAGGGGCACGCAGGCACATGAGCATTCACGGGAGGCAGCAGCAGTAGCACGGGGGCAGATGAGCACCACCAGTCATTTGACCTCGACAGGTGAATGCTTGCAGATGTACTCACAGCACACTTATTAGAAGAGGCCCAAATGCCCGAGAAAACTGCCGTCAGATTACGCCGGAATCAACAACGGCTTTTTAAACAACTACAGCCGCCAGAACGGTACAGGCGGCAGCACTGCAGGAGCTGCTCAGGAACTGCTGGGGCAACCCCAGCGCACCGGGTGCTCAGCGCGTGGCCCTGACCCCACCGCATGGCATGTCACCCTTGGGCAGGAAGCTTGACATTTTCTGGAAGCACCGGTGTCATTTCACGGGCTTTGCCGTCGCTTTGCGCTTGTGGGGTAACACTATAGAGTTTTTCGGAAAGTGTTGGAGCAACTTTGGTATCTTTTCCATTCAGGCACACTGGGAGTGAGCTGTGGGGCTGCTGCCAGGGGCTCTGCTCAGCACAGCATGGCTGGAGCTGGTCCAGGACCTCCTTCGAAAGACAGACTGGTCAGACACACAGCTATCCTGAATCATCAAGGATAATCCTATGTTCAAGCTCCTACGTTCCAGTTCAAGTTCAAGTTCCTACGTTCCAATTGGTGCCCGTTACGTAACGGTGTAACGGGTACAAACTGGAACCTAGGAACTTCTATCAAAGCATGAGGAGGAACTTCTTTACTTTGAGGGTGGCAGAGCCCTGGAACAGGCTGCCCAGGGAGGCGGTAGAGTCTCCCACCCCAGAGACATTCAAAACCCGCCTGGAGGTCATCCTGTGCAACCTGCTGTAGGTGACCCTGCTCTGGCAGGGGGGTTGGGCTGGATGATCTCCAGAGCTCCTTTCCAACCCTAACCAATCTGTGATTCTGTGATCAGAGCTGTTCTTCGAAATCTGTTCCTAGGAAATCGCTGCGAGAAGAAGGACGCACCTGAGGAGCAGGCCTAAGATGGAGGATTGAACAAACAAGTAGCTCTTACCTGAGGAATCGGCTATCCCATGGAACAACTTCTGAGAAAGATTCTGCAACATTACTAGGGGTCCGCCAAAGCATACAATTTCTTGCCATGTTCCAGTTAAAGCCTAAACTATCGAGTTGGCATTTCTTTTTAAAAGTGTATAAAGAAGCGGTAATGGGCCAAATCCTCAAGCCACTGTAAATCAACACGATTTGCTTGCCTCCGCTGGAACACCCGCTCTCTATTTCAGTTCAGGAGCTAACACACACTATCTTAATATGCATTTAGGTTAATATTTGCACTTTGCAGGGCTAGGTAGATTGCACGGCTGGCACATATCAGACTAAATGTCACGTCCGAAAGCTAAGGGACCGAACCGGAAGCTGCCATTCAGAGGGACTACCTGACAACATGTGGAACCTCTCCGGAAAAGCCTTCCCACCTCAAGCAACTCCTTTTGATTAATCTTTCACATAGACAATACACGTTATATACACCGACACACACCCCCGGCCTTTGCCTCCACAGATCCTGTGGTTGGCTAATTAAAGGAGGAGGTGTAACTATCAATCTAATCTCGCTCGTTCTCAAATTTACCATAATTTCCACACTTGAGAGGCTGGTGAAATGAAACAGCACTACTACACTTTCCCATTCATCAGCCGGAAGCAGAACAACTCCGAGAACCGGGCGAAAAATAATTAGGATGCGGGATCAGGTGTTGCGCGCGTGCATCTGTGCCTGTACAGGGGCACGCAGGCACATGAGCATTCACGGGAGGCAGCAGCAGTAGCACGGGGGCAGATGAGCACCACCAGTCATTTGACCTCGACAGGTGAATGCTTGCAGATGTACTCACAGCACACTTATTCGAAGAGGCCCAAATGCCCGAGAAAACTGCCGTCAGATTACGCCGGAAACAACAACGGCTTTTTAAACAACTACAGCCGCCAGAACGGTACCGGCGGCAGCACTGCAGGAGCTGCTCAGGAACCGCTGGGGCAACCCCAGCGCACCGGGTGCTCAGCGCGTGGCCCTGACCCCACCGCATGGCATGTCACCCTTGGGCAGGAAGCTTGACATTTTCTGGAAGCACCGGTGTCATTTCACGGGCTTTGCCGTCGCTTTGCGCTTGTGGGGTAACACTATAGAGTTTTTCAGAAAGTGTTGGAGCAACTTTGGTACCTTTTCCATTCAGGCACACTGGGAGTGAGCTGTGGGGCTGCTGCCAGGGGCTCTGCTCAGCACAGCATGGCTGGAGCTGGCCCAGGACCTCCTTCGAAAGATAGACTGGTCAGACACACAGCTATCCTGAATCATTAAGGATAATCCTATGTTCAAGTTCAAGTTCCTACCTTCCAGTTCAAGTTCAAGTTCCTACGTTCCAATTGGTGCCCGTTACCTCTTGTCCTGGATCATCAAAGATGATCCAGGACAAGAGGTAATGGGTACAAACTGGAACCTAGGAACTTCTATCAAAGTATGAGGAGGAACTTCTTTACTTTGAGGGTGGCAGAGCGCTGGAACAGGCTTCCCGGGGAGGTGGTAGAGTCTCCGACCCCAGAGACATTCAAAACCCGCCTGGAGGTCATCCTGTGCAACCTGCTGTAGGTGACCCTGCTCTGGCAGGGGGGTTGGACTAGATGATCTCCAGAGCTCCTTTCCAACCCTAACCAATCTGTGATTCTGTGATCAGAGCTGTTCTTCGAAATCTGTTCCTAGGAAATCGCTGCGAGAAGGAGGATGCACCTGAGGATCAGGCCTAAGATGGAGGATTGAACAAACAAGTAGCTCTTACCTGAGGAATCGGCTATCCCATGGAACAACTTCTGATAAAGTTTCTGCAACATTACTAGGGGTCCGCCAAAGCATACAATTTCTTGCCATGTTCCAGTTAAAGCCTAAACTATCGAGTTGGCATTTCTTTTTAAAAGTGTATAAAGAAGCGGTAATGGGCCAAATCCGCAAGCCACTGTAAATCAACACGATTTGCTTGCCTCCGCTGGAACACCCGCTCTCTATTTCAGTTCAGGAGCTAACACACAGTATCTTAATATGCATTTAGGTTAATATTTGCACTTTGCAGGGCTAGGTAGATTGCACGGCTGGCACATATCAGACTAAATGTCACTTCCGAAAGCTAAGGGACCGAACCGGAAGCTGCCATTCAGAGGGACTACCTGACAACATGTGGAACCTCTCCGGAAAAGCCTTCCCACCTCAAGCAACTCCTTTTGATTAATCTTTCACATAGACAATACACGTTACTATTTTAAAAAGCTGAATTTTTAAGGACAGAATACCTTAACGAACAGAGGAAAATGTGAACCAATTAGCATCTTCAAGCACTCTGAGACGCAGGGAGAGAAGGCCTACATAGAGTAGCCAGGTCCCTTCAGAGACCACAGCTGTAGCCCCTCTCTGCAATGTTGCCTCCTGGCAGCTAGACCGGGTCCAACCCCAGGACCCAGACACACTGCCAGTCACTCCAGAGTGTCATTAAGATGCACGGCACCACGGCGCAATTCAAATAAATGTTTCTTTCCTGCACGTTGCAGCGGGCTAGGTAGCAAAGGTTGACGTGAAAAGTGGGAGAGCTGCCCAGTAACCGTGAGGTTTTGTATCACGCGAACTTAGAAAATGGTCTGGAATAAAGAATCTGTGCAGTATTGCCTTTCACACGGTGTCTAATCTCGTACCGCTAGACAACTTCAACTACGAGTATCTGGCAGAACTCGAGATGGTTTCACAAAGACTTGTCATCCTCCTTCACCAGATCACTCTCTAGAAGGCGTGAGGGATGGGGAGTTGAAATACATCATATTAGAATGAATAGAAATGGTAATGATCGGGCTCACCCACAACACTTCCGCTCTAAGTAATCAGTTAATTAACCCTGAATCGAGCGGGCTTGCTGGTCAGGAATACAGCAGTTGGATTGACAACAGCTTCCAGACTCCTGCTTCTCAAGGACAAGATTCGGTAACCCTTATTGATGTTAAACATTAGCTTACCCTGTGAGGAACCTCCAGAAATCAAGAGGGATTGTGCTACGTGAGGAAGACTGGCAGAATCTCATACCAATTTACAAGACAAGAAAGAACAGACAAGAAAGAACCTCCAGCACTCTCGCCATGGTAAACTCGTATGCCCCCCCACCGACACCCCCCCCCGCCTTTGCCTCCACAGATCCTGTGGTTGGCTAATTAAAGGAGGAGGTGTAACTATCAATCTAATCTGGCTTGTTCTCAAATTTACCATAATTTCCACACTTGAGAGGCTGGTGAAATGAAACAGCACTACTACACTTTCCCATTCATCAGCCGGAAGCAGAACAACTCCGAGAACCGGGCGAAAAATAATTAGGATGCGGGATCAGGTGTTGCGCGCGTGCATCTGTGCCTGTACAGGGGCACGCAGGCACATGAGCATTCACGGGAGGCAGCAGCAGTAGCACGGGGGCAGATGAGCACCACCAGTCATTTGACCTCGACAGGTGAATGCTTGCAGATGTACTCACAGCACACTTATTAGAAGAGGCCCAAATGCCCGAGAAAACTGCCGTCAGATTACGCCGGAAACAACAACGGCTTTTTAAACAACTACAGCCGCCAGAACGGTACCGGCGGCAGCACTGCAGGAGCTGCTCAGGAACCGCTGGGGCAACCCCAGCGCACCGGGTGCTCAGCGCGTGGCCCTGACCCCACCGCATGGCATGCCACCCTTGGGCAGGAAGCTTGACATTTTCTGGAAGCACCGGTGTCATTTCACGGGCTTTGCTGTCGCTTTGCGCTTGTGGGGTAACACTATAGAGTTTTTCAGAAAGTGTTGGAGCAACTTTGGTACCTTTTCCATTCAGGCACACTGGGAGTGAGCTGTGGGGCTGCTGCCAGGGGCTCTGCTCAGCACAGCATGGCTGGAGCTGGCCCAGGACCTCCTTCGAAAGACACACTGGTCAGACACACAGCTATCCTGAATCATCAAGGATAATCCTATGTTCAAGTTCAAGTTCCTACCTTCCAGTTCAAGTTCAAGTTCCTACGTTCCAATTGGTGCCCGTTACCTCTTGTCCTGGATCATCAAAGATGATCCAGGACAAGAGGTAACGGGTACAAACTGGAACCTAGGAACTTCTATCAAAGCATGAGGAGGAACTTCTTTACTTTGAGGGTGGCAGAGCGCTGGAACAGGCTGCCCAGGGAGGCGGTAGAGTCTCCCACCCCAGAGACATTCAAAACCCGCCTGGAGGTCATCCTGTGCAACCTGCTGTAGGTGACCCTGCTCTGGCAGGGGGTTGGACTGGATGATCTCCAGAGGTCCTTTCCAACCCTAACCAATCTGTGATTCTGTGATCAGAGCTGTTCTTCGAAATCTTTTCCTAGGAAATCGCTGCGAGAAGGAGGATGCACCTGAGGAGCAGGCCTAAGATGGAGGATTGAACAAACAAGTAGCTCTTACCTGAGGAATCGGCTATCCCATGGAACAACTTCAGAGAAAGATTCTGCAACATTACTAGGGGTCCGCCAAAACATACAATTACTTGCCATGTTCCAGTTAAAGCCTAAACTATCGAGTTGGCATTTCTTTTTAAAAGTGTATAAAGAAGCGGTAATGGGCCAAATCCTCAAGCCACTCTAAATCAACACGATTTGCTTGCCTCCACTGGAACACCCGCTCTCTATTTCAGTTCAGGAGCTAACACACAGTATCTTAATATGCATTTAGGTTAATATTTGCACTTTGCAGGGCTAGGTAGATTGCACGGCTGGCACATATCAGACTAAATGTCACTTCCGAAAGCTAAGGGACCGAACCGGAAGCTGCCATTCAGAGGGACTACCTGACAACATGTGGAACCTCTCCGGAAAAGCCTTCCCACCTCAAGCAACTCCTTTTGATTAATCTTTCACATAGACAATACACGTTACTATTTTAAAAAGCTGAATTTTTAAGGACAGAATACCTTAACGAACAGAGGAAAATGTGAACCAATTAGCATCTTCAAGCACTCTGAGACGCAGGGAGAGAAGGCCTACATAGAGTAGCCAGGTCCCTTCAGAGACCACAGCTGTAGCCCCTCTCTGCAATGTTGCCCCCTGGCAGCTAGACCGGGTCCAACCCCAGGACCCAGACACACTGCCAGTCACTCCAGAGTGTCATTAAGATGCACGGCACCACGGCGCAATTCAAATCAATGTTTCTTTCCTGCACGTTGCAGCGGGCGAGGTAGCAAAGGTTGACATGAAAAGTGGGAGAGCTGCCCAGTAACCATGAGGTTTTGTATCATGCGAACTTACAAAATGGTCTGGAATAAAGAATCTGTGCAGTATTGCCTTTCACACGGTGTCTAATCTCGCACCGCTAGACAACTTCAACTACGAGTATCTGGCAGAACTCGAGATGGTTTCACAAAGACTTGTCATCCTCCTTCACCAGATCACTCTCTGGAAGGCGTGAGGGAGGGGGAGTTGAAATACATCATATTAGAATGAATAGAAATGGTAATGATCGGGCTCTTCCACAACACTTCCGCTCTAAGTAATCAGTTAATTAACCCTGAATCGAGCGGGCTTGCTGGTCAGGAATACAGCAGTTGGATTGACAACAGCTTCCAGACTCCTGCTTCTCAAGGACAAGATTCGGTAACCCTTATTGATGTTAAACATTAGCTTACCCTGTGAGCAACCTCCAGAAATCAAGAGGGACTGTGCTACGTGAGGAAGACTGGCAGAATCTCATACCAATTTACAAGACAAGAAAGAACAGACAAGAAAGAACCTCCAGCAATCTCGCCATGGTAAAATCGTATGCCCCCCCACCGACACGCCCCCCGGCCTTTGCCTCCACAGATCCTGTGGTTGGCTAATTAAAGGAGGAGGTGTAACTATCAATCTAATCTGGCTTGTTCTCAAATTTACCATAATTTCCACACTTGAGAGGCTGGTGAAATGAAACAGCACTACTACACTTTCCCATTCATCAGCCGGAAGCAGAACAACTCCGAGAACCGGGCGAAAAATAATTAGGATGCGGGATCAGGTGTTGCGCGCGTGCATCTGTGCCTGTACAGGGGCACGCAGGCACATGAGCATTCACGGGAGGCAGCAGCAGTAGCACGGGGGCAGATGAGCACCACCAGTCATTTGACCTCGACAGGTGAATGCTTGCAGATGTACTTACAGCACACTTATTAGAAGAGGCCCAAATGCCCGAGAAAACTGCCGTCAGATTACGCCGGAAACAACAACGGCTTTTTAAACAACTACAGCCGCCAGAACGGTACCGGCGGCAGCACTGCAGGAGCTGCTCAGGAACCGCTGGGGCAACCCCAGCGCACCGGGTGCTCAGCGCGTGGCCCTGACCCCACCGCATGGCATGTCACCCTTGGGCAGGAAGCTTGGCATTTTCTGGAAGCACCGGTGTCATTTCACGGGCTTTGCCGTCGCTTTGCGCTTGTGGGGTAACACTATAGAGTTTTTCAGAAAGTGTTGGAGCAACTTTGGTACCTTTTCCATTCAGGCACACTGGGAGTGAGCTGTGGGGCTGCTGCCAGGGGCTCTGCTCAGCACAGCATGGCTGGAGCTGGCCCAGGACCTCCTTCGAAAGACAGACTGGTCAGACACACAGCTATCCTGAATCATCAAGGATAATCCTATGTTCAAGTTCCTACGTTCCAGTTCAAGTTCAAGTTCCTACGTTCCAATTGGTGCCCGTTACCTCTTGTCCTGGATCATCTTTGATGATCCAGGACAAGAGGTAACGGGTACAAACTGGAACCTAGGAACTTCTATCAAAGCATGAGGAGGAACTTCTTTACTTTGAGGGTGGCAGAGCGCTGGAACAGGCTGCCCAGGGAGGCGGTAGAGCCTCCGACTCCAGAAACATTCAAAACCCGCCTGGAGGTCATCCTGTGCAACCTGCTGTAAGTGACCCTGCTCTGTCAGGGGGGTTGGACTGGATGATCTCCAGAGCTCCTTTCCAAACCTAACCAATCTGTGATTCTGTGATCAGAGCTGTTCTTCGAAATCTGTTCCTAGGAAATCGCTGCGAGAAGGAGGATGCACCTGAGGAGCAGGCCTAAGATGGAGGATTGAACAAACAAGTAGCTCTTACCTGAGGAATCGGCTATCCCATGGAACAACTTCTGAGAAAGATTCTGCAACATTACTAGGGGTCCGCCAAAGCATACAATTACTTGCCATGTTCCAGTTAAAGCCTAAACTATCGAGTTGGCATTTCTTTTTAAAAGTGTATAAAGAAGCGGTAATGGGCCAAATCCTCAAGCCACTCTAAATCAACACGATTTGCTTGCCTCCGCTGGAACACCCGCTCTCTATTTCAGTTCAGGAGCTAACACACAGTATCTTAATATGCATTTAGGTTAATATTTGCACTTTGCAGGGCTAGGCAGATTGCACGGCTGGCACATATCAGACTAAATGTCACTTCCGAAAGCTAAGGGACCGAACCGGAAGCTGCCATTCAGAGGGACTACCTGACAACATGTGGAACCTCTCCGGAAAAGCCTTCCCACCTCAAGCAACTCCTTTTGATTAATCTTTCACATAGACAATACACGTTATATACACCGACACACCCCCCCGGCCTTTGCCTCCACAGATCCTGTGGTTGGCTAATTAAAGGAGGAGGTGTAACTATCAATCTAATCTGGCTTGTTCTCAAATTTACCATAATTTCCACACTTGAGAGGCTGGTGAAATGAAACAGCACTACTACACTTTCCCATTCATCAGCCGGAAGCAGAACAACTCAGAGAACCGGGCGAAAAATAATTAGGATGCGGGATCAGGTGTTGCGCGCGTGCATCTGTGCCTGTACAGGGGCACGCAGGCACATGAGCATTCACGGGAGGCAGCAGCAGTAGCACGGGGGCAGATGAGCACCACCAGTCATTTGACCTCGACAGGTGAATGCTTGCAGATGTACTCACAGCACACTTATTAGAAGAGGCCCAAATGCCCGAGAAAACTGCCGTCAGATTACGCCGGAAACAACAACGGCTTTTTAAACAACTACAGCCGCCAGAACGGTACCGGCGGCAGCACTGCAGGAGCTGCTCAGGAACCGCTGGGGCAACCCCAGCGCACCGGGTGCTCAGCGCGTGGGCCTGACCCCACCGCATGGCATGTCACCCTTGGGCAGGAAGCTTGACATTTTCTGGAAGCACCGGTGTCATTTCACGGGCTTTGCCGTCGCTTTGCGCTTGTGGGGTAACACTATAGAGTTTTTCAGAAAGTGTTGGAGCAACTTTGGTACCTTTTCCATTCAGGCACACTGGGAGTGAGCTGTGGGGCTGCTGCCAGGGGCTCTGCTCAGCACAGCATGGCTGGAGCTGGTCCAGGACCTCCTTCGAAAGACAGACTGGTCAGACACACAGCTATCCTGAATCATCAAGGATAATCCTATGTTCAAGTTCAAGTTCCTACCTTCCAGTTCAAGTTCAAGTTCCTACGTTCCAATTGGTGCCCGTTACCTCTTGTCCTGGATCATCAAAGATGATCCAGGACAAGAGGTAACGGGTACAAACTGGAACCTAGGAACTTCTATCAAAGTATGAGGAGGAACTTCTTTACTTTGAGGGTGGCAGAGCGCTAGAACAGGCTGCCCAGGGAGGCAGTAGAGTCTCCGACCCCAGAGACATTCATAACCCGCCTGGAGGTCATCCTGTGCAACCTGCTGTAGGTGACCCTGCTCTGGCAGGGGGTTGGACTGGATGATCTCCAGAGCTCCTTTCCAACCCTAACCAATCTGTGATTCTGTGATCAGAGCTGTTCTTCGAAATCTGTTCCTAGGAAATCGCTGCGAGAAGGAGGATGCACCTGAGGAGCAGGCCTAAGATGGAGGATTGAACAAACAAGTAGCTCTTACCTGAGGAATCGGCTATCCCATGGAACAACTTCTGAGAAAGATTCTGCAACATTACTAGGGGTCCGCCAAAACATACAATTACTTGCCATGTTCCAGTTAAAGCCTAAACTATCGAGTTGGCATTTCTTTTTAAAAGTGTATAAAGAAGCGGTAATGGGCCAAATCCTCAAGCCACTCTAAATCAACACGATTTGCTTGCCTCCGCTGGAACACCCGCTCTCTATTGCAGTTCAGGAGCTAACACACAGTATCTTAATATGCATTTAGGTTAATATTTGCACTTTGCAGGGCTAGGTAGATTGCACGGCTGGCACATATCAGACTAAATGTCACTTCCGAAAGCTAAGGGACCGAACCGGAAGCTGCCATTCAGAGGGACTACCTGACAACATGTGGAACCTCTCCGGAAAAGCCTTCCCACCTCAAGCAACTCCTTTTGATTAATCTTTCACATAGACAATACACGTTATATACACCGACACACCCCCCCGGCCTTTGCCTCCACAGATCCTGTGGTTGGCTAATTAAAGGAGGAGGTGTAACTATCAATCTAATCTGGCTTGTTCTCAAATTTACCATAATTTCCACACTTGAGAGGCTGGTGAAATGAAACAGCACTACTACACTTTCCCATTCATCAGCCGGAAGCAGAACAACTCCGAGAACCGGGCGAAAAATAATTAGGATGCGGGATCAGGTGTTGCGCGCGTGCATCTGTGCCTGTACAGGGGCACGCAGGCACATGAGCATTCACGGGAGGCAGCAGCAGTAGCACGGGGGGAGATGAGCACCACCAGTCATTTGACCTCGACAGGTGAATGCTTGCAGATGTACTCACAGCACACTTATTAGAAGAGGCCCAAATGCCCGAGAAAACTGCCGTCAGATTACGCCGGAAACAACAACGGCTTTTTAAACAACTACAGCCGCCAGAACGGTACCGGCGGCAGCACTGCAGGAGCTGCTCAGGAACCGCTGGGGCAACCCCAGCGCACCGGGTGCTCAGCGCGTGGGCCTGACCCCACCGCATGGCATGTCACCCTTGGGCAGGAAGCTTGACATTTTCTGGAAGCACCGGTGTCATTTCACGGGCTTTGCCGTCGCTTTGCGCTTGTGGGGTAACACTATAGAGTTTTTCAGAAAGTGTTGGAGCAACTTTGGTACCTTTTCCATTCAGGCACACTGGGAGTGAGCTGTGGGGCTGCTGCCAGGGGCTCTGCTCAGCACAGCATAGCTGGAGCTGACCCAGGACCTCCTTCGAAAGACAGACTGGTCAGACACACAGCTATCCTGAATCATCAAGGATAATCCTATGTTCAAGTTCAAGTTCCTACGTTCCAGTTCAAGTTCAAGTTCCTACGTTCCAATTGGTGCCCGTTACCTCTTGTCCTGGATCATCAAAGATGATCCAGGACAAGAGGTAACGGGTACAAACTGGAACCTAGGAACTTCTATCAAAGCATGAGGAGGAACTTCTTTACTTTGAGGGTGGCAGAGCGCTGGAACAGGCTGCCCAGGGAGGCGGTAGAGCCTCCGACTCCAGAAACATTCAAAACCCGCCTGGAGGTCATCCTGTGCAACCTGCTGTAAGTGACCCTGCTCTGTCAGGGGGGTTGGACTGGATGATCTCCAGAGCTCCTTTCCAAACCTAACCAATCTGTGATTCTGTGATCAGAGCTGTTCTTCGAAATCTGTTCCTAGGAAATCGCTGCGAGAAGGAGGATGCACCTGAGGAGCAGGCCTAAGATGGAGGATTGAACAAACAAGTAGCTCTTACCTGAGGAATCGGCTATCCCATGGAACAACTTCTGAGAAAGATTCTGCAACATTACTAGGGGTCCGCCAAAACATACAATTACTTGCCATGTTCCAGTTAAAGCCTAAACTATCGAGTTGGCATTTCTTTTTAAAAGTGTATAAAGAAGCGGTAATGGGCCAAATCCGCAAGCCACTCTAAATCAACACGATTTGCTTGCCTCCGCTGGAACACCCGCTCTCTATTTCAGTTCAGGAGCTAACACACACTATCTTAATATGCATTTAGGTTAATATTTGCACTTTGCAGGGCTAGGTAGATTGCACGGCTGGCACATATCAGACTAAATGTCACTTCCGAAAGCTAAGGGACCGAACCGGAAGCTGCCATTCAGAGGGACTACCTGACAACATGTGGAACCTCTCCGGAAAAGCCTTCCCACCTCAAGCAACTCCTTTTGATTAATCTTTCACATAGACAATACACGTTATATACACCGACACACCCCCCCGGCCTTTGCCTCCACAGATCCTGTGGTTGGCTAATTAAAGGAGGAGGTGTAACTATCAATCTAATCTGGCTTGTTCTCAAATTTACCATAATTTCCACACTTGAGAGGCTGGTGAAATGAAACAGCACTACTACACTTTCCCATTCATCAGCCGGAAGCAGAACAACTCAGAGAACCGGGCGAAAAATAATTAGGATGCGGGATCAGGTGTTGCGCGCGTGCATCTGTGCCTGTACAGGGGCACGCAGGCACATGAGCATTCACGGGAGGCAGCAGCAGTAGCACGGGGGCAGATGAGCACCACCAGTCATTTGACCTCGACAGGTGAATGCTTGCAGATGTACTCACAGCACACTTATTAGAAGAGGCCCAAATGCCCGAGAAAACTGCCGTCAGATTACGCCGGAAACAACAACGGCTTTTTAAACAACTACAGCCGCCAGAACGGTACCGGCGGCAGCACTGCAGGAGCTGCTCAGGAACCGCTGGGGCAACCCCAGCGCACCGGGTGCTCAGCGTTTGGCCCTGACCCCACCGCATGGCATGTCACCCTTGGGCAGGAAGCTTGGCATTTTCTGGAAGCACCGGTGTCATTTCACGGGCTTTGCCGTCGCTTTGCGCTTGTGGGGTAACACTATAGAGTTTTTCAGAAAGTGTTGGAGCAACTTTGGTACCTTTTCCATTCAGGCACACTGGGAGTGAGGTGTGGGGCTGCTGCCAGGGGCTCTGCTCAGCACAGCATGGCTGGAGCTGGCCCAGGACCTCCTTCGAAAGACAGACTGGTCAGACACACAGCTATCCTGAATCATCAAGGATAATCCTATGTTCAAGTTCCTACGTTCCAGTTCAAGTTCAAGTTCCTACGTTCCAATTGGTGCCCGTTACCTCTTGTCCTGGATCATCAAAGATGATCCAGGACAAGAGGTAACGGGTACAAACTGGAACCTAGGAACTTCTATCAAAGCATGAGGAGGAACTTCTTTACTTTGAGGGTGGCAGAGCGCTGGAACAGGCTGCCCAGGGAGGCGGTAGAGCCTCCGACTCCAGAAACATTCAAAACCCGCCTGGAGGTCATCCTGTGCAACCTGCTGTAAGTGACCCTGCTCTGTCAGGGGGGTTGGACTGGATGATCTCCAGAGCTCCTTTCCAAACCTAACCAATCTGTGATTCTGTGATCAGAGCTGTTCTTCGAAATCTGTTCCTAGGAAATCGCTGCGAGAAGGAGGATGCACCTGAGGAGCAGGCCTAAGATGGAGGATTGAACAAACAAGTAGCTCTTACCTGAGGAATCGGCTATCCCATGGAACAACTTCTGAGAAAGATTCTGCAACATTACTAGGGGTCCGCCAAAGCATACAATTACTTGCCATGTTCCAGTTAAAGCCTAAACTATCGAGTTGGCATTTCTTTTTAAAAGTGTATAAAGAAGCGGTAATGGGCCAAATCCTCAAGCCACTGTAAATCAACACGATTTGCTTGCCTCCGCTGGAACACCCGCTCTCTATTTCAGTTCAGGAGCTAACACACACTATCTTAATATGCATTTAGGTTAATATTTGCACTTTGCAGGGCTAGGTAGATTGCACGGCTGGCACATATCAGACTAAATGTCACTTCCGAAAGCTAAGGGACCGAACCAGAAGCTGCCATTCAGAGGGACTACCTGACAACATGTGGAACCTCTCCGGAAAAGCCTTCCCACCTCAAGCAACTCCTTTTGATTAATCTTTCACATAGACAATACACGTTATATACACCGACACACCCCCCCGGCCTTTGCCTCCACAGATCCTGTGGTTGGCTAATTAAAGGAGGAGGTGTAACTATCAATCTAATCTGGCTTGTTCTCAAATTTACCATAATTTCCACACTTGAGAGGCTGGTGAAATGAAACAGCACTACTACACTTTCCCATTCATCAGCCGGAAGCAGAACAACTCAGAGAACCGGGCGAAAAATAATTAGGATGCGGGATCAGGTGTTGCGCGCATGCATCTGTGCCTGTACAGGGGCACGCAGGCACATGAGCATTCACGGGAGGCAGCAGCAGCAGTAGCACGGGGGCAGATGAGCACCACCAGTCATTTGACCTCGACAGGTGAATGCTTGCAGATGTACTCACAGCACACTTATTAGAAGAGGCCCAAATGCCCGAGAAAACTGCCGTCAGATTACGCCGGAAACAACAACGGCTTTTTAAACAACTACAGCCGCCAGAACGGTACCGGCGGCAGCACTGCAGGAGCTGCTCAGGAACCGCTGGGGCAACCCCAGCGCACCGGGTGCTCAGCGCGTGGGCCTGACCCCACCGCATGGCATGTCACCCTTGGGCAGGAAGCTTGACATTTTCTGGAAGCACCGGTGTCATTTCACGGGCTTTGCCGTCGCTTTGCGCTTGTGGGGTAACACTATAGAGTTTTTCAGAAAGTGTTGGAGCAACTTTGGTACCTTTTCCATTCAGGCACACTGGGAGTGAGCTGTGGGGCTGCTGCCAGGGGCTCTGCTCAGCACAGCATGGCTGGAGCTGGCCCAGGACCTCCTTCGAAAGACAGACTGGTCAGACACACAGCTATCCTGAATCATCAAGGATAATCCTATGTTCAAGTTCCTACGTTCCAGTTCAAGTTCAAGTTCCTACGTTCCAATTGGTGCCCGTTACCTCTTGTCCTGGATCATCAAAGATGATCCAGGACAAGAGGTAACGGGTACAAACTGGAACGTAGGAACTTCTATCAAAGCATGAGGAGGAACTTCTTTACTTTGAGGGTGGCAGAGCGCTGGAACAGGCTGCCCAGGGAGGCGGTAGAGTCTCCCACCCCAGAAACATTCAAAACCCGCCTGGAGGTCATCCTGTGCAACCTGCTGTAGGTGACCCTGCTCTGTCAGGGGGGTTGGACTGGATGATCTCCAGAGCTCCTTTCCAACCTTAACCAATCTGTGATTCTGTGACCAGAGCTGTTCTTTGAATTCTGTTCCTAGGAAATCGCTGCGAGAAGGAGGATGCACCTGAGGAGCAGGCCTAAGATGGAGGATTGAACAAACAAGTAGCTCTTACCTGAGGAATCGGCTATCCCATGGAACAACTTCTGAGAAAGATTCTGCAACATTACTAGGGGTCCGCCAAAACATACAATTACTTGCCATGTTCCATGTAAAGCCTAAACTATCGAGTTGGCATTTCTTTTTAAAAGTGTATAAAGAAGCGGTAATGGGCCAAATCCTCAAGCCACTCTAAATCAACACGATTTGCTTGCCTCCGCTGGAACACCCGCTCTCTATTGCAGTTCAGGAGCTAACACACAGTATCTTAATATGCATTTAGGTTAATATTTGCACTTTGCAGGGCTAGGTAGATTGCACGGCTGGCACATATCAGACTAAATGTCACTTCCGAAAGCTAAGGGACCGAACCGGAAGCTGCCATTCAGAGGGACTACCTGACAACATGTGGAACCTCTCCGGAAAAGCCTTCCCACCTCAAGCAACTCCTTTTGATTAATCTTTCACATAGACAATACACGTTATATACACCGACACACCCCCCCGGCCTTTGCCTCCACAGATCCTGTGGTTGGCTAATTAAAGGAGGAGGTGTAACTATCAATCTAATCTGGCTTGTTCTCAAATTTACCATAATTTCCACACTTGAGAGGCTGGTGAAATGAAACAGCACTACTACACTTTCCCATTCATCAGCCGGAAGCAGAACAACTCAGAGAACCGGGCGAAAAATAATTAGGATGCGGGATCAGGTGTTGCGCGCGTGCATCTGTGCCTGTACAGGGGCACGCAGGCACATGAGCATTCACGGGAGGCAGCAGCAGTAGCACGGGGGCAGATGAGCACCACCAGTCATTTGACCTCGACAGGTGAATGCTTGCAGATGTACTCACAGCACACTTATTAGAAGAGGCCCAAATGCCCGAGAAAACTGCCGTCAGATTACGCCGGAAACAACAACGGCTTTTTAAACAACTACAGCAGCCAGAACGGTACCGGCGGCAGCACTGCAGGAGCTGCTCAGGAACCGCTGGGGCAACCCCAGCGCACCGGGTGATCAGCGCGTGGCCCTGACCCCACCGCATGGCATGTCACCCTTGGGCAGGAAGCTTGACATTTTCTGGAAGCACCGGTGTCATTTCACGGGCTTTGCCGTCGCTTTGCGCTTGTGGGGTAACACTATAGAGTTTTTCAGAAAGTGTTGGAGCAACTTTGGTACCTTTTCCATTCAGGCACACTGGGAGTGAGCTGTGGGGCTGCTGCCAGGGGCTCTGCTCAGCACAGCATAGCTGGAGCTGACCCAGGACCTCCTTCGAAAGACAGACTGGTCAGACACACAGCTATCCTGAATCATCAAGGATAATCCTATGTTCAAGTTCAAGTTCCTACCTTCCAGTTCAAGTTCAAGTTCCTACGTTCCAATTGGTGCCCGTTACCTCTTGTCCTGGATCATCAAAGATGATCCAGGACAAGAGGTAACGGGTACAAACTGGAACCTAGGAACTTCTATCAAAGCATGAGGAGGAACTTCTTTACTTTGAGGGTGGCAGAGCGCTGGAACAGGCTGCCCAGGGAGGCGGTAGAGCCTCCGACTCCAGAAACATTCAAAACCCGCCTGGAGGTCATCCTGTGCAACCTGCTGTAAGTGACCCTGCTCTGTCAGGGGGGTTGGACTGGATGATCTCCAGAGCTCCTTTCCAAACCTAACCAATCTGTGATTCTGTGATCAGAGCTGTTCTTCGAAATCTGTTCCTAGGAAATCGCTGCGAGAAGGAGGATGCACCTGAGGAGCAGGCCTAAGATGGAGGATTGAACAAACAAGTAGCTCTTACCTGAGGAATCGGCTATCCCATGGAACAACTTCTGAGAAAGATTCTGCAACATTACTAGGGGTCCGCCAAAGCATACAATTACTTGCCATGTTCCATGTAAAGCCTAAACTATCGAGTTGGCATTTCTTTTTAAAAGTGTATAAAGAAGCGGTAATGGGCCAAATCCTCAAGCCACTCTAAATCAACACGATTTGCTTGCCTCCGCTGGAACACCCGCTCTCTATTGCAGTTCAGGAGCTAACACACAGTATCTTAATATGCATTTAGGTTAATATTTGCACTTTGCAGGGCTAGGTAGATTGCACGGCTGGCACATATCAGACTAAATGTCACTTCCGAAAGCTAAGGGACCGAACCGGAAGCTGCCATTCAGAGGGACTACCTGACAACATGTGGAACCTCTCCGGAAAAGCCTTCCCACCTCAAGCAACTCCTTTTGATTAATCTTTCACATAGACAATACACGTTATATACACCGACACACCCCCCCGGCCTTTGCCTCCACAGATCCTGTGGTTGGCTAATTAAAGGAGGAGGTGTAACTATCAATCTAATCTGGCTTGTTCTCAAATTTACCATAATTTCCACACTTGAGAGGCTGGTGAAATGAAACAGCACTACTACACTTTCCCATTCATCAGCCGGAAGCAGAACAACTCCGAGAACCGGGCGAAAAATAATTAGGATGCGGGATCAGGTGTTGCGCGCGTGCATCTGTGCCTGTACAGGGGCACGCAGGCACATGAGCATTCACGGGAGGCAGCAGCAGTAGCACGGGGGGAGATGAGCACCACCAGTCATTTGACCTCGACAGGTGAATGCTTGCAGATGTACTCACAGCACACTTATTAGAAGAGGCCCAAATGCCCGAGAAAACTGCCGTCAGATTACGCCGGAAACAACAACGGCTTTTTAAACAACTACAGCCGCCAGAACGGTACCGGCGGCAGCACTGCAGGAGCTGCTCAGGAACCGCTGGGGCAACCCCAGCGCACCGGGTGCTCAGCGCGTGGCCCTGACCCCACCGCATGGCATGTCACCCTTGGGCAGGAAGCTTGACATTTTCTGGAAGCACCGGTGTCATTTCACGGGCTTTGCCGTCGCTTTGCGCTTGTGGGGTAACACTATAGAGTTTTTCAGAAAGTGTTGGAGCAACTTTGGTACCTTTTCCATTCAGGCACACTGGGAGTGAGCTGTGGGGCTGCTGCCAGGGGCTCTGCTCAGCACAGCATAGCTGGAGCTGACCCAGGACCTCCTTCGAAAGACAGACTGGTCAGACACACAGCTATCCTGAATCATCAAGGATAATCCTATGTTCAAGTTCCTACGTTCCAGTTCAAGTTCAAGTTCCTACGTTCCAATTGGTGCCCGTTACCTCTTGTCCTGGATCATCAAAGATGATCCAGGACAAGAGGTAACGGGTACAAACTGGAACGTAGGAACTTCTATCAAAGCATGAGGAGGAACTTCTTTACTTTGAGGGTGGCAGAGCGCTGGAACAGGCTGCCCAGGGAGGCGGTAGAGTCTCCCACCCCAGAAACATTCAAAACCCGCCTGGAGGTCATCCTGTGCAACCTGCTGTAGGTGACCCTGCTCTGGCAGGGGGGTTGGACTGGATGATCTCCAGAGCTCCTTTCCAACCTTAACCAATCTGTGATTCTGTGACCAGAGCTGTTCTTTGAATTCTGTTCCTAGGAAATCGCTGCGAGAAGGAGGATGCACCTGAGGAGCAGGCCTAAGATGGAGGATTGAACAAACAAGTAGCTCTTACCTGAGGAATCGGCTATCCCATGGAACAACTTCTGAGAAAGATTCTGCAACATTACTAGAGGTCCGCCAAAACATACAATTACTTGCCATGTTCCATGTAAAGCCTAAACTATCGAGTTGGCATTTCTTTTTAAAAGTGTATAAAGAAGCGGTAATGGGCCAAATCCTCAAGCCACTGTAAATCAACACGATTTGCTTGCCTCCGCTGGAACACCCGCTCTCTATTGCAGTTCAGGAGCTAACACACACTATCTTAATATGCATTTAGGTTAATATTTGCACTTTGCAGGGCTAGGTAGATTGCACGGCTGGCACATATCAGACTAAATGTCACTTCCGAAAGCTAAGGGACCGAACCGGAAGCTGCCATTCAGAGGGACTACCTGACAACATGTGGAACCTCTCCGGAAAAGCCTTCCCACCTCAAGCAACTCCTTTTGATTAATCTTTCACATAGACAATACACGTTATATACACCGACACACCCCCCCGGCCTTTGCCTCCACAGATCCTGTGGTTGGCTAATTAAAGGAGGAGGTGTAACTATCAATCTAATCTGGCTTGTTCTCAAATTTACCATAATTTCCACACTTGAGAGGCTGGTGAAATGAAACAGCACTACTACACTTTCCCATTCATCAGCCGGAAGCAGAACAACTCAGAGAACCGGGCGAAAAATAATTAGGATGCGGGATCAGGTGTTGCGCGCGTGCATCTGTGCCTGTACAGGGGCACGCAGGCACATGAGCATTCACGGGAGGCAGCAGCAGTAGCACGGGGGGAGATGAGCACCACCAGTCATTTGACCTCGACAGGTGAATGCTTGCAGATGTACTCACAGCACACTTATTAGAAGAGGCCCAAATGCCCGAGAAAACTGCCGTCAGATTACGCCGGAAACAACAACGGCTTTTTAAACAACTACAGCCGCCAGAACGGTACCGGCGGCAGCACTGCAGGAGCTGCTCAGGAACCGCTGGGGCAACCCCAGCGCACCGGGTGCTCAGCGCGTGGCCCTGACCCCACCGCATGGCATGTCACCCTTGGGCAGGAAGCTTGACATTTTCTGGAAGCACCGGTGTCATTTCACGGGCTTTGCCGTCGCTTTGCGCTTGTGGGGTAACACTATAGAGTTTTTCAGAAAGTGTTGGAGCAACTTTGGTACCTTTTCCATTCAGGCACACTGGGAGTGAGCTGTGGGGCTGCTGCCAGGGGCTCTGCTCAGCACAGCATAGCTGGAGCTGACCCAGGACCTCCTTCGAAAGACAGACTGGTCAGACACACAGCTATCCTGAATCATCAAGGATAATCCTATGTTCAAGTTCAAGTTCCTACCTTCCAGTTCAAGTTCAAGTTCCTACGTTCCAATTGGTGCCCGTTACCTCTTGTCCTGGATCATCAAAGATGATCCAGGACAAGAGGTAACGGGTACAAACTGGAACCTAGGAACTTCTATCAAAGCATGAGGAGGAACTTCTTTACTTTGAGGGTGGCAGAGCGCTGGAACAGGCTGCCCAGGGAGGCGGTAGAGTCTCCCACCCCAGAAACATTCAAAACCCGCCTGGAGGTCATCCTGTGCAACCTGCTGTAGGTGACCCTGCTCTGGCAGGGGGGTTGGACTGGATGATCTCCAGAGCTCCTTTCCAACCCTAACCAATCTGTGATTCTGTGATCAGAGCTGTTCTTCGAAATCTGTTCCTAGGAAATCGCTGCGAGAAGGAGGATGCACCTGAGGAGCAGGCCTAAGATGGAGGATTGAACAAACAAGTAGCTCTTACCTGAGGAATCGGCTATCCCATGGAACAACTTCTGAGAAAGATTCTGCAACATTACTAGGGGTCCGCCAAAACACAGAATTACTTGCCATGTTCCAGTTAAAGCCTAAACTATCGAGTTGGCATTTCTTTTTAAAAGTGTATAAAGAAGCGGTAATGGGCCAAATCCTCAAGCCACTGTAAATCAACACGATTTGCTTGCCTCCGCTGGAACACCCGCTCTCTATTTCAGTTCAGGAGCTAACACACAGTATCTTAATATGCATTTAGGTTAATATTTGCACTTTGCAGGGCTAGGTAGATTGCACGGCTGGCACATATCAGACTAAATGTCACTTCCGAAAGCTAAGGGACCGAACCGGAAGCTGCCATTCAGAGGGACTACCTGACAACATGTGGAACCTCTCCGGAAAAGCCTTCCCACCTCAAGCAACTCCTTTTGATTAATCTTTCACATAGACAATACACGTTATATACACCGACACACCCCCCCGGCCTTTGCCTCCACAGATCCTGTGGTTGGCTAATTAAAGGAGGAGGTGTAACTATCAATCTAATCTGGCTTGTTCTCAAATTTACCATAATTTCCACACTTGAGAGGCTGGTGAAATGAAACAGCACTACTACACTTTCCCATTCATCAGCCGGAAGCAGAACAACTCCGAGAACCGGGCGAAAAATAATTAGGATGCGGGATCAGGTGTTGCGCGCGTGCATCTGTGCCTGTACAGGGGCACGCAGGCACATGAGCATTCACGGGAGGCAGCAGCAGTAGCACGGGGGCAGATGAGCACCACCAGTCATTTGACCTCGACAGGTGAATGCTTGCAGATGTACTCACAGCACACTTATTAGAAGAGGCCCAAATGCCCGAGAAAACTGCCGTCAGATTACGCCGGAAACAACAACGGCTTTTTAAACAACTACAGCCGCCAGAACGGTACCGGCGGCAGCACTGCAGGAGCTGCTCAGGAACCGCTGGGGCAACCCCAGCGCACCGGGTGCTCAGCGCGTGGCCCTGACCCCACCGCATGGCATGTCACCCTTGGGCAGGAAGCTTGACATTTTCTGGAAGCACCGGTGTCATTTCACGGGCTTTGCCGTCGCTTTGCGCTTGTGGGGTAACACTATAGAGTTTTTCAGAAAGTGTTGGAGCAACTTTGGTACCTTTTCCATTCAGGCACACTGGGAGTGAGCTGTGGGGCTGCTGCCAGGGGCTCTGCTCAGCACAGCATGGCTGGAGCTGGTCCAGGACCTCCTTCGAAAGACAGACTGGTCAGACACACAGCTATCCTGAATCATCAAGGATAATCCTATGTTCAAGTTCCTACCTTCCAGTTCAAGTTCAAGTTCCTACGTTCCAATTGGTGCCCATTACCTCTTGTCCTGGATCATAAAACATGATCCAGGACAAGAGGTAACGGGTAGAAACTGGAACGTAGGAACTTCTATCAAAGCATGAGGAGGGACTTCTTTACTTTGAGGGTGGCAGAGCGCTGGAACAGGCTGCCCAGGGAGGCGGTAGAGTCTCCCACCCCAGAGACATTCAAAACCCGCCTGGAGGTCATCCTGTGCAACCTGCTGTAGGTGACCCTGCTCTGGCAGGGGGGTTGGACTGGATGATCTCCAGAGGTCCTTTCCAACCCTAACCAATCTGTGATTCTGTGATCAGAGCTGTTCTTCGAAATCTGTTCCTAAGAAATCGCTGCGAGAAGGAGGATGCACCTGAGGAGCAGGCCTAAGACGGAGGATTGAACAAACAAGTAGCTCTTACCTGAGGAATCGGCTATCCCACGGAACAACTTCTGAGAAAGATTCTGCAACATTACTAGGGGTCCGCCAAAACATACAATTACTTGCCATGTTCCAGTTAAAGCCTAAACTATCGAGTTGGCATTTCTTTTTAAAAGTGTATAAAGAAGCGGTAATGGGCCAAATCCTCAAGCCACTGTAAATCAACACGATTTGCTTGCCTCCGCTGGAACACCCGCTCTCTATTTCAGTTCAGGAGCTAACACACACTATCTTAATATGCATTTATGTTAATATTTGCACTTTGCAGGGCTAGGTAGATCGCACGGCTGGCACATATCAGACTAAATGTCACTTCCGAAAGCTAAGGGACCGAACCGGAAGCTGCCATTCAGAGGGACTACCTGACAATATGTGGAACCTCTTCGGAAAAGCCTTCCCACCTCAAGCAACTCCTTTTGATTAATCTTTCACATAGACAATACACGTTATATACACCGACACACCCCCCCGGCCTTTGCCTCCACAGATCCTGTGGTTGGCTAATTAAAGGAGGAGGTGTAACTATCAATCTAATCTGGCTTGTTCTCAAATTTACCATAATTTCCACACTTGAGAGGCTGGTGAAATGAAACAGCACTACTACACTTTCCCATTCATCAGCCGGAAGCAGAACAACTCAGAGAACCGGGCGAAAAATAATTAGGATGCGGGATCAGGTGTTGCGCGCGTGCATCTGTGCCTGTACAGGGGCACGCAGGCACATGAGCATTCACGGGAGGCAGCAGCAGTAGCACGGGGGCAGATGAGCACCACCAGTCATTTGACCTCGACAGGTGAATGCTTGCAGATGTACTCACAGCACACTTATTAGAAGAGGCCCAAATGCCCGAGAAAACTGCCGTCAGATTACGCCGGAAACAACAACGGCTTTTTAAACAACTACAGCCGCCAGAACGGTACCGGCGGCAGCACTGCAGGAGCTGCTCAGGAACCGCTGGGGCAACCCTAGCGCACCGGGTGCTCAGCGCGTGGCCCTGACCCCACCGCATGGCATGTCACCCTTGGGCAGGAAGCTTGACATTTTCTGGAAGCACCGGTGTCATTTCACGGGCTTTGCCGTCGCTTTGCGCTTGTGGGGTAACACTATAGAGTTTTTCAGAAAGTGTTGGAGCAACTTTGGTACCTTTTCCATTCAGGCACACTGGGAGTGAGGTGTGGGGCTGCTGCCAGGGGCTCTGCTCAGCACAGCATAGCTGGAGCTGACCCAGGACCTCCTTCGAAAGACAGACTGGTCAGACACACAGCTATCCTGAATCATCAAGGATAATCCTATGTTCAAGTTCAAGTTCCTACCTTCCAGTTCAAGTTCAAGTTCCTACGTTCCAATTGGTGCCCGTTACCTCTTGTCCTGGATCATCAAAGATGATCCAGGACAAGAGGTAACGGGTACAAACTGGAACCTAGGAACTTCTATCAAAGCATGAGGAGGAACTTCTTTACTTTGAGGGTGGCAGAGCGCTGGAACAGGCTGCCCAGGGAGGCGGTAGAGTCTCCGACCCCAGAGACATTCAAAACCCGCCTGGAGGTCATCCTGTGCAACCTGCTGTAGGTGACCCTGCTCTGGCAGGGGGGTTGGACTGGATGATCTCCAGAGCTCCTTTCCAACCCTAACCAATCTGTGATTCTGTGATCAGAGCTGTTCTTCGAAATCTGTTCCTAGGAAATCGCTGCGAGAAGGAGGATGCACCTGAGGAGCAGGCCTAAGATGGAGGATTGAACAAACAAGTAGCTCTTACCTGAGGAATCGGCTATCCCATGGAACAACTTCTGAGAAAGATTCTGCAACATTACTAGGGGTCCGCCAAAACACAGAATTACTTGCCATGTTCCAGTTAAAGCCTAAACTATCGAGTTGGCATTTCTTTTTAAAAGTGTATAAAGAAGCGGTAATGGGCCAAATCCTCAAGCCACTGTAAATCAACACGATTTGCTTGCCTCCGCTGGAACACCCGCTCTCTATTTCAGTTCAGGAGCTAACACACAGTATCTTAATATGCATTTATGTTAATATTTGCACTTTGCAGGGCTAGGCAGATTGCACGGCTGGCACATATCAGACTAAATGTCACTTCCGAAAGCTAAGGGACCGAACCGGAAGCTGCCATTCAGAGGGACTACCTGACAACATGTGGAACCTCTCCGGAAAAGCCTTCCCACCTCAAGCAACTCCTTTTGATTAATCTTTCACATAGACAATACACGTTATATACACCGACACACCCCCCCGGCCTTTGCCTCCACAGATCCTGTGGTTGGCTAATTAAAGGAGGAGGTGTAACTATCAATCTAATCTGGCTTGTTCTCAAATTTACCATAATTTCCACACTTGAGAGGCTGGTGAAATGAAACAGCACTACTACACTTTCCCATTCATCAGCCGGAAGCAGAACAACTCCGAGAACCGGGCGAAAAATAATTAGGATGCGGGATCAGGTGTTGCGCGCGTGCATCTGTGCCTGTACAGGGGCACGCAGGCACATGAGCATTCACGGGAGGCAGCAGCAGTAGCACGGGGGCAGATGAGCACCACCACTCATTTGACCTCGACAGGTGAATGCTTGCAGATGTACTCACAGCACACTTATTAGAAGAGGCCCAAATGCCCGAGAAAACTGCCGTCAGATTACGCCGGAAACAACAACGGCTTTTTAAACAACTACAGCCGCCAGAACGGTACCGGCGGCAGCACTGCAGGAGCTGCTCAGGAACCGCTGGGGCAACCCCAGCGCACCGGGTGCTCAGCGCGTGGCCCTGACCCCACCGCATGGCATGTCACCCTTGGGCAGGAAGCTTGACATTTTCTGGAAGCACCGGTGTCATTTCACGGGCTTTGCCGTCGCTTTGCGCTTGTGGGGTAACACTATAGAGTTTTTCAGAAAGTGTTGGAGCAACTTTGGTACCTTTTCCATTCAGGCACACTGGGAGTGAGCTGTGGGGCTGCTGCCAGGGGCTCTGCTCAGCACAGCATGGCTGGAGCTGGTCCAGGACCTCCTTCGAAAGACAGACTGGTCAGACACACAGCTATCCTGAATCATCAAGGATAATCCTATGTTCAAGTTCCTACCTTCCAGTTCAAGTTCAAGTTCCTACGTTCCAATTGGTGCCCGTTACCTCTTGTCCTGGATCATCAAAGATGATCCAGGACAAGAGGTAACGGGTAGAAACTGGAACGTAGGAACTTCTATCAAAGCATGAGGAGGGACTTCTTTACTTTGAGGGTGGCAGAGCGCTGGAACAGGCTGCCCAGGGAGGCGGTAGAGTCTCCGACCCCAGAGACATTCAAAACCCGCCTGGAGGTCATCCTGTGCAACCTGCTGTAGGTGACCCTGCTCTGGCAGGGGGGTTGGACTGGATGATCTCCAGAGCTCCTTTCCAACCCTAACCAATCTGTGATTCTGTGATCAGAGCTGTTCTTCGAAATCTGTTCCTAAGAAATCGCTGCGAGAAGGAGGATGCACCTGAGGAGCAGGCCTAAGACGGAGGATTGAACAAACAAGTAGCTCTTACCTGAGGAATCGGCTATCCCACGGAACAACTTCTGAGAAAGATTCTGCAACATTACTAGGGGTCCGCCAAAACATACAATTACTTGCCATGTTCCAGTTAAAGCCTAAACTATCGAGTTGGCATTTCTTTTTAAAAGTGTATAAAGAAGCGGTAATGGGCCAAATCCTCAAGCCACTGTAAATCAACATGATTTGCTTGCCTCCGCTGGAACACCCGCTCTCTATTTCAGTTCAGGAGCTAACACACACTATCTTAATATGCATTTATGTTAATATTTGCACTTTGCAGGGCTAGGTAGATCGCACGGCTGGCACATATCAGACTAAATGTCACTTCCGAAAGCTAAGGGACCGAACCGGAAGCTGCCATTCAGAGGGACTACCTGACAATATGTGGAACCTCTTCGGAAAAGCCTTCCCACCTCAAGCAACTCCTTTTGATTAATCTTTCACATAGACAATACACGTTATATACACCGACACACCCCCCCGGCCTTTGCCTCCACAGATCCTGTGGTTGGCTAATTAAAGGAGGAGGTGTAACTATCAATCTAATCTGGCTTGTTCTCAAATTTACCATAATTTCCTCACTTGAGAGGCTGGTGAAATGAAACAGCACTACTACACTTTCCCATTCATCAGCCGGAAGCAGAACAACTCAGAGAACCGGGCGAAAAATAATTAGGATGCGGGATCAGGTGTTGCGCGCGTGCATCTGTGCCTGTACAGGAGCACGCAGGCACATGAGCATTCACGGGAGGCAGCAGCAGTAGCACGGGGGCAGATGAGCACCACCAGTCATTTGACCTCGACAGGTGAATGCTTGCAGATGTACTCACAGCACACTTATTAGAAGAGGCCCAAATGCCCGAGAAAACTGCCGTCAGATTACGCCGGAAACAACAACGGCTTTTTAAACAACTACAGCCGCCAGAACGGTACCGGCGGCAGCACTGCAGGAGCTGCTCAGGAACCGCTGGGGCAACCCTAGCGCACCGGGTGCTCAGCGCGTGGCCCTGACCCCACCGCATGGCATGTCACCCTTGGGCAGGAAGCTTGACATTTTCTGGAAGCACCGGTGTCATTTCACGGGCTTTGCCGTCGCTTTGCGCTTGTGGGGTAACACTATAGAGTTTTTCAGAAAGTGTTGGAGCAACTTTGGTACCTTTTCCATTCAGGCACACTGGGAGTGAGCTGTGGGGCTGCTGCCAGGGGCTCTGCTCAGCACAGCATAGCTGGAGCTGGCCCAGGACCTCCTTCGAAAGACAGACTGGTCAGACACACAGCTATCCTGAATCATCAAGGATAATCCTATGTTCAGGCTCCTACGTTCCAGTTCAAGTTCAAGTTCCTACGTTCCAATTGGTGCCCGTTACGTAACGGTGTAACGGGTACAAACTGGAACCTAGGAACTTCTATCAAAGCATGAGGAGGAACTTCTTTACTTTGAGGGTGGCAGAGCCCTGGAACAGGCTGCCCAGGGAGGCGGTAGAGTCTCCCACCCCAGAGACATTCAAAACCCGCCTGGAGGTCATCCTGTGCAACCTGCTGTAGGTGACCCTGCTCTGGCAGGGGGGTTGGACTGGATGATCTCCAGAGCTCCTTTCCAACCCTAACCAATCTGTGATTCTGTGATCAGAGCTGTTCTTCGAAATCTGTTCCTAGGAAATCGCTGCGAGAAGGAGGACGCACCTGAGGAGCAGGCCTAAGATGGAGGATTGAACAAACAAGTAGCTCTTACCTGAGGAATCGGCTATCCCATGGAACAACTTCTGAGAAAGATTCTGCAACATTACTAGGGGTCCGCCAAAACATACAATTACTTGTCATGTTCCAGTTAAAGCCTAAACTATCGAGTTGGCATTTCTTTTTAAAAGTGTATAAAGAAGCGGTAATGGGCCAAATCCTCAAGCCACTGTAAATCAACACGATTTGCTTGCCTCCGCTGGAACACCCGCTCTCTATTTCAGTTCAGGAGCTAACACACACTATCTTAATATGCATTTATGTTAATATTTGCACTTTGCAGGGCTAGGTAGATTGCACGGCTGGCACATATCAGACTAAATGTCACGTCCGAAAGCTAAGGGACCGAACCGGAAGCTGCCATTCAGAAGGACTACCTGACAACATGTGGAACCTCTCCGGAAAAGCCTTCCCACCTCAAGCAACTCCTTTTGATTAATCTTTCACATAGACAATACACGTTATATACACCGACACACCCCCCCGGCCTTTGCCTCCACAGATCCTGTGGTTGGCTAATTAAAGGAGGAGGTGTAACTATCAATCTAATCTGGCTTGTTCTCAAATTTACCATAATTTCCACACTTGAGAGGCTGGTGAAATGAAACAGCACTACTACACTTTCCCATTCATCAGCCGGAAGCAGAACAACTCAGAGAACCGGGCGAAAAATAATTAGGATTCGGGATCAGGTGTTGCGCGCGTGCATCTGTGCCTGTACAGGGGCACGCAGGCACATGAGCATTCACGGGAGGCAGCAGCAGTAGCTGGGGGCAGATGAGCACCACCAGTCATTTGACCTCGACAGGTGAATGCTTGCAGATGTACTCACAGCACACTTATTAGAAGAGGCCCAAATGCCCGAGAAAACTGCCGTCAGATTACGCCGGAAACAACAACGGCTTTTTAAACAAATACAGCTGCCAGAACGGTACCAGCAGAAGCACTGCAGGAGCTGCTGAGGAACCGCTGGGTCAACCCCAGCGCACCGGGTGCTCAGCGCGTGGCCCTGACCCCACCGCATGGCATGTCACCCTTGGGCAGGAAGCTTGACATTTTCTGGAAGCACCGGTGTCATTTCACGGGCTTTGCCGTCGCTTTGCGCTTGTGGGGTAACACTATAGAGTTTTTCAGAAAGTGTTGGAGCAACTTTGGTACCTTTTCCATTCAGGCACACTGGGAGTGAGGTGTGGGGCTGCTGCCAGGGGCTCTGCTCAGCACAGCATGGCTGGAGCTGGTCCAGGACCTCCTTCGAAAGACAGACTGGTCAGACACACAGCTATCCTGAATCATCAAGGATAATCCTATGTTCAAGCTCCTACGTTCCAGTTCAAGTTCAAGTTCCTACGTTCCAATTGGTGCCCGTTACCTCTTGTCCTGGATCATCAAAGATGATCCAGGAAAAGAGGTAACGGGTACAAACTGGAACCTAGGAACTTCTATCAAAGCATGAGGAGGAACTTCTTTACTTTGAGGGTGGCAGAGCGCTGGAACAGGCTGCCCAGGGAGGCGGTAGAGTCTCCCACCCCAGAGACATTCAAAACCCGCCTGGAGGTCATCCTGTGCAACCTGCTGTAGGTGACCCTGCTCTGGCGGGGTGGTTGCACTACATGATCTCCAGAGCTCCTTTCAAACCCTAACCAATCTGTGATTCTGTGATCAGAGCTGTTCTTCGAAATCTGTTCCTAGGAAATCGCTGCGAGAAGGAGGATGCACCTGAGGAGCAGGCCTAAGATGGAGGATTGAACAAACAAGTAGCTCTTACCTGAGGAATCGGCTATCCCATGGAACAACTTCTGAGAAAGATTCTGCAACATTACTAGGGGTCCGCCAAAACATACAATTACTTGCCATGTTCCAGTTAAAGCCTAAACTATCGAGTTGGCATTTCTTTTTAAAAGTGTATAAAGAAGCGGTAATGGGCCAAATCCTCAAGCCACTGTAAATCAACACGATTTGCTTGCCTCCGCTGGAACACCCGCTCTCTATTTCAGTTCAGGAGCTAACACACACTATCTTAATATGCATTTAGGTTAATATTTGCACTTTGCAGGGCTAGGTAGATTGCACGGCTGGCACATATCAGACTAAATGTCACTTCCGAAAGCTAAGGGACCGAACCGGAAGCTGCCATTCAGAGGGACTACCTGACAACATGTGGAACCTCTCCGGAAAAGCCTTCCCACCTCAAGCAACTCCTTTTGATTAATCTTTCACATAGACAATACACGTTATATACACCGACACACCCCCCCGGCCTTTGCCTCCACAGATCCTGTGGTTGGCTAATTAAAGGAGGAGGTGTAACTATCAATCTAATCTGGCTTGTTCTCAAATTTACCATAATTTCCACACTTGAGAGGCTGGTGAAATGAAACAGCACTACTACACTTTCCCGTTCATCAGCCGGAAGCAGAACAACTCAGAGAACCGGGCGAAAAATAATTAGGATGCGGGATCAGGTGTTGCGCGCGTGCATCTGTGCCTGTACAGGGGCACGCAGGCACATGAGCATTCACGGGAGGCAGCAGCAGTAGCACGGGGGCAGATGAGCACCACCAGTCATTTGACCTCGACAGGTGAATGCTTGCAGATGTACTCACAGCACACTTATTAGAAGAGGCCCAAATGCCCGAGAAAACTGCCGTCAGATTACGCCGGAATCAACAACGGCTTTTTAAACAACTACAGCCGCCAGAACGGTACAGGCGGCAGCACTGCAGGAGCTGCTCAGGAACTGCTGGGGCAACCCCAGCGCACCGGGTGCTCAGCGCGTGGCCCTGACCCCACCGCATGGCATGTCACCCTTGGGCAGGAAGCTTGACATTTTCTGGAAGCACCGGTGTCATTTCACGGGCTTTGCCGTCGCTTTGCGCTTGTGGGGTAACACTATAGAGTTTTTCGGAAAGTGTTGGAGCAACTTTGGTATCTTTTCCATTCAGGCACACTGGGAGTGAGCTGTGGGGCTGCTGCCAGGGGCTCTGCTCAGCACAGCATGGCTGGAGCTGGTCCAGGACCTCCTTCGAAAGACAGACTGGTCAGACACACAGCTATCCTGAATCATCAAGGATAATCCTATGTTCAAGCTCCTACGTTCCAGTTCAAGTTCAAGTTCCTACGTTCCAATTGGTGCCCGTTACGTAACGGTGTAACGGGTACAAACTGGAACCTAGGAACTTCTATCAAAGCTTGAGGAGGAACTTCTTTACTTTGAGGGTGGCAGAGCCCTGGAACAGGCTGCCCAGGGAGGCGGTAGAATCTCCCACCCCAGAGACATTCAAAACCCGCCTGGAGGTCATCCTGTGCAACCTGCTGTAGGTGACCCTGCTCTGGCAGGGGGGTTGGACTGGATGATCTCCAGAGCTCCTTTCCAACCCTAACCAATCTGTGATTCTGTGATCAGAGCTGTTCTTCGAAATCTGTTCCTAGGAAATCGCTGCGAGAAGAAGGACGCACCTGAGGAGCAGGCCTAAGATGGAGGATTGAACAAACAAGTAGCTCTTACCTGAGGAATCGGCTATCCCATGGAACAACTTCTGAGAAAGATTCTGCAACATTACTAGGGGTCCGCCAAAGCATACAATTTCTTGCCATGTTCCAGTTAAAGCCTAAACTATCGAGTTGGCATTTCTTTTTAAAAGTGTATAAAGAAGCGGTAATGGGCCAAATCCTCAAGCCACTGTAAATCAACACGATTTGCTTGCCTCCGCTGGAACACCCGCTCTCTATTTCAGTTCAGGAGCTAACACACACTATCTTAATATGCATTTAGGTTAATATTTGCACTTTGCAGGGCTAGGTAGATTGCACGGCTGGCACATATCAGACTAAATGTCACGTCCGAAAGCTAAGGGACCGAACCGGAAGCTGCCATTCAGAGGGACTACCTGACAACATGTGGAACCTCTCCGGAAAAGCCTTCCCACCTCAAGCAACTCCTTTTGATTAATCTTTCACATAGACAATACACGTTATATACACCGACACACACCCCCGGCCTTTGCCTCCACAGATCCTGTGGTTGGCTAATTAAAGGAGGAGGTGTAACTATCAATCTAATCTCGCTCGTTCTCAAATTTACCATAATTTCCACACTTGAGAGGCTGGTGAAATGAAACAGCACTACTACACTTTCCCATTCATCAGCCGGAAGCAGAACAACTCCGAGAACCGGGCGAAAAATAATTAGGATGCGGGATCAGGTGTTGCGCGCGTGCATCTGTGCCTGTACAGGGGCACGCAGGCACATGAGCATTCACGGGAGGCAGCAGCAGTAGCACGGGGGCAGATGAGCACCACCAGTCATTTGACCTCGACAGGTGAATGCTTGCAGATGTACTCACAGCACACTTATTCGAAGAGGCCCAAATGCCCGAGAAAACTGCCGTCAGATTACGCCGGAAACAACAACGGCTTTTTAAACAACTACAGCCGCCAGAACGATACCGGCGGCAGCACTGCAGGAGCTGCTCAGGAACCGCTGGGGCAACCCCAGCGCACCGGGTGCTCAGCGCGTGGCCCTGACCCCACCGCATGGCATGTCACCCTTGGGCAGGAAGCTTGACATTTTCTGGAAGCACCGGTGTCATTTCACGGGCTTTGCCGTCGCTTTGCGCTTGTGGGGTAACACTATAGAGTTTTTCAGAAAGTGTTGGAGCTACTTTTGTACCTTTTCCATTCAGGCACACTGGGAGTGAGCTGTGGGGCTGCTGCCAGGGGCTCTGCTCAGCACAGCATGGCTGGAGCTGGCCCAGGACCTCCTTCGAAAGATAGACTGGTCAGACACACAGCTATCCTGAATCATTAAGGATAATCCTATGTTCAAGTTCAAGTTCCTACCTTCCAGTTCAAGTTCAAGTTCCTACGTTCCAATTGGTGCCCGTTACCTCTTGTCCTGGATCATCAAAGATGATCCAGGACAAGAGGTAATGGGTACAAACTGGAACCTAGGAACTTCTATCAAAGCATGAGGAGGAACTTCTTTACTTTGAGGGTGGCAGAGCGCTGGAACAGGCTTCCCGGGGAGGTGGTAGAGTCTCCGACCCCAGAGACATTCAAAACCCGCCTGGAGGTCATCCTGTGCAACTTGCTGTAGGTGACCCTGCTCTGGCAGGGGGGTTGGACTAGATGATCTCCAGAGCTCCTTTCCAACCCTAACCAATCTGTGATTCTGTGATCAGAGCTGTTCTTCGAAATCTGTTCCTAGGAAATCGCTGCGAGAAGGAGGATGCACCTGAGGATCAGGCCTAAGATGGAGGATTGAACAAACAAGTAGCTCTTACCTGAGGAATCGGCTATCCCATGGAACAACTTCTGATAAAGTTTCTGCAACATTACTAGGGGTCCGCCAAAGCATACAATTTCTTGCCATGTTACAGTTAAAGCCTAAACTATCGAGTTGGCATTTCTTTTTAAAAGTGTATAAAGAAGCGGTAATGGGCCAAATCCGCAAGCCACTCTAAATCAACACGATTTGCTTGCCTCCGCTGGAACACCCGCTCTCTATTTCAGTTCAGGAGCTAACACACAGTATCTTAATATGCATTTAGGTTAATATTTGCACTTTGCAGGGCTAGGTAGATTGCACGGCTGGCACATATCAGACTAAATGTCACTTCCGAAAGCTAAGGGACCGAACCGGAAGCTGCCATTCAGAGGGACTACCTGACAACATGTGGAACCTCTCCGGAAAAGCCTTCCCACCTCAAGCAACTCCTTTTGATTAATCTTTCACATAGACAATACACGTTACTATTTTAAAAAGCTGAATTTTTAAGGACAGAATACCTTAACGAACAGAGGAAAATGTGAACCAATTAGCATCTTCAAGCACTCTGAGACGCAGGGAGAGAAGGCCTACATAGAGTAGCCAGGTCCCTTCAGAGACCACAGCTGTAGCCCCTCTCTGCAATGTTGCCTCCTGGCAGCTAGACCGGGTCCAACCCCAGGACCCAGACACACTGCCAGTCACTCCAGAGTGTCATTAAGATGCACGGCACCACGGCGCAATTCAAATAAATGTTTCTTTCCTGCACGTTGCAGCGGGCTAGGTAGCAAAGGTTGACGTGAAAAGTGGGAGAGCTGCCCAGTAACCGTGAGGTTTTGTATCACGCGAACTTAGAAAATGGTCTGGAATAAAGAATCTGTGCAGTATTGCCTTTCACACGGTGTCTAATCTCGTACCGCTAGACAACTTCAACTACGAGTATCTGGCAGAACTCGAGATGGTTTCACAAAGACTTGTCATCCTCCTTCACCAGATCACTCTCTAGAAGGCGTGAGGGATGGGGAGTTGAAATACATCATATTAGAATGAATAGAAATGGTAATGATCGGGCTCACCCACAACACTTCCGCTCTAAGTAATCAGTTAATTAACCCTGAATCGAGCGGGCTTGCTGGTCAGGAATACAGCAGTTGGATTGACAACAGCTTCCAGACTCCTGCTTCTCAAGGACAAGATTCGGTAACCCTTATTGATGTTAAACATTAGCTTACCCTGTGAGGAACCTCCAGAAATCAAGAGGGATTGTGCTACGTGAGGAAGACTGGCAGAATCTCATACCAATTTACAAGACAAGAAAGAACAGACAAGAAAGAACCTCCAGCACTCTCGCCATGGTAAACTCGTATGCCCCCCCTCCGACACCCCCCCCCGCCTTTGCCTCCACAGATCCTGTGGTTGGCTAATTAAAGGAGGAGGTGTAACTATCAATCTAATCTGGCTTGTTCTCAAATTTACCATAATTTCCACACTTGAGAGGCTGGTGAAATGAAACAGCACTACTACACTTTCCCATTCATCAGCCGGAAGCAGAACAACTCCGAGAACCGGGCGAAAAATAATTAGGATGCGGGATCAGGTGTTGCGCGCGTGCATCTGTGCCTGTACAGGGGCACGCAGGCACATGAGCATTCACGGGAGGCAGCAGCAGTAGCACGGGGGCAGATGAGCACCACCAGTCATTTGACCTCGACAGGTGAATGCTTGCAGATGTACTCACAGCACACTTATTAGAAGAGGCCCAAATGCCCGAGAAAACTGCCGTCAGATTACGCCGGAAACAACAACGGCTTTTTAAACAACTACAGCCGCCAGAACGGTACCGGCGGCAGCACTGCAGGAGCTGCTCAGGAACCGCTGGGGCAACCCCAGCGCACCGGGTGCTCAGCGCGTGGCCCTGACCCCACCGCATGGCATGTCACCCTTGGGCAGGAAGCTTGACATTTTCTGGAAGCACCGGTGTCATTTCACGGGCTTTGCCGTCGCTTTGCGCTTGTGGGGTAACACTATAGAGTTTTTCAGAAAGTGTTGGAGCAACTTTGGTACCTTTTCCATTCAGGCACACTGGGAGTGAGGTGTGGGGCTGCTGCCAGGGGCTCTGCTCAGCACAGCATGGCTGGAGCTGGCCCAGGACCTCCTTCGAAAGACAGACTGGTCAGACACACAGCTATCCTGAATCATCAAGGATAATCCTATGTTCAAGTTCCTACGTTCCAGTTCAAGTTCAAGTTCCTACGTTCCAATTGGTGCCCGTTACCTCTTGTCCTGGATCATCTTTGATGATCCAGGACAAGAGGTAACGGGTACAAACTGGAACCTAGGAACTTCTATCAAAGCATGAGGAGGAACTTCTTTACTTTGAGGGTGGCAGAGCGCTGGAACAGGCTGCCCAGGGAGGCGGTAGAGCCTCCGACTCCAGAAACATTCAAAACCCGCCTGGAGGTCATCCTGTGCAACCTGCTGTAAGTGACCCTGCTCTGTCAGGGGGGTTGGACTGGATGATCTCCAGAGCTCCTTTCCAAACCTAACCAATCTGTGATTCTGTGATCAGAGCTGTTCTTCGAAATCTGTTCCTAGGAAATCGCTGCGAGAAGGAGGATGCACCTGAGGAGCAGGCCTAAGATGGAGGATTGAACAAACAAGTAGCTCTTACCTGAGGAATCGGCTATCCCATGGAACAACTTCTGAGAAAGATTCTGCAACATTACTAGGGGTCCGCCAAAGCATACAATTACTTGCCATGTTCCAGTTAAAGCCTAAACTATCGAGTTGGCATTTCTTTTTAAAAGTGTATAAAGAAGCGGTAATGGGCCAAATCCTCAAGCCACTCTAAATCAACACGATTTGCTTGCCTCCGCTGGAACACCCGCTCTCTATTTCAGTTCAGGAGCTAACACACAGTATCTTAATATGCATTTAGGTTAATATTTGCACTTTGCAGGGCTAGGCAGATTGCACGGCTGGCACATATCAGACTAAATGTCACTTCCGAAAGCTAAGGGACCGAACCGGAAGCTGCCATTCAGAGGGACTACCTGACAACATGTGGAACCTCTCCGGAAAAGCCTTCCCACCTCAAGCAACTCCTTTTGATTAATCTTTCACATAGACAATACACGTTATATACACCGACACACCCCCCCGGCCTTTGCCTCCACAGATCCTGTGGTTGGCTAATTAAAGGAGGAGGTGTAACTATCAATCTAATCTGGCTTGTTCTCAAATTTACCATAATTTCCACACTTGAGAGGCTGGTGAAATGAAACAGCACTACTACACTTTCCCATTCATCAGCCGGAAGCAGAACAACTCCGAGAACCGGGCGAAAAATAATTAGGATGCGGGATCAGGTGTTGCGCGCGTGCATCTGTGCCTGTACAGGGGCACGCAGGCACATGAGCATTCACGGGAGGCAGCAGCAGTAGCACGGGGGCAGATGAGCACCACCAGTCATTTGACCTCGACAGGTGAATGCTTGCAGATGTACTCACAGCACACTTATTAGAAGAGGCCCAAATGCCCGAGAAAACTGCCGTCAGATTACGCCGGAAACAACAACGGCTTTTTAAACAACTACAGCCGCCAGAACGGTACCGGCGGCAGCACTGCAGGAGCTGCTCAGGAACCGCTGGGGCAACCCCAGCGCACCGGGTGCTCAGCGCGTGGGCCTGACCCCACCGCATGGCATGTCACCCTTGGGCAGGAAGCTTGACATTTTCTGGAAGCACCGGTGTCATTTCACGGGCTTTGCCGTCGCTTTGCGCTTGTGGGGTAACACTATAGAGTTTTTCAGAAAGTGTTGGAGCAACTTTGGTACCTTTTCCATTCAGGCACACTGGGAGTGAGCTGTGGGGCTGCTGCCAGGGGCTCTGCTCAGCACAGCATGGCTGGAGCTGGTCCAGGACCTCCTTCGAAAGACAGACTGGTCAGACACACAGCTATCCTGAATCATCAAGGATAATCCTATGTTCAAGTTCCTACGTTCCAGTTCAAGTTCAAGTTCCTACGTTCCAATTGGTGCCCGTTACCTCTTGGCCTGGATCATCAAAGATGATCCAGGACAAGAGGTAACGGGTACAAACTGGAACGTAGGAACTTCTATCAAAGCATGAGGAGGAACTTCTTTACTTTGAGGGTGGCAGAGCGCTGGAACAGGCTGCCCAGGGAGGCGGTAGAGTCTCCGACCCCAGAAACATTCAAAACCTGCCTGGAGGTCATCCTGTGCAACCTGCTGTAGGTGACCCTGCTCTGGCAGGGGGGTTGGGCTGGATGATCTCCAGAGGTCCTTTCCAACCCTAACCAATCTGTGATTCTGTGATCAGAGCTGTTCTTCGAAATCTGTTCCTAGGAAATCGCTGCGAGAAGGAGGATGCACCTGAGGAGCAGGCCTAAGATGGAGGATTGAACAAACAAGTAGCTCTTACCTGAGGAATCGGCTATCCCATGGAACAACTTCTGAGAAAGATTCTGCAACATTACTAGGGGTCCGCCAAAGCATACAATTACTTGCCATGTTCCAGTTAAAGCCTAAACTATCGAGTTGGCATTTCTTTTTAAAAGTGTATAAAGAAGCGGTAATGGGCCAAATCCGCAAGCCACTGTAAATCAACACGATTTGCTTGCCTCCGCTGGAACACCCGCTCTCTATTGCAGTTCAGGAGCTAACACACAGTATCTTAATATGCATTTATGTTAATATTTGCACTTTGCAGGGCTAGGTAGATTGCACGGCTGGCACATATCAGACTAAATGTCACTTCCGAAAGCTAAGGGACCGAACCGGAAGCTGCCATTCAGAGGGACTACCTGACAACATGTGGAACCTCTCCGGAAAAGCCTTCCCACCTCAAGCAACTCCTTTTGATTAATCTTTCACATAGACAATACACGTTATATACACCGACACACCCCCCCGGCCTTTGCCTCCACAGATCCTGTGGTTGGCTAATTAAAGGAGGAGGTGTAACTATCAATCTAATCTCGCTTGTTCTCAAATTTACCATAATTTCCACACTTGAGAGGCTGGTGAAATGAAACAGCACTACTACACTTTCCCATTCATCAGCCGGAAGCAGAACAACTCCGAGAACCGGGCGAAAAATAATTAGGATGCGGGATCAGGTGTTGCGCGCGTGCATCTGTGCCTGTACAGGGGCACGCAGGCACATGAGCATTCACGGGAGGCAGCAGCAGTAGCACGGGGGCAGATGAGCACCACCAGTCATTTGACCTCGACAGGTGAATGCTTGCAGATGTACTCACAGCACACTTATTAGAAGAGGCCCAAATGCCCGAGAAAACTGCCGTCAGATTACGCCGGAAACAACAACGGCTTTTTAAACAACTACAGCCGCCAGAACGGTACCGGCGGCAGCACTGCAGGAGCTGCTCAGGAACCGCTGGGGCAACCCCAGCGCACCAGGTGCTCAGCGCGTGGCCCTGACCCCACCGCATGGCATGTCACCCTTGGGCAGGAAGCTTGACATTTTCTGGAAGCACCGGTGTCATTTCACGGGCTTTGCCGTCGCTTTGCGCTTGTGGGGTAACACTATAGAGTTTTTCAGAAAGTGTTGGAGCAACTTTGGTACCTTTTCCATTCAGGCACACTGGGAGTGAGCTGTGGGGCTGCTGCCAGGGGCTCTGCTCAGCACAGCATGGCTGGAGCTGGCCCAGGACCTCCTTCGAAAGACAGACTGGTCAGACACACAGCTATCCTGAATCATCAAGGATAATCCTATGTTCAAGTTCCTACGTTCCAGTTCAAGTTCAAGTTCCTACGTTCCAATT
Source organism: Vanellus vanellus (assembly GCF_965231255.1). Taxonomy (NCBI): domain Eukaryota; kingdom Metazoa; phylum Chordata; class Aves; order Charadriiformes; family Charadriidae; genus Vanellus; species Vanellus vanellus. The sequence continues at coordinate 155,151 of NW_028128444.1, forward strand.
GGTGCCCGTTACCTCTTGGCCTGGATCATCAAAGATGATCCAGGACAAGAGGTAACGGGTACAAACTGGAACGTAGGAACTTCTATCAAAGCATGAGGAGGAACTTCTTTACTTTGAGGGTGGCAGAGCGCTGGAACAGGCTGCCCAGGGAGGCGGTAGAGTCTCCGACCCCAGAAACATTCAAAACCCGCCTGGAGGTCATCCTGTGCAACCTGCTGTAGGTGACCCTGCTCTGGCAGGGGGGTTGGGCTGGATGATCTCCAGAGGTCCTTTCCAACCCTAACCAATCTGTGATTCTGTGATCAGAGCTGTTCTTCGAAATCTGTTCCTAGGAAATCGCTGCGAGAAGGAGGATGCACCTGAGGAGCAGGCCTAAGATGGAGGATTGAACAAACAAGTAGCTCTTACCTGAGGAATCGGCTATCCCATGGAACAACTTCTGAGAAAGATTCTGCAACATTACTAGGGGTCCGCCAAAGCATACAATTACTTGCCATGTTCCAGTTAAAGCCTAAACTATCGAGTTGGCATTTCTTTTTAAAAGTGTATAAAGAAGCGGTAATGGGCCAAATCCGCAAGCCACTGTAAATCAACACGATTTGCTTGCCTCCGCTGGAACACCCGCTCTCTATTGCAGTTCAGGAGCTAACACACAGTATCTTAATATGCATTTAGGTTAATATTTGCACTTTGCAGGGCTAGGTAGATTGCACGGCTGGCACATATCAGACTAAATGTCACTTCCGAAAGCTAAGGGACCGAACCGGAAGCTGCCATTCAGAGGGACTACCTGACAACATGTGGAACCTCTCCGGAAAAGCCTTCCCACCTCAAGCAACTCCTTTTGATTAATCTTTCACATAGACAATACACGTTATATACACCGACACACCCCCCCGGCCTTTGCCTCCACAGATCCTGTGGTTGGCTAATTAAAGGAGGAGGTGTAACTATCAATCTAATCTGGCTTGTTCTCAAATTTACCATAATTTCCACACTTGAGAGGCTGGTGAAATGAAACAGCACTACTACACTTTCCCATTCATCAGCCGGAAGCAGAACAACTCCGAGAACCGGGCGAAAAATAATTAGGATGCGGGATCAGGTGTTGCGCGCGTGCATCTGTGCCTGTACAGGGGCACGCAGGCACATGAGCATTCACGGGAGGCAGCAGCAGTAGCACGGGGGCAGATGAGCACCACCAGTCATTTGACCTCGACAGGTGAATGCTTGCAGATGTACTCACAGCACACTTATTCGAAGAGGCCCAAATGCCCGAGAAAACTGCCGTCAGATTACGCCGGAAACAACAACGGCTTTTTAAACAACTACAGCCGCCAGAACGGTACCGGCGGCAGCACTGCAGGAGCTGCTCAGGAACCGCTGGGGCAACCCCAGCGCACCGGGTGCTCAGCGCGTGGGCCTGACCACACCGCATGGCATGTCACCCTTGGGCAGGAAGCTTGACATTTTCTGGAAGCACCGGTGTCATTTCACGGGCTTTGCCGTCGCTTTGCGCTTGTGGGGTAACACTATAGAGTTTTTCAGAAAGTGTTGGAGCAACTTTGGTACCTTTTCCATTCAGGCACACTGGGAGTGAGCTGTGGGGCTGCTGCCAGGGGCTCTGCTCAGCACAGCATGGCTGGAGCTGGTCCAGGACCTCCTTCGAAAGACAGACTGGTCAGACACACAGCTATCCTGAATCATCAAGGATAATCCTATGTTCAAGTTCAAGTTCCTACCTTCCAGTTCAAGTTCAAGTTCCTACCTTCCAATTGGTGCCCGTTACCTCTTGGCCTGGATCATCAAAGATGATCCAGGACAAGAGGTAACGGGTACAAACTGGAACCTAGGAACTTCTATCAAAGCATGAGGAGGAACTTCTTTACTTTGAGGGTGGCAGAGCGCTGGAACAGGCTGCCCAGGGAGGCGGTAGAGTCTCCGACCCCAGAAACATTCAAAACCCGCCTGGAGGTCATCCTGTGCAACCTGCTGTAGGTGACCCTGCTCTGGCAGGGGGGTTGGGCTGGATGATCTCCAGAGGTCCTTTCCAACCCTAACCAATCTGTGATTCTGTGATCAGAGCTGTTCTTCGAAATCTGTTCCTAGGAAATCGCTGCGAGAAGGAGGATGCACCTGAGGAGCAGGCCTAAGATGGAGGATTGAACAAACAAGTAGCTCTTACCTGAGGAATCGGCTATCCCATGGAACAACTTCTGAGAAAGATTCTGCAACATTACTAGGGGTCCGCCAAAACATACAATTACTTGCCATGTTCCAGTTAAAGCCTAAACTATCGAGTTGGCATTTCTTTTTAAAAGTGTATAAAGAAGCGGTAATGGGCCAAATCCGCAAGCCACTGTAAATCAACACGATTTGCTTGCCTCCGCTGGAACACCCGCTCTCTATTTCAGTTCAGGAGCTAACACACAGTATCTTAATATGCATTTAGGTTAATATTTGCACTTTGCAGGGCTAGGTAGATTGCACGGCTGGCACATATCAGACTAAATGTCACTTCCGAAAGCTAAGGGACCGAACCGGAAGCTGCCATTCAGAGGGACTACCTGACAACATGTGGAACCTCTCCGGAAAAGCCTTCCCACCTCAAGCAACTCCTTTTGATTAATCTTTCACATAGACAATACACGTTATATACACCGACACACCCCCCCGGCCTTTGCCTCCACAGATCCTGTGGTTGGCTAATTAAAGGAGGAGGTGTAACTATCAATCTAATCTGGCTTGTTCTCAAATTTACCATAATTTCCACACTTGAGAGGCTGGTGAAATGAAACAGCACTACTACACTTTCCCATTCATCAGCCGGAAGCAGAACAACTCAGAGAACCGGGCGAAAAATAATTAGGATGCGGGATCAGGTGTTGCGCGCGTGCATCTGTGCCTGTACAGGGGCACGCAGGCACATGAGCATTCACGGGAGGCAGCAGCAGTAGCACGGGGGCAGATGAGCACCACCAGTCATTTGACCTCGACAGGTGAATGCTTGCAGATGTACTCACAGCACACTTATTAGAAGAGGCCCAAATGCCCGAGAAAACTGCCGTCAGATTACGCCGGAAACAACAACGGCTTTTTAAACAACTACAGCCGCCAGAACGGTACCGGCGGCAGCACTGCAGGAGCTGCTCAGGAACCGCTGGGGCAACCCCAGCGCACCGGGTGCTCAGCGCGTGGCCCTGACCCCACCGCATGGCATGTCACCCTTGGGCAGGAAGCTTGACATTTTCTGGAAGCACCGGTGTCATTTCACGGGCTTTGCCGTCGCTTTGCGCTTGTGGGGTAACACTATAGAGTTTTTCAGAAAGTGTTGGAGCAACTTTGGTACCTTTTCCATTCAGGCACACTGGGAGTGAGCTGTGGGGCTGCTGCCAGGGGCTCTGCTCAGCACAGCATGGCTGGAGCTGGTCCAGGACCTCCTTCGAAAGACAGACTGGTCAGACACACAGCTATCCTGAATCATCAAGGATAATCCTATGTTCAAGTTCCTACGTTCCAGTTCAAGTTCAAGTTCCTACGTTCCAATTGGTGCCCGTTACCTCTTGGCCTGGATCATCAAAGATGATCCAGGACAAGAGGTAACGGGTACAAACTGGAACCTAGGAACTTCTATCAAAGTATGAGGAGGAACTTCTTTACTTTGAGGGTGGCAGAGCGCTGGAACAGGCTGCCCAGGGAGGCGGTAGAGTCTCCGACCCCAGAAACATTCAAAACCCGCCTGGAGGTCATCCTGTGCAACCTGCTGTAGGTGACCCTGCTCTGGCAGGGGGGTTGGGCTGGATGATCTCCAGAGGTCCTTTCCAACCCTAACCAATCTGTGATTCTGTGATCAGAGCTGTTCTTCGAAATCTGTTCCTAGGAAATCGCTGCGAGAAGGAGGATGCACCTGAGGAGCAGGCCTAAGATGGAGGATTGAACAAACAAGTAGCTCTTACCTGAGGAATCGGCTATCCCATGGAACAACTTCTGAGAAAGATTCTGCAACATTACTAGGGGTCCGCCAAAACATACAATTACTTGCCATGTTCCAGTTAAAGCCTAAACTATCGAGTTGGCATTTCTTTTTAAAAGTGTATAAAGAAGCGGTAATGGGCCAAATCCGCAAGCCACTGTAAATCAACACGATTTGCTTGCCTCCGCTGGAACACCCGCTCTCTATTTCAGTTCAGGAGCTAACACACAGTATCTTAATATGCATTTAGGTTAATATTTGCACTTTGCAGGGCTAGGTAGATTGCACGGCTGGCACATATCAGACTAAATGTCACTTCCGAAAGCTAAGGGACCGAACCGGAAGCTGCCATTCAGAGGGACTACCTGACAACATGTGGAACCTCTCCGGAAAAGCCTTCCCACCTCAAGCAACTCCTTTTGATTAATCTTTCACATAGACAATACACGTTATATACACCGACACACCCCCCCGGCCTTTGCCTCCACAGATCCTGTGGTTGGCTAATTAAAGGAGGAGGTGTAACTATCAATCTAATCTGGCTTGTTCTCAAATTTACCATAATTTCCACACTTGAGAGGCTGGTGAAATGAAACAGCACTACTACACTTTCCCATTCATCAGCCGGAAGCAGAACAACTCCGAGAACCGGGCGAAAAATAATTAGGATGCGGGATCAGGTGTTGCGCGCGTGCATCTGTGCCTGTACAGGGGCACGCAGGCACATGAGCATTCACGGGAGGCAGCAGCAGTAGCACGGGGGCAGATGAGCACCACCAGTCATTTGACCTCGACAGGTGAATGCTTGCAGATGTACTCACAGCACACTTATTAGAAGAGGCCCAAATGCCCGAGAAAACTGCCGTCAGATTACGCCGGAAACAACAACGGCTTTTTAAACAACTACAGCCGCCAGAACGGTACCGGCGGCAGCACTGCAGGAGCTGCTCAGGAACCGCTGGGGCAACCCCAGCGCACCGGGTGCTCAGCGCGTGGGCCTGACCCCACCGCATGGCATGTCACCCTTGGGCAGGAAGCTTGACATTTTCTGGAAGCACCGGTGTCATTTCACGGGCTTTGCCGTCGCTTTGCGCTTGTGGGGTAACACTATAGAGTTTTTCAGAAAGTGTTGGAGCAACTTTGGTACCTTTTCCATTCAGGCACACTGGGAGTGAGGTGTGGGGCTGCTGCCAGGGGCTCTGCTCAGCACAGCATGGCTGGAGCTGGTCCAGGACCTCCTTCGAAAGACAGACTGGTCAGACACACAGCTATCCTGAATCATCAAGGATAATCCTATGTTCAAGTTCAAGTTCCTACCTTCCAGTTCAAGTTCAAGTTCCTACGTTCCAATTGGTGCCCGTTACCTCTTGTCCTGGATCATCAAAGATGATCCAGGACAAGAGGTAACGGGTACAAACTGGAACCTAGGAACTTCTATCAAAGTATGAGGAGGAACTTCTTTACTTTGAGGGTGGCAGAGCGCTGGAACAGGCTGCCCAGGGAGGCGGTAGAGTCTCCGACCCCAGAAACATTCAAAACCCGCCTGGAGGTCATCCTGTGCAACCTGCTGTAGGTGACCCTGCTCTGGCAGGGGGGTTGGGCTGGATGATCTCCAGAGGTCCTTTCCAACCCTAACCAATCTGTGATTCTGTGATCAGAGCTGTTCTTCGAAATCTGTTCCTAGGAAATCGCTGCGAGAAGGAGGATGCACCTGAGGAGCAGGCCTAAGATGGAGGATTGAACAAACAAGTAGCTCTTACCTGAGGAATCGGCTATCCCATGGAACAACTTCTGAGAAAGATTCTGCAACATTACTAGGGGTCCGCCAAAACATACAATTACTTGCCATGTTCCAGTTAAAGCCTAAACTATCGAGTTGGCATTTCTTTTTAAAAGTGTATAAAGAAGCGGTAATGGGCCAAATCCTCAAGCCACTCTAAATCAACACGATTTGCTTGCCTCCGCTGGAACACCCGCTCTCTATTTCAGTTCAGGAGCTAACACACAGTATCTTAATATGCATTTAGGTTAATATTTGCACTTTGCAGGGCTAGGTAGATTGCACGGCTGGCACATATCAGACTAAATGTCACTTCCGAAAGCTAAGGGACCGAACCGGAAGCTGCCATTCAGAGGGACTACCTGACAACATGTGGAACCTCTCCGGAAAAGCCTTCCCACCTCAAGCAACTCCTTTTGATTAATCTTTCACATAGACAATACACGTTATATACACCGACACACCCCCCCGGCCTTTGCCTCCACAGATCCTGTGGTTGGCTAATTAAAGGAGGAGGTGTAACTATCAATCTAATCTGGCTTGTTCTCAAATTTACCATAATTTCCACACTTGAGAGGCTGGTGAAATGAAACAGCACTACTACACTTTCCCATTCATCAGCCGGAAGCAGAACAACTCAGAGAACCGGGCGAAAAATAATTAGGATGCGGGATCAGGTGTTGCGCGCGTGCATCTGTGCCTGTACAGGGGCACGCAGGCACATGAGCATTCACGGGAGGCAGCAGCAGTAGCACGGGGGCAGATGAGCACCACCAGTCATTTGACCTCGACAGGTGAATGCTTGCAGATGTACTCACAGCACACTTATTAGAAGAGGCCCAAATGCCCGAGAAAACTGCCGTCAGATTACGCCGGAAACAACAACGGCTTTTTAAACAACTACAGCCGCCAGAACGGTACCGGCGGCAGCACTGCAGGAGCTGCTCAGGAACCGCTGGGGCAACCCCAGCGCACCGGGTGCTCAGCGTTTGGCCCTGACCCCACCGCATGGCATGTCACCCTTGGGCAGGAAGCTTGGCATTTTCTGGAAGCACCGGTGTCATTTCACGGGCTTTGCCGTCGCTTTGCGCTTGTGGGGTAACACTATAGAGTTTTTCAGAAAGTGTTGGAGCAACTTTGGTACCTTTTCCATTCAGGCACACTGGGAGTGAGGTGTGGGGCTGCTGCCAGGGGCTCTGCTCAGCACAGCATGGCTGGAGCTGGCCCAGGACCTCCTTCGAAAGACAGACTGGTCAGACACACAGCTATCCTGAATCATCAAGGATAATCCTATGTTCAAGTTCCTACGTTCCAGTTCAAGTTCAAGTTCCTACGTTCCAATTGGTGCCCGTTACCTCTTGTCCTGGATCATCAAAGATGATCCAGGACAAGAGGTAACGGGTACAAACTGGAACCTAGGAACTTCTATCAAAGCATGAGGAGGAACTTCTTTACTTTGAGGGTGGCAGAGCGCTGGAACAGGCTGCCCAGGGAGGCGGTAGAGCCTCCGACTCCAGAAACATTCAAAACCCGCCTGGAGGTCATCCTGTGCAACCTGCTGTAGGTGACCCTGCTCTGTCAGGGGGGTTGGACTGGATGATCTCCAGAGCTCCTTTCCAACCCTAACCAATCTGTGATTCTGTGATCAGAGCTGTTCTTCGAAATCTGTTCCTAGGAAATCGCTGCGAGAAGGAGGATGCACCTGAGGAGCAGGCCTAAGATGGAGGATTGAACAAACAAGTAGCTCTTACCTGAGGAATCGGCTATCCCATGGAACAACTTCTGAGAAAGATTCTGCAACATTACTAGGGGTCCGCCAAAGCATACAATTACTTGCCATGTTCCAGTTAAAGCCTAAACTATCGAGTTGGCATTTCTTTTTAAAAGTGTATAAAGAAGCGGTAATGGGCCAAATCCTCAAGCCACTGTAAATCAACACGATTTGCTTGCCTCCGCTGGAACACCCGCTCTCTATTGCAGTTCAGGAGCTAACACACAGTATCTTAATATGCATTTAGGTTAATATTTGCACTTTGCAGGGCTAGGTAGATTGCACGGCTGGCACATATCAGACTAAATGTCACTTCCGAAAGCTAAGGGACCGAACCAGAAGCTGCCATTCAGAGGGACTACCTGACAACATGTGGAACCTCTCCGGAAAAGCCTTCCCACCTCAAGCAACTCCTTTTGATTAATCTTTCACATAGACAATACACGTTATATACACCGACACACCCCCCCGGCCTTTGCCTCCACAGATCCTGTGGTTGGCTAATTAAAGGAGGAGGTGTAACTATCAATCTAATCTGGCTTGTTCTCAAATTTACCATAATTTCCACACTTGAGAGGCTGGTGAAATGAAACAGCACTACTACACTTTCCCATTCATCAGCCGGAAGCAGAACAACTCCGAGAACCGGGCGAAAAATAATTAGGATGCGGGATCAGGTGTTGCGCGCATGCATCTGTGCCTGTACAGGGGCACGCAGGCACATGAGCATTCACGGGAGGCAGCAGCAGCAGTAGCACGGGGGCAGATGAGCACCACCAGTCATTTGACCTCGACAGGTGAATGCTTGCAGATGTACTCACAGCACACTTATTAGAAGAGGCCCAAATGCCCGAGAAAACTGCCGTCAGATTACGCCGGAAACAACAACGGCTTTTTAAACAACTACAGCCGCCAGAACGGTACCGGCGGCAGCACTGCAGGAGCTGCTCAGGAACCGCTGGGGCAACCCCAGCGCACCGGGTGCTCAGCGCGTGGGCCTGACCCCACCGCATGGCATGTCACCCTTGGGCAGGAAGCTTGACATTTTCTGGAAGCACCGGTGTCATTTCACGGGCTTTGCCGTCGCTTTGCGCTTGTGGGGTAACACTATAGAGTTTTTCAGAAAGTGTTGGAGCAACTTTGGTACCTTTTCCATTTAAGCACACTGGGAGTGAGGTGTGGGGCTGCTGCCAGGGGCTCTGCTCAGCACAGCATGGCTGGAGCTGGCCCAGGACCTCCTTCGAAAGACAGACTGGTCAGACACACAGCTATCCTGAATCATCAAGGATAATCCTATGTTCAAGTTCCTACGTTCCAGTTCAAGTTCAAGTTCCTACGTTCCAATTGGTGCCCGTTACCTCTTGTCCTGGATCATCAAAGATGATCCAGGACAAGAGGTAACGGGTACAAACTGGAACCTAGGAACTTCTATCAAAGCATGAGGAGGAACTTCTTTACTTTGAGGGTGGCAGAGCGCTGGAACAGGCTGCCCAGGGAGGCGGTAGAGTCTCCCACCCCAGAAACATTCAAAACCCGCCTGGAGGTCATCCTGTGCAACCTGCTGTAGGTGACCCTGCTCTGGCAGGGGGGTTGGACTGGATGATCTCCAGAGCTCCTTTCCAACCTTAACCAATCTGTGATTCTGTGACCAGAGCTGTTCTTTGAATTCTGTTCCTAGGAAATCGCTGCGAGAAGGAGGATGCACCTGAGGAGCAGGCCTAAGATGGAGGATTGAACAAACAAGTAGCTCTTACCTGAGGAATCGGCTATCCCATGGAACAACTTCTGAGAAAGATTCTGCAACATTACTAGGGGTCCGCCAAAACATACAATTACTTGCCATGTTCCATGTAAAGCCTAAACTATCGAGTTGGCATTTCTTTTTAAAAGTGTATAAAGAAGCGGTAATGGGCCAAATCCTCAAGCCACTCTAAATCAACACGATTTGCTTGCCTCCGCTGGAACACCCGCTCTCTATTGCAGTTCAGGAGCTAACACACAGTATCTTAATATGCATTTAGGTTAATATTTGCACTTTGCAGGGCTAGGTAGATTGCACGGCTGGCACATATCAGACTAAATGTCACTTCCGAAAGCTAAGGGACCGAACCGGAAGCTGCCATTCAGAGGGACTACCTGACAACATGTGGAACCTCTCCGGAAAAGCCTTCCCACCTCAAGCAACTCCTTTTGATTAATCTTTCACATAGACAATACACGTTATATACACCGACACACCCCCCCGGCCTTTGCCTCCACAGATCCTGTGGTTGGCTAATTAAAGGAGGAGGTGTAACTATCAATCTAATCTGGCTTGTTCTCAAATTTACCATAATTTCCACACTTGAGAGGCTGGTGAAATGAAACAGCACTACTACACTTTCCCATTCATCAGCCGGAAGCAGAACAACTCCGAGAACCGGGCGAAAAATAATTAGGATGCGGGATCAGGTGTTGCGCGCGTGCATCTGTGCCTGTACAGGGGCACGCAGGCACATGAGCATTCACGGGAGGCAGCAGCAGTAGCACGGGGGCAGATGAGCACCACCACTCATTTGACCTCGACAGGTGAATGCTTGCAGATGTACTCACAGCACACTTATTCGAAGAGGCCCAAATGCCCGAGAAAACTGCCGTCAGATTACGCCGGAAACAACAACGGCTTTTTAAACAACTACAGCCGCCAGAACGGTACCGGCGGCAGCACTGCAGGAGCTGCTCAGGAACCGCTGGGGCAACCCCAGCGCACCGGGTGCTCAGCGCGTGGCCCTGACCCCACCGCATGGCATGTCACCCTTGGGCAGGAAGCTTGACATTTTCTGGAAGCACCGGTGTCATTTCACGGGCTTTGCCGTCGCTTTGCGCTTGTGGGGTAACACTATAGAGTTTTTCAGAAAGTGTTGGAGCAACTTTGGTACCTTTTCCATTCAGGCACACTGGGAGTGAGCTGTGGGGCTGCTGCCAGGGGCTCTGCTCAGCACAGCATAGCTGGAGCTGACCCAGGACCTCCTTCGAAAGACAGACTGGTCAGACACACAGCTATCCTGAATCATCAAGGATAATCCTATGTTCAAGTTCAAGTTCCTACCTTCCAGTTCAAGTTCAAGTTCCTACGTTCCAATTGGTGCCCGTTACCTCTTGTCCTGGATCATCAAAGATGATCCAGGACAAGAGGTAACGGGTACAAACTGGAACCTAGGAACTTCTATCAAAGCATGAGGAGGAACTTCTTTACTTTGAGGGTGGCAGAGCGCTGGAACAGGCTGCCCAGGGAGGCGGTAGAGTCTCCGACCCCAGAGACATTCAAAACCCGCCTGGAGGTCATCCTGTGCAACCTGCTGTAGGTGACCCTGCTCTGGCAGGGGGGTTGGACTGGATGATCTCCAGAGCTCCTTTCCAACCCTAACCAATCTGTGATTCTGTGATCAGAGCTGTTCTTCGAAATCTGTTCCTAGGAAATCGCTGCGAGAAGGAGGATGCACCTGAGGAGCAGGCCTAAGATGGAGGATTGAACAAACAAGTAGCTCTTACCTGAGGAATCGGCTATCCCATGGAACAACTTCTGAGAAAGATTCTGCAACATTACTAGGGGTCCGCCAAAACACAGAATTACTTGCCAGGTTCCAGTTAAAGCCTAAACTATCGAGTTGGCATTTCTTTTTAAAAGTGTATAAAGAAGCGGTAATGGGCCAAATCCTCAAGCCACTGTAAATCAACACGATTTGCTTGCCTCCGCTGGAACACCCGCTCTCTATTTCAGTTCAGGAGCTAACACACAGTATCTTAATATGCATTTAGGTTAATATTTGCACTTTGCAGGGCTAGGTAGATTGCACGGCTGGCACATATCAGACTAAATGTCACTTCCGAAAGCTAAGGGACCGAACCGGAAGCTGCCATTCAGAGGGACTACCTGACAACATGTGGAACCTCTCCGGAAAAGCCTTCCCACCTCAAGCAACTCCTTTTGATTAATCTTTCACATAGACAATACACGTTATATACACCGACACACCCCCCCGGCCTTTGCCTCCACAGATCCTGTGGTTGGCTAATTAAAGGAGGAGGTGTAACTATCAATCTAATCTGGCTTGTTCTCAAATTTACCATAATTTCCACACTTGAGAGGCTGGTGAAATGAAACAGCACTACTACACTTTCCCATTCATCAGCCGGAAGCAGAACAACTCCGAGAACCGGGCGAAAAATAATTAGGATGCGGGATCAGGTGTTGCGCGCGTGCATCTGTGCCTGTACAGGGGCACGCAGGCACATGAGCATTCACGGGAGGCAGCAGCAGTAGCACGGGGGCAGATGAGCACCACCACTCATTTGACCTCGACAGGTGAATGCTTGCAGATGTACTCACAGCACACTTATTAGAAGAGGCCCAAATGCCCGAGAAAACTGCCGTCAGATTACGCCGGAAACAACAACGGCTTTTTAAACAACTACAGCCGCCAGAACGGTACCGGCGGCAGCACTGCAGGAGCTGCTCAGGAACCGCTGGGGCAACCCCAGCGCACCGGGTGCTCAGCGCGTGGCCCTGACCCCACCGCATGGCATGTCACCCTTGGGCAGGAAGCTTGACATTTTCTGGAAGCACCGGTGTCATTTCACGGGCTTTGCCGTCGCTTTGCGCTTGTGGGGTAACACTATAGAGTTTTTCAGAAAGTGTTGGAGCAACTTTGGTACCTTTTCCATTCAGGCACACTGGGAGTGAGCTGTGGGGCTGCTGCCAGGGGCTCTGCTCAGCACAGCATGGCTGGAGCTGGTCCAGGACCTCCTTCGAAAGACAGACTGGTCAGACACACAGCTATCCTGAATCATCAAGGATAATCCTATGTTCAAGTTCCTACCTTCCAGTTCAAGTTCAAGTTCCTACGTTCCAATTGGTGCCCGTTACCTCTTGTCCTGGATCATCAAAGATGATCCAGGACAAGAGGTAACGGGTAGAAACTGGAACGTAGGAACTTCTATCAAAGCATGAGGAGGGACTTCTTTACTTTGAGGGTGGCAGAGCGCTGGAACAGGCTGCCCAGGGAGGCGGTAGAGTCTCCGACCCCAGAGACATTCAAAACCCGCCTGGAGGTCATCCTGTGCAACCTGCTGTAGGTGACCCTGCTCTGGCAGGGGGGTTGGACTGGATGATCTCCAGAGCTCCTTTCCAACCCTAACCAATCTGTGATTCTGTGATCAGAGCTGTTCTTCGAAATCTGTTCCTAAGAAATCGCTGCGAGAAAGAGGATGCACCTGAGGAGCAGGCCTAAGACGGAGGATTGAACAAACAAGTAGCTCTTACCTGAGGAATCGGCTATCCCACGGAACAACTTCTGAGAAAGATTCTGCAACATTACTAGGGGTCCGCCAAAACATACAATTACTTGCCATGTTCCAGTTAAAGCCTAAACTATCGAGTTGGCATTTCTTTTTAAAAGTGTATAAAGAAGCGGTAATGGGCCAAATCCTCAAGCCACTGTAAATCAACACGATTTGCTTGCCTCCGCTGGAACACCCGCTCTCTATTTCAGTTCAGGAGCTAACACACACTATCTTAATATGCATTTATGTTAATATTTGCACTTTGCAGGGCTAGGTAGATCGCACGGCTGGCACATATCAGACTAAATGTCACTTCCGAAAGCTAAGGGACCGAACCGGAAGCTGCCATTCAGAGGGACTACCTGACAATATGTGGAACCTCTTCGGAAAAGCCTTCCCACCTCAAGCAACTCCTTTTGATTAATCTTTCACATAGACAATACACGTTATATACACCGACACACCCCCCCGGCCTTTGCCTCCACAGATCCTGTGGTTGGCTAATTAAAGGAGGAGGTGTAACTATCAATCTAATCTGGCTTGTTCTCAAATTTACCATAATTTCCACACTTGAGAGGCTGGTGAAATGAAACAGCACTACTACACTTTCCCATTCATCAGCCGGAAGCAGAACAACTCAGAGAACCGGGCGAAAAATAATTAGGATGCGGGATCAGGTGTTGCGCGCGTGCATCTGTGCCTGTACAGGGGCACGCAGGCACATGAGCATTCACGGGAGGCAGCAGCAGTAGCACGGGGGCAGATGAGCACCACCACTCATTTGACCTCGACAGGTGAATGCTTGCAGATGTACTCACAGCACACTTATTAGAAGAGGCCCAAATGCCCGAGAAAACTGCCGTCAGATTACGCCGGAAACAACAACGGCTTTTTAAACAACTACAGCCGCCAGAACGGTACCGGCGGCAGCACTGCAGGAGCTGCTCAGGAACCGCTGGGGCAACCCCAGCGCACCGGGTGCTCAGCGCGTGGCCCTGACCCCACCGCATGGCATGTCACCCTTGGGCAGGAAGCTTGACATTTTCTGGAAGCACCGGTGTCATTTCACGGGCTTTGCCGTCGCTTTGCGCTTGTGGGGTAACACTATAGAGTTTTTCAGAAAGTGTTGGAGCAACTTTGGTACCTTTTCCATTCAGGCACACTGGGAGTGAGCTGTGGGGCTGCTGCCAGGGGCTCTGCTCAGCACAGCATAGCTGGAGCTGACCCAGGACCTCCTTCGAAAGACAGACTGGTCAGACACACAGCTATCCTGAATCATCAAGGATAATCCTATGTTCAAGTTCAAGTTCCTACCTTCCAGTTCAAGTTCAAGTTCCTACGTTCCAATTGGTGCCCGTTACCTCTTGTCCTGGATCATCAAAGATGATCCAGGACAAGAGGTAACGGGTACAAACTGGAACCTAGGAACTTCTATCAAAGCATGAGGAGGAACTTCTTTACTTTGAGGGTGGCAGAGCGCTGGAACAGGCTGCCCAGGGAGGCGGTAGAGTCTCCGACCCCAGAGACATTCAAAACCCGCCTGGAGGTCATCCTGTGCAACCTGCTGTAGGTGACCCTGCTCTGGCAGGGGGGTTGGACTGGATGATCTCCAGAGCTCCTTTCCAACCCTAACCAATCTGTGATTCTGTGATCAGAGCTGTTCTTCGAAATCTGTTCCTAGGAAATCGCTGCGAGAAGGAGGATGCACCTGAGGAGCAGGCCTAAGATGGAGGATTGAACAAACAAGTAGCTCTTACCTGAGGAATCGGCTATCCCATGGAACAACTTCTGAGAAAGATTCTGCAACATTACTAGGGGTCCACCAAAACACAGAATTACTTGCCAGGTTCCAGTTAAAGCCTAAACTATCGAGTTGGCATTTCTTTTTAAAAGTGTATAAAGAAGCGGTAATGGGCCAAATCCTCAAGCCACTGTAAATCAACACGATTTGCTTGCCTCCGCTGGAACACCCGCTCTCTATTTCAGTTCAGGAGCTAACACACAGTATCTTAATATGCATTTAGGTTAATATTTGCACTTTGCAGGGCTAGGTAGATTGCACGGCTGGCACATATCAGACTAAATGTCACTTCCGAAAGCTAAGGGACCGAACCGGAAGCTGCCATTCAGAGGGACTACCTGACAACATGTGGAACCTCTCCGGAAAAGCCTTCCCACCTCAAGCAACTCCTTTTGATTAATCTTTCACATAGACAATACACGTTATATACACCGACACACCCCCCCGGCCTTTGCCTCCACAGATCCTGTGGTTGGCTAATTAAAGGAGGAGGTGTAACTATCAATCTAATCTGGCTTGTTCTCAAATTTACCATAATTTCCACACTTGAGAGGCTGGTGAAATGAAACAGCACTACTACACTTTCCCATTCATCAGCCGGAAGCAGAACAACTCCGAGAACCGGGCGAAAAATAATTAGGATGCGGGATCAGGTGTTGCGCGCGTGCATCTGTGCCTGTACAGGGGCACGCAGGCACATGAGCATTCACGGGAGGCAGCAGCAGTAGCACGGGGGCAGATGAGCACCACCACTCATTTGACCTCGACAGGTGAATGCTTGCAGATGTACTCACAGCACACTTATTAGAAGAGGCCCAAATGCCCGAGAAAACTGCCGTCAGATTACGCCGGAAACAACAACGGCTTTTTAAACAACTACAGCCGCCAGAACGGTACCGGCGGCAGCACTGCAGGAGCTGCTCAGGAACCGCTGGGGCAACCCCAGCGCACCGGGTGCTCAGCGCGTGGCCCTGACCCCACCGCATGGCATGTCACCCTTGGGCAGGAAGCTTGACATTTTCTGGAAGCACCGGTGTCATTTCACGGGCTTTGCCGTCGCTTTGCGCTTGTGGGGTAACACTATAGAGTTTTTCAGAAAGTGTTGGAGCAACTTTGGTACCTTTTCCATTCAGGCACACTGGGAGTGAGCTGTGGGGCTGCTGCCAGGGGCTCTGCTCAGCACAGCATGGCTGGAGCTGGTCCAGGACCTCCTTCGAAAGACAGACTGGTCAGACACACAGCTATCCTGAATCATCAAGGATAATCCTATGTTCAAGTTCCTACCTTCCAGTTCAAGTTCAAGTTCCTACGTTCCAATTGGTGCCCGTTACCTCTTGTCCTGGATCATCAAAGATGATCCAGGACAAGAGGTAACGGGTAGAAACTGGAACGTAGGAACTTCTATCAAAGCATGAGGAGGGACTTCTTTACTTTGAGGGTGGCAGAGCGCTGGAACAGGCTGCCCAGGGAGGCGGTAGAGTCTCCGACCCCAGAGACATTCAAAACCCGCCTGGAGGTCATCCTGTGCAACCTGCTGTAGGTGACCCTGCTCTGGCAGGGGGGTTGGACTGGATGATCTCCAGAGCTCCTTTCCAACCCTAACCAATCTGTGATTCTGTGATCAGAGCTGTTCTTCGAAATCTGTTCCTAAGAAATCGCTGCGAGAAAGAGGATGCACCTGAGGAGCAGGCCTAAGACGGAGGATTGAACAAACAAGTAGCTCTTACCTGAGGAATCGGCTATCCCACGGAACAACTTCTGAGAAAGATTCTGCAACATTACTAGGGGTCCGCCAAAACATACAATTACTTGCCATGTTCCAGTTAAAGCCTAAACTATCGAGTTGGCATTTCTTTTTAAAAGTGTATAAAGAAGCGGTAATGGGCCAAATCCTCAAGCCACTCTAAATCAACACGATTTGCTTGCCTCCGCTGGAACACCCGCTCTCTATTTCAGTTCAGGAGCTAACACACACTATCTTAATATGCATTTATGTTAATATTTGCACTTTGCAGGGCTAGGTAGATCGCACGGCTGGCACATATCAGACTAAATGTCACTTCCGAAAGCTAAGGGACCGAACCGGAAGCTGCCATTCAGAGGGACTACCTGACAATATGTGGAACCTCTTCGGAAAAGCCTTCCCACCTCAAGCAACTCCTTTTGATTAATCTTTCACATAGACAATACACGTTATATACACCGACACACCCCCCCGGCCTTTGCCTCCACAGATCCTGTGGTTGGCTAATTAAAGGAGGAGGTGTAACTATCAATCTAATCTGGCTTGTTCTCAAATTTACCATAATTTCCACACTTGAGAGGCTGGTGAAATGAAACAGCACTACTACTCTTTCCCATTCATCAGCCGGAAGCAGAACAACTCAGAGAACCGGGCGAAAAATAATTAGGATGCGGGATCAGGTGTTGCGCGCGTGCATCTGTGCCTGTACAGGGGCACGCAGGCACATGAGCATTCACGGGAGGCAGCAGCAGTAGCACGGGGGCAGATGAGCACCACCAGTCATTTGACCTCGACAGGTGAATGCTTGCAGATGTACTCACAGCACACTTATTAGAAGAGGCCCAAATGCCCGAGAAAACTGCCGTCAGATTACGCCGGAAACAACAACGGCTTTTTAAACAACTACAGCCGCCAGAACGGTACCGGCGGCAGCACTGCAGGAGCTGCTCAGGAACCGCTGGGGCAACCCTAGCGCACCGGGTGCTCAGCGCGTGGCCCTGACCCCACCGCATGGCATGTCACCCTTGGGCAGGAAGCTTGACATTTTCTGGAAGCACCGGTGTCATTTCACGGGCTTTGCCGTCGCTTTGCGCTTGTGGGGTAACACTATAGAGTTTTTCAGAAAGTGTTGGAGCAACTTTGGTACCTTTTCCATTCAGGCACACTGGGAGTGAGCTGTGGGGCTGCTGCCAGGGGCTCTGCTCAGCACAGCATAGCTGGAGCTGGCCCAGGACCTCCTTCGAAAGACAGACTGGTCAGACACACAGCTATCCTGAATCATCAAGGATAATCCTATGTTCAGGCTCCTACGTTCCAGTTCAAGTTCAAGTTCCTACGTTCCAATTGGTGCCCGTTACGTAACGGTGTAACGGGTACAAACTGGAACCTAGGAACTTCTATCAAAGCATGAGGAGGAACTTCTTTACTTTGAGGGTGGCAGAGCCCTGGAACAGGCTGCCCAGGGAGGCGGTAGAGTCTCCCACCCCAGAGACATTCAAAACCCGCCTGGAGGTCATCCTGTGCAACCTGCTGTAGGTGACCCTGCTCTGGCAGGGGGGTTGGACTGGATGATCTCCAGAGCTCCTTTCCAACCCTAACCAATCTGTGATTCTGTGATCAGAGCTGTTCTTCGAAATCTGTTCCTAGGAAATCGCTGCGAAAAGAAGGACGCACCTGAGGAGCAGGCCTAAGATGGAGGATTGAACAAACAAGTAGCTCTTACCTGAGGAATCGGCTATCCCATGGAACAACTTCTGAGAAAGATTCTGCAACATTACTAGGGGTCCGCCAAAACATACAATTACTTGTCATGTTCCAGTTAAAGCCTAAACTATCGAGTTGGCATTTTTTTTTAAAAGTGTATAAAGAAACGGTAATGGGCCAAATCCTCAAGCCACTGTAAATCAACACGATTTGCTTGCCTCCGCTGGAACACCCGCTCTCTATTTCAGTTCAGGAGCTAACACACAGTATCTTATTATGCATTTAGGTTAATATTTGCACTTTGCAGGGCTAGGTAGATTGCACGGCTGGCACATATCAGACTAAATGTCACGTCCGAAAGCTAAGGGACCGAACCGGAAGCTGCCATTCAGAGGGACTACCTGACAACATGTGGAACCTCTCCGGAAAAGCCTTCCCACCTCAAGCAACTCCTTTTGATTAATCTTTCACATAGACAATACACGTTATATACACCGACACACCCCCCCGGCCTTTGCCTCCACAGATCCTGTGGTTGGCTAATTAAAGGAGGAGGTGTAACTATCAATCTAATCTGGCTTGTTCTCAAATTTACCATAATTTCCACACTTGAGAGGCTGGTGAAATGAAACAGCACTACTACACTTTCCCATTCATCAGCCGGAAGCAGAACAACTCCGAGAACCGGGCGAAAAATAATTAGGATGCGGGATCAGGTGTTGCGCGCGTGCATCTGTGCCTGTACAGGGGCACGCAGGCACATGAGCATTCACGGGAGGCAGCAGCAGTAGCACGGGGGCAGATGAGCACCACCAGTCATTTGACCTCGACAGGTGAATGCTTGCAGATGTACTCACAGCACACTTATTAGAAGAGGCCCAAATGCCCGAGAAAACTGCCGTCAGATTACGCCGGAAACAACAACGGCTTTTTAAACAACTACAGCCGCCAGAACGGTACCGGCGGCAGCACTGCAGGAGCTGCTCAGGAACCGCTGGGGCAACCCCAGCGCACCGGGTGCTCAGCGCGTGGCCCTGACCCCACCGCATGGCATGTCACCCTTGGGCAGGAAGCTTGACATTTTCTGGAAGCACCGGTGTCATTTCACGGGCTTTGCCGTCGCTTTGCGCTTGTGGGGTAACACTATAGAGTTTTTCAGAAAGTGTTGGAGCAACTTTGGTACCTTTTCCATTCAGGCACACTGGGAGTGAGCTGTGGGGCTGCTGCCAGGGGCTCTGCTCAGCACAGCATGGCTGGAGCTGGTCCAGGACCTCCTTCGAAAGACAGACTGGTCAGACACACAGCTATCCTGAATCATCAAGGATAATCCTATGTTCAAGCTCCTACGTTCCAGTTCAAGTTCAAGTTCCTACGTTCCAATTGGTGCCCGTTACCTCTTGTCCTGGATCATCAAAGATGATCCAGGACAAGAGGTAACGGGTACAAACTGGAACCTAGGAACTTCTATCAAAGCATGAGGAGGAACTTCTTTACTTTGAGGGTGGCAGAGCGCTGGAACAGGCTGCCCAGGGAGGCGGTAGAGTCTCCCACCCCAGAGACATTCAAAACCCGCCTGGAGGTCATCCTGTGCAACCTGCTGTAGGTGACCCTGCTCTGGCGGGGTGGTTGCACTACATGATCTCCAGAGCTCCTTTCCAACCCTAACCAATCTGTGATTCTGTGATCAGAGCTGTTCTTCGAAATCTGTTCCTAGGAAATCGCTGCGAGAAGGAGGATGCACCTGAGGAGCAGGCCTAAGATGGAGGATTGAACAAACAAGTAGCTCTTACCTGAGGAATCGGCTATCCCATGGAACAACTTCTGAGAAAGATTCTGCAACATTACTAGGGGTCCGCCAAAACATACAATTACTTGCCATGTTCCAGTTAAAGCCTAAACTATCGAGTTGGCATTTCTTTTTAAAAGTGTATAAAGAAGCGGTAATGGGCCAAATCCTCAAGCCACTGTAAATCAACACGATTTGCTTGCCTCCGCTGGAACACCCGCTCTCTATTTCAGTTCAGGAGCTAACACACACTATCTTAATATGCATTTAGGTTAATATTTGCACTTTGCAGGGCTAGGTAGATTGCACGGCTGGCACATATCAGACTAAATGTCACTTCCGAAAGCTAAGGGACCGAACCGGAAGCTGCCATTCAGAGGGACTACCTGACAACATGTGGAACGTCTCCGGAAAAGCCTTCCCACCTCAAGCAACTCCTTTTGATTAATCTTTCACATAGACAATACACGTTATATACACCGACACACCCCCCCGGCCTTTGCCTCCACAGATCCTGTGGTTGGCTAATTAAAGGAGGAGGTGTAACTATCAATCTAATCTGGCTTGTTCTCAAATTTACCATAATTTCCACACTTGAGAGGCTGGTGAAATGAAACAGCACTACTACACTTTCCCGTTCATCAGCCGGAAGCAGAACAACTCAGAGAACCGGGCGAAAAATAATTAGGATGCGGGATCAGGTGTTGCGCGCGTGCATCTGTGCCTGTACAGGGGCACGCAGGCACATGAGCATTCACGGGAGGCAGCAGCAGTAGCACGGGGGCAGATGAGCACCACCAGTCATTTGACCTCGACAGGTGAATGCTTGCAGATGTACTCACAGCACACTTATTAGAAGAGGCCCAAATGCCCGAGAAAACTGCCGTCAGTTTACGCCGGAATCAACAACGGCTTTTTAAACAACTACAGCCGCCAGAACGGTACAGGCGGCAGCACTGCAGGAGCTGCTCAGGAACTGCTGGGGCAACCCCAGCGCACCGGGTGCTCAGCGCGTGGCCCTGACCCCACCGCATGGCATGTCACCCTTGGGCAGGAAGCTTGACATTTTCTGGAAGCACCGGTGTCATTTCACGGGCTTTGCCGTCGCTTTGCGCTTGTGGGGTAACACTATAGAGTTTTTCGGAAAGTGTTGGAGCAACTTTGGTATCTTTTCCATTCAGGCACACTGGGAGTGAGCTGTGGGGCTGCTGCCAGGGGCTCTGCTCAGCACAGCATGGCTGGAGCTGGTCCAGGACCTCCTTCGAAAGACAGACTGGTCAGACACACAGCTATCCTGAATCATCAAGGATAATCCTATGTTCAAGCTCCTACGTTCCAGTTCAAGTTCAAGTTCCTACGTTCCAATTGGTGCCCGTTACGTAACGGTGTAACGGGTACAAACTGGAACCTAGGAACTTCTATCAAAGCATGAGGAGGAACTTCTTTACTTTGAGGGTGGCAGAGCCCTGGAACAGGCTGCCCAGGGAGGCGGTAGAGTCTCCCACCCCAGAGACATTCAAAACCCGCCTGGAGGTCATCCTGTGCAACCTGCTGTAGGTGACCCTGCTCTGGCAGGGGGGTTGGACTGGATGATCTCCAGAGCTCCTTTCCAACCCTAACCAATCTGTGATTCTGTGATCAGAGCTGTTCTTCGAAATCTGTTCCTAGGAAATCGCTGCGAGAAGAAGGACGCACCTGAGGAGCAGGCCTAAGATGGAGGATTGAACAAACAAGTAGCTCTTACCTGAGGAATCGGCTATCCCATGGAACAACTTCTGAGAAAGATTCTGCAACATTACTAGGGGTCCGCCAAAGCATACAATTTCTTGCCATGTTCCAGTTAAAGCCTAAACTATCGAGTTGGCATTTCTTTTTAAAAGTGTATAAAGAAGCGGTAATGGGCCAAATCCTCAAGCCACTGTAAATCAACACGATTTGCTTGCCTCCGCTGGAACACCCGCTCTCTATTTCAGTTCAGGAGCTAACACACAGTATCTTAATATGCATTTAGGTTAATATTTGCACTTTGCAGGGCTAGGTAGATTGCACGGCTGGCACATATCAGACTAAATGTCACGTCCGAAAGCTAAGGGACCGAACCGGAAGCTGCCATTCAGAGGGACTACCTGACAACATGTGGAACCTCTCCGGAAAAGCCTTCCCACCTCAAGCAACTCCTTTTGATTAATCTTTCACATAGACAATACACGTTATATACACCGACACACACCCCCGGCCTTTGCCTCCACAGATCCTGTGGTTGGCTAATTAAAGGAGGAGGTGTAACTATCAATCTAATCTCGCTTGTTCTCAAATTTACCATAATTTCCACAATTGAGAGGCTGGTGAAATGAAACAGCACTACTACACTTTCCCATTCATCAGCCGGAAGCAGAACAACTCCGAGAACCGGGCGAAAAATAATTAGGATGCGGGATCAGGTGTTGCGCGCGTGCATCTGTGCCTGTACAGGGGCACGCAGGCACATGAGCATTCACGGGAGGCAGCAGCAGTAGCACGGGGGCAGATGAGCACCACCAGTCATTTGACCTCGACAGGTGAATGCTTGCAGATGTACTCACAGCACACTTATTCGAAGAGGCCCAAATGCCCGAGAAAACTGCCGTCAGATTACGCCGGAAACAACAACGGCTTTTTAAACAACTACAGCCGCCAGAACGGTACCGGCGGCAGCACTGCAGGAGCTGCTCAGGAACCGCTGGGGCAACCCCAGCGCACCGGGTGCTCAGCGCGTGGCCCTGACCCCACCGCATGGCATGTCACCCTTGGGCAGGAAGCTTGACATTTTCTGGAAGCACCGGTGTCATTTCACGGGCTTTGCCGTCGCTTTGCGCTTGTGGGGTAACACTATAGAGTTTTTCAGAAAGTGTTGGAGCAACTTTGGTACCTTTTCCATTCAGGCACACTGGGAGTGAGCTGTGGGGCTGCTGCCAGGGGCTCTGCTCAGCACAGCATAGCTGGAGCTGGCCCAGGACCTCCTTCGAAAGACAGACTGGTCAGACACACAGCTATCCTGAATCATCAAGGATAATCCTATGTTCAAGTTCAAGTTCCTACCTTCCAGTTCAAGTTCAAGTTCCTACGTTCCAATTGGTGCCCGTTACCTCTTGTCCTGGATCATCAAAGATGATCCAGGACAAGAGGTAACGGGTAGAAACTGGAACGTAGGAACTTCTATCAAAGCATGAGGAGGAACTTCTTTACTTTGAGGGTGGCAGAGCGCTGGAACAGGCTGCCCAGGGAGGCGGTAGAGTCTCCCACCCCAGAGACATTCAAAACCCGCCTGGAGGTCATCCTGTGCAACCTGCTGTAGGTGACCCTGCTCTGGCAGGGGGGTTGGGCTGGATGATCTCCAGAGCTCCTTTCCAACCCTAACCAATCTGTGATTCTGTGATCAGAGCTGTTCTTCGAAATCTGTTCCTAGGAAATCGCTGCGAGAAGGAGGATGCACCTGAGGAGCAGGCCTAAGATGGAGGATTGAACAAACAAGTAGCTCTTACCTGAGGAATCGGCTATCCCATGGAACAACTTCAGAGAAAGATTCTGCAACATTACTAGGGGTCCGCCAAAACATACAATTACTTGCCATGTTCCAGTTAAAGCCTAAACTATCGAGTTGGCATTTCTTTTTAAAAGTGTATAAAGAAGCGGTAATGGGCCAAATCCTCAAGCCACTGTAAATCAACACGATTTGCTTGCCTCCGCTGGAACACCCGCTCTCTATTTCAGTTCAGGAGCTAACACACACTATCTTAATATGCATTTAGGTTAATATTTGCACTTTGCAGGGCTAGGTAGATTGCACGGCTGGCACATATCAGACTAAATGTCACTTCCGAAAGCTAAGGGACCGAACCGGAAGCTGCCATTCAGAGGGACTACCTGACAACATGTGGAACCTCTCCGGAAAAGCCTTCCCACCTCAAGCAACTCCTTTTGATTAATCTTTCACATAGACAATACACGTTATACACACCGACACACCCCCCCGGCCTTTGCCTCCACAGATCCTGTGGTTGGCTAATTAAAGGAGGAGGTGTAACTATCAATCTAATCTCGCTTGTTCTCAAATTTACCATAATTTCCACACTTGAGAGGCTGGTGAAATGAAACAGCACTACTACACTTTCCCATTCATCAGCCGGAAGCAGAACAACTCAGAGAACCGGGCGAAAAATAATTAGGATGCGGGATCAGGTGTTGCGCGCGTGCATCTGTGCCTGTACAGGGGCACGCAGGCACATGAGCATTCACGGGAGGCAGCAGCAGTAGCACGGGGGCAGATGAGCACCACCAGTCATTTGACCTCGACAGGTGAATGCTTGCAGATGTACTCACAGCACACTTATTAGAAGAGGCCCAAATGCCTGAGAAAACTGCCGTCAGATTACGCCGGAAACAACAACGGCTTTTTAAACAACTACAGCCGCCAGAACGGTACCGGCGGCAGCACTGCAGGAGCTGCTCAGGAACCGCTGGGGCAACCCCAGCGCACCGGGTGCTCAGCGCGTGGCCCTGACCCCACCGCATGGCATGTCACCCTTGGGCAGGAAGCTTGACATTTTCTGGAAGCACCGGTGTCATTTCACGGGCTTTGCCGTCGCTTTGCGCTTGTGGGGTAACACTATAGAGTTTTTCAGAAAGTGTTGGAGCAACTTTGGTACCTTTTCCATTCAGGCACACTGGGAGTGAGGTGTGGGGCTGCTGCCAGGGGCTCTGCTCAGCACAGCATGGCTGGAGCTGGCCCAGGACCTCCTTCGAAAGACAGACTGGTCAGACACACAGCTATCCTGAATCATCAAGGATAATCCTATGTTCAAGTTCAAGTTCCTACCTTCCAGTTCAAGTTCAAGTTCCTACGTTCCAATTGGTGCCCGTTACCTCTTGTCCTGGATCATCAAAGATGATCCAGGACAAGAGGTAACGGGTACAAACTGGAACCTAGGAACTTCTATCAAAGCATGAGGAGGAACTTCTTTACTTTGAGGGTGGCAGAGCGCTGGAACAGGCTGCCCAGG
This sequence comes from Vanellus vanellus, assembly GCF_965231255.1. Taxonomy (NCBI): domain Eukaryota; kingdom Metazoa; phylum Chordata; class Aves; order Charadriiformes; family Charadriidae; genus Vanellus; species Vanellus vanellus. Next base: position 180,071 of record NW_028128444.1, read on the forward strand.
GAGGCGGTAGAGTCTCCCACCCCAGAGACATTCATAACCCGCCTGGAGGTCATCCGGTGCAACCTGCTGTAGGTGACCCTGCTCTGGCAGGGGGGTTGGGCTGGATGATCTCCAGAGCTCCTTTCCAACCCTAACCAATCTGTGATTCTGTGATCAGAGCTGTTCTTCGAAATCTGTTCCTAGGAAATCGCTGCGAGAAGGAGGATGCACCTGAGGAGCAGGCCTAAGATGGAGGATTGAACAAACAAGTAGCTCTTACCTGAGAAATCGGCTATCCCATGGAACAACTTCAGAGAAAGATTCTGCAACATTACTAGGGGTCCGCCAAAACATACAATTACTTGCCATGTTTTAGTTAAAGCCTAAACTATCGAGTTGGCATTTCTTTTTAAAAGTGTATAAAGAAGCAGTAATGGGCCAAATCCTCAAGCCACTGTAAATCAACACGATTTGCTTGCCTCCGCTGGAACACCCGCTCTCTATTTCAGTTCAGGAGCTAACACACAGTATCTTAATATGCATTTAGGTTAATATTTGCACTTTGCAGGGCTAGGTAGATTGCACGGCTGGCACATATCAGACTAAATGTCACTTCCGAAAGCTAAGGGACCGAACCGGAAGCTGCCATTCAGAGGGACTACCTGACAACATGTGGAACCTCTCCGGAAAAGCCTTCCCACCTCAAGCAACTCCTTTTGATTAATCTTTAACATAGACAATACACCTTATATAAACCGACACACCCCCCCGGCCTTTGCCTCCACAGATCCTGTGGTTGGCTAATTAAAGGAGGAGGTGTAACTATCAATCTAATCTGGCTTGTTCTCAAATTTACCATAATTTCCACACTTGAGAGGCTGGTGAAATGAAACAGCACTACTACACTTTCCCATTCATCAGCCGGAAGCAGAACAACTCAGAGAACCGGGCGAAAAATAATTAGGATGCGGGATCAGGTGTTGCGCGCGTGCATCTGTGCCTGTACAGGGGCACGCAGGCACATGAGCATTCACGGGAGGCAGCAGCAGTAGCAAGGGGGCAGATGAGCACCACCAGTCATTTGACCTCGACAGGTGAATGCTTGCAGATGTACTCACAGCACACTTATTCGAAGAGGCCCAAATGCCCGAGAAAACTGCCGTCAGATTACGCCGGAAACAACAACGGCTTTTTAAACAACTACAGCCGCCAGAACGGTACCGGCGGCAGCACTGCAGGAGCTGCTCAGGAACCGCTGGGGCAACCCCAGCGCACCGGGTGCTCAGCGCGTGGCCCTGACCCCACCGCATGGCATGTCACCCTTGGGCAGGAAGCTTGACATTTTCTGGAAGCACCGGTGTCATTTCACGGGCTTTGCCGTCGCTTTGCGCTTGTGGGGTAACACTATAGAGTTTTTCAGAAAGTGTTGGAGCAACTTTGGTACCTTTTCCATTCAGGCACACTGGGAGTGAGCTGTGGGGCTGCTGCCAGGGGCTCTGCTCAGCACAGCATGGCTGGAGCTGGCCCAGGACCTCCTTCGAAAGACAGACTGGTCAGACACACAGCTATCCTGAATCATCAAGGATAATCCTATGTTCAAGTTCAAGTTCCTACCTTCCAGTTCAAGTTCAAGTTCCTACGTTCCAATTGGTGCCCGTTACCTCTTGTCCTGGATCATCAAAGATGATCCAGGACAAGAGGTAACGGGTACAAACTGGAACCTAGGAACTTCTATCAAAGCATGAAGAGGAACTTCTTTACTTTGAGGTTGGCAGAGCGCTGGAACAGGCTGCCCATGGAGGCGGTAGAGTCTCCCACCCCAGAGACATTCATAACCCGCCTGGAGGTCATCCTGTGCAACCTGCTGTAGGTGACCCTGCTATGGCAGGGGGTTGGACTGGATGATCTCCAGAGCTCCTTTCCAACCCTAACCAATCTGTGATTCTGTGATCAGAGCTGTTCTTCGAAATCTGTTCCTAGGAAATCGCTGCGAGAAGGAGGATGCACCTGAGGAGCAGGCCTAAGATGGAGGATTGAACAAACAAGTAGCTCTTAGCTGAGAAATCGGCTATCCCATGGAACAACTTCAGAGAAAGATTCTGCAACATTACTAGGGGTCTGCCAAAACATACAATTACTTGCCATGTTCCAGTTAAAGCCTAAACTATCGAGTTGGCATTTCTTTTTAAAAGTGTATAAAGAAGCAGTAATGGGCCAAATCCTCAAGCCACTGTAAATCAACACGATTTGCTTGCCTCCGCTGGAACACCCGCTTTCTATTTCAGTTCAGCAGCTAACACACAGTATCTTAATATGCATTTAGGTTAATATTTGCACTTTGCAGGGCTAGGTAGATTGCACGGCTGGCACATATCAGACTAAATGTCACTTCCGAAAGCTAAGGGACCGAACCGGAAGCTGCCATTCAGAGGGACTACCTGACAACATGTGGAACCTCTCCGGAAAAGCCTTCCCACCTCAAGCAACTCCTTTTGATTAATCTTTCACATAGACAATACACGTTACTATTTTAAAACGCTGAATTTTTAAGGACAGAATACCTTAACGAACAGAGGAAAATGTGAACCAATTAGCATCTTCAAGCACTCTGAGACGCAGGGAGAGAAGGCCTACATAGAGTAGCCAGGTCCCTTCAGAGACCACAGCTGTAGCCCCTCTCTGCAATGTTGCCTCCTGGCAGCTAGACCGGGTCCAACCCCAGGACCCAGACACACTGCCAGTCACTCCAGAGTGTCATTAAGATGCACGGCACCACGGCGCAATTCAAATCAATGTTTCTTTCCTGCACGTTGCAGCGGGCGAGGTAGCAAAGGTTGACATGAAAAGTGGGAGAGCTGCCCAGTAACCGTGAGGTTTTGTATCATGCGAACTTACAAAATGGTCTGGAATAAAGAATCTGTGCAGTATTGCCTTTCACACGGTGTCTAATCTCGCACCGCTAGACAACTTCAACTACGAGTATCTGGCAGAACTCGAGATGGTTTCACAAAGACTTGTCATCCTCCTTCACCAGATCACTCTCTGGAAGGCGTGAGGGAGGGGGAGTTGAAATACATCATATTAGAATGAATAGAAATGGTAATGATCGGGCTCTTCCACAACACTTCCGCTCTAAGTAATCAGTTAATTAACCCTGAATCGAGCGGGCTTGCTGGTCAGGAATACAGCAGTTGGATTGACAACAGCTTCCAGACTCCTGCTTCTCAAGGACAAGATTCGGTAACCCTTATTGATGTTAAACATTAGCTTACCCTGTGAGCAACCTCCAGAAATCAAGAGCGATTGTGCTACGTGAGGAAGACTGGCAGAATCTCATACCAATTTACAAGACAAGAAAGAACAGACAAGAAAGAACCTCCAGCAATCTCGCCATGGTAAAATCGTATGCCCCCCCACCGACACCCCCCCCGGCCTTTGCCTCCACAGATCCTGTGGTTGGCTAATTAAAGGAGGAGGTGTAACTATCAATCTAATCTGGCTTGTTCTCAAATTTACCATAATTTCCACACTTGAGAGGCTGGTGAAATGAAACAGCACTACTACACTTTCCCATTCATCAGCCGGAAGCAGAACAACTCAGAGAACCGGGTGAAAAATAATTAGGATGCGGGATCAGGTGTTGCGCGCGTGCATCTGTGCCTGTACAGGGGCACGCAGGCACATGAGCATTCACGGGAGGCAGCAGCAGTAGCAAGGGGGCAGATGAGCACCACCAGTCATTTGACCTCGACAGGTGAATGCTTGCAGATGTACTCACAGCACACTTATTAGAAGAGGCCCAAATGCCCGAGAAAACTGCCGTCAGATTACGCCGGAAACAACAACGGCTTTTTAAACAACTACAGCCGCCAGAACGGTACCGGCGGCAGCACTGCAGGAGCTGCTCAGGAACCGCTGGGGCAACCCCAGCGCACCGGGTGCTCAGCGCGTGGCCCTGACCCCACCGCATGGCATGTCACCCTTGGGCAGGAAGCTTGACATTTTCTGGAAGCACCGGTGTCATTTCACGGGCTTTGCCGTCGCTTTGCGCTTGTGGGGTAACACTATAGAGTTTTTCAGAAAGTGTTGGAGCAACTTTGGTACCTTTTCCATTCAGGCACACTGGGAGTGAGGTGTGGGGCTGCTGCCAGGGGCTCTGCTCAGCACAGCATGGCTGGAGCTGGTCCAGGACCTCCTTCGAAAGACAGACTGGTCAGACACACAGCTATCCTGAATCATCAAGGATAATCCTATGTTCAAGTTCCTACGTTCCAGTTCAAGTTCAAGTTCCTACGTTCCAATTGGTGCCCGTTACCTCTTGTCCTGGATCATCAAAGATGATCCAGGACAAGAGGTAACGGGTACAAACTGGAACGTAGGAACTTCTATCAAAGCATGAGGAGGAACTTCTTTACTTTGAGGGTGGCAGAGCGCTGGAACAGGCTGCCCAGGGAGGCGGTAGAGTCTCCCACCCCAGAAACATTCAAAATCCGCCTGGAGGTCATCCTGTGCAACCTGCTGTAGGTGACCCTGCTCTGGCAGGGGGGTTGGGCTGGATGATCTCCAGAGGTCCTTTCCAACCCTAACTAATCTGTGATTCTGTGATCAGAGCTGTTCTTCGAAATCTGTTCCTAGGAAATCGCTGCGAGAAGGAGGATGCACCTGAGGAGCAGGCCTAAGATGGAGGATTGAACAAACAAGTAGCTCTTACCTGAGGAATCGGCTATCCCATGGAACAACTTCTGAGAAAGATTCTGCAACATTACTAGGGGTCCGCCAAAGCATACAATTACTTGCCATGTTCCAGTTAAAGCCTAAACTATCGAGTTGGCATTTCTTTTTAGAAGTGTATAAAGAAGCGGTAATGGGCCAAATCCTCAAGCCACTCTAAATCAACACGATTTGCTTGCCTCCGCTGGAACACCCGCTCTCTATTTCAGTTCAGGAGCTAACACACAGTATCTTAATATGCATTTAGGTTAATATTTGCACTTTGCAGGGCTAGGTAGATTGCACGGCTGGCACATATCAGACTAAATGTCACTTCCGAAAGCTAAGGGACCGAACCGGAAGCTGCCATTCAGAGGGACTACCTGACAACATGTGGAACGTCTCCGGAAAAGCCTTCCCACCTCAAGCAACTCCTTTTGATTAATCTTTCACATAGACAATACATGTTATATACACCGACACACCCCCCCGGCCTTTGCCTCCACAGATCCTGTGGTTGGCTAATTAAAGGAGGAGGTGTAACTATCAATCTAATCTGGCTTGTTCTCAAATTTACCATAATTTCCACACTTGAGAGGCTGGTGAAATGAAACAGCACTACTACACTTTCCCATTCATCAGCCGGAAGCAGAACAACTCCGAGAACCGGGCGAAAAATAATTAGGATGCGGGATCAGGTGTTGCGCGCGTGCATCTGTGCCTGTACAGGGGCACGCAGGCACATGAGCATTCACGGGAGGCAGCAGCAGTAGCACGGGGGCAGATGAGCACCACCACTCATTTGACCTCGACAGGTGAATGCTTGCAGATGTACTCACAGCACACTTATTAGAAGAGGCCCAAATGCCCGAGAAAACTGCCGTCAGATTACGCCGGAAACAACAACGGCTTTTTAAACAACTACAGCCGCCAGAACGGTACCGGCGGCAGCACTGCAGGAGCTGCTCAGGAACCACTGGGGCAACCCCAGCGCACCGGGTGCTCAGCGCGTGGCCCTGACCCCACCGCATGGCATGTCACCCTTGGGCAGGAAGCTTGACATTTTCTGGAAGCACCGGTGTCATTTCACGGGCTTTGCCGTCGCTTTGCGCTTGTGGGGTAACACTATAGAGTTTTTCAGAAAGTGTTGGAGCAACTTTGGTACCTTTTCCATTCAGGCACACTGGGAGTGAGGTGTGGGGCTGCTGCCAGGGGCTCTGCTCAGCACAGCATGGCTGGAGCTGGTCCAGGACCTCCTTCGAAAGACAGACTGGTCAGACACACAGCTATCCTGAATCATCAAGGATAATCCTATGTTCAAGTTCCTACGTTCCAGTTCAAGTTCAAGTTCCTACGTTCCAATTGGTGCCCGTTACCTCTTGTCCTGGATCATCAAAGATGATCCAGGACAAGAGGTAACGGGTACAAACTGGAACGTAGGAACTTCTATCAAAGCATGAGGAGGAACTTCTTTACTTTGAGGGTGGCAGAGCGCTGGAACAGGCTGCCCAGGGAGGCAGTAGAGTCTCCCACCCCAGAGACATTCAAAACCCGCCTGGAGGTCATCCGGTGCAACCTGCTGTAGGTGACCCTGCTCTGGCAGGGGGGTTGGACTGGATGATCTCCAGAGCTCCTTTCCAACCCTAACCAATCTGTGATTCTGTGATCAGAGCTGTTCTTCGAAATCTGTTCCTAGGAAATCGCTGCGAGAAGGAGGATGCACCTGAGGAGCAGGCCTAAGATGGAGGATTGAACAAACAAGTAGCTCTTACCTGAGGAATCGGCTATCCCATGGAACAACTTCTGAGAAAGATTCTGCAACATTACTAGGGGTCCGCCAAAACATACAATTACTTGCCATGTTCCAGTTAAAGCCTAAACTATCGAGTTGGCATTTCTTTTTAAAAGTGTATAAAGAAGCGGTAATGGGCCAAATCCTCAAGCCACTGTAAATCAACACGATTTGCTTGCCTCCGCTGGAACACCCGCTCTCTATTTCAGTTCAGGAGCTAACACACAGTATCTTAATATGCATTTAGGTTAATATTTGCACTTTGCAGGGCTAGGTAGATTGCACGGCTGGCACATATCAGACTAAATGTCACTTCCGAAAGCTAAGGGACCGAACCGGAAGCTGCCATTCAGAGGGACTACCTGACAACATGTGGAACCTCTCCGGAAAAGCCTTCCCACCTCAAGCAACTCCTTTTGATTAATCTTTCACATAGACAATACATGTTATATACACCGACACACCCCCCCGGCCTTTGCCTCCACAGATCCTGTGGTTGGCTAATTAAAGGAGGAGGTGTAACTATCAATCTAATCTGGCTTGTTCTCAAATTTACCATAATTTCCACACTTGAGAGGCTGGTGAAATGAAACAGCACTACTACACTTTCCCATTCATCAGCCGGAAGCAGAACAACTCCGAGAACCGGGCGAAAAATAATTAGGATGCGGGATCAGGTGTTGCGCGCGTGCATCTGTGCCTGTACAGGGGCACGCAGGCACATGAGCATTCACGGGAGGCAGCAGCAGTAGCACGGGGGCAGATGAGCACCACCACTCATTTGACCTCGACAGGTGAATGCTTGCAGATGTACTCACAGCACACTTATTCGAAGAGGCCCAAATGCCCGAGAAAACTGCCGTCAGATTACGCCGGAAACAACAACGGCTTTTTAAACAACTACAGCCGCCAGAACGGTACCGGCGGCAGCACTGCAGGAGCTGCTCAGGAACCGCTGGGGCAACCCCAGCGCACCGGGTGCTCAGCGCGTGGCCCTGACCCCACCGCATGGCATGTCACCCTTGGGCAGGAAGCTTGACATTTTCTGGAAGCACCGGTGTCATTTCACGGGCTTTGCCGTCGCTTTGCGCTTGTGGGGTAACACTATAGAGTTTTTCAGAAAGTGTTGGAGCAACTTTGGTACCTTTTCCATTCAGGCACACTGGGAGTGAGCTGTGGGGCTGCTGCCAGGGGCTCTGCTCAGCACAGCATAGCTGGAGCTGGCCCAGGACCTCCTTCGAAAGACAGACTGGTCAGACACACAGCTATCCTGAATCATCAAGGATAATCCTATGTTCAAGTTCAAGTTCCTACGTTCCAGTTCAAGTTCAAGTTCCTACGTTCCAATTGGTGCCCGTTACCTCTTGTCCTGGATCATCAAAGATGATCCAGGACAAGAGGTAACGGGTACAAACTGGAACCTAGGAACTTCTATCAAAGCATGAGGAGGAACTTCTTTACTTTGAGGGTGGCAGAGCGCTGGAACAGGCTGCCCAGGGAGGCGGTAGAGTCTCCCACCCCAGAGACATTCAAAACCCGCCTGGAGGTCATCCGGTGCAACCTGCTGTAGGTGACCCTGCTCTGGCAGGGGGGTTGGACTGGATGATCTCCAGAGCTCCTTTCCAACCCTAACCAATCTGTGATTCTGTGATCAGAGCTGTTCTTCGAAATCTGTTCCTAGGAAATCGCTGCGAGAAGGAGGATGCACCTGAGGAGCAGGCCTAAGATGGAGGATTGAACAAACAAGTAGCTCTTACCTGAGGAATCGGCTATCCCATGGAACAACTTCAGAGAAAGATTCTGCAACATTACTAGGGGTCCGCCAAAACATACAATTACTTGCCATGTTCCAGTTAAAGCCTAAACTATCGAGTTGGCATTTCTTTTTAAAAGTGTATAAAGAAGCGGTAATGGGCCAAATCCTCAAGCCACTGTAAATCAACACGATTTGCTTGCCTCCGCTGGAACACCCGCTCTCTATTTCAGTTCAGGAGCTAACACACACTATCTTAATATGCATTTATGTTAATATTTGCACTTTGCAGGGCTAGGTAGATTGCACGGCTGGCACATATCAGACTAAATGTCACGTCCGAAAGCTAAGGGACCGAACCGGAAGCTGCCATTCAGATGGACTACCTGACAACATGTGGAACCTCTCCAGAAAAGCCTTCCCACCTCAAGCAACTCCTTTTGATTAATCTTTCACATAGACAATACACGTTATATACACCGACACACCCCCCCGGCCTTTGCCTCCACAGATCCTGTGGTTGGCTAATTAAAGGAGGAGGTGTAACTATCAATCTAATCTCGCTTGTTCTCAAATTTACCATAATTTCCACACTTGAGAGGCTGGTGAAATGAAACAGCACTACTACACTTTCCCATTCATCAGCCGGAAGCAGAACAACTCCGAGAACCGGGCGAAAAATAATTAGGATGCGGGATCAGGTGTTGCGCGCGTGCATCTGTGCCTGTACAGGGGCACGCAGGCACATGAGCATTCACGGGAGGCAGCAGCAGTAGCACGGGGGGAGATGAGCACCACCAGTCATTTGACCTCGACAGGTGAATGCTTGCAGATGTACTTACAGCACACTTATTAGAAGAGGCCCAAATGCCCGAGAAAACTGCCGTCAGATTACGCCGGAAACAACAACGGCTTTTTAAACAAATACAGCTGACAGAACGGTACCGGCAGCAGCACTGCAGGAGCTGCTCAGGAACCGCTGGGGCAACCCCAGCGCACCGGGTGCTCAGCGCGTGGCCCTGACCCCACCGCATGGCATGTCACCCTTGGGCAGGAAGCTTGACATTTTCTGGAAGCACCGGTGTCATTTCACGGGCTTTGCCGTCGCTTTGCGCTTGTGGGGTAACACTATAGAGTTTTTCAGAAAGTGTTGGAGCAACTTTGGTACCTTTTCCATTCAGGCACACTGGGAGTGAGCTGTGGGGCTGCTGCCAGGGGCTCTGCTCAGCACAGCATGGCTGGAGCTGGTCCAGGACCTCCTTCGAAAGACAGACTGGTCAGACACACAGCTATCCTGAATCATCAAGGATAATCCTATGTTCAAGTTCCTACGTTCCAGTTCAAGTTCAAGTTCCTACGTTCCAATTGGTGCCCGTTACCTCTTGTCCTGGATCATCAAAGATGATCCAGGACAAGAGGTAACGGGTACAAACTGGAACGTAGGAACTTCTATCAAAGCATGAGGAGGAACTTCTTTACTTTGAGGGTGGCAGAGCGCTGGAACAGGCTGCCCAGGGAGGAAGTAGAGTCTCCCACCCCAGAGACATTCAAAACCCGCCTGGAGGTCATCCGGTGCAACCTGCTGTAGGTGACCCTGCTCTGGCAGGGGGGTTGGACTGGATGATCTCCAGAGCTCCTTTCCAACCCTAACTAATCTGTGATTCTGTGATCAGAGCTGTTCTTCGAAATCTGTTCCTAGGAAATCGCTTCGAGAAGGAGGATGCACCTGAGGAGCAGGCCTAAGATGGAGGATTGAACAAACAAGTAGCTCTTACCTGAGGAATCGGCTATCCCATGGAACAACTTCTGAGAAAGATTCTGCAACATTACTAGGGGTCCGCCAAAACATACAATTACTTGCCATGTTCCAGTTAAAGCCTAAACTATCGAGTTGGCATTTCTTTTTAAAAGTGTATAAAGAAGCAGTAATGGGCCAAATCTGCAAGCCACTGTAAATCAACACGATTTGCTTGCCTCCGCTGGAACACCCGCTCTCTATTGCAGTTCAGGAGCTAACACACAGTATCTTAATATGCATTTAGGTTAATATTTGCACTTTGCAGGGCTAGGTAGATTGCACGGCTGGCACATATCAGACTAAATGTCACTTCCGAAAGCTAAGGGACCGAACCGGAAGCTGCCATTCAGAGGGACTACCTGACAACATGTGGAACCTCTCCGGAAAAGCCTTCCCACCTCAAGCAACTCCTTTTGATTAATCTTTCACATAGACAATACACGTTATATACACCGACACACCCCCCCGGCCTTTGCCTCCACAGATCCTGTGGTTGGCTAATTAAAGGAGGAGGTGTAACTATCAATCTAATCTCGCTTGTTCTCAAATTTACCATAATTTCCACACTTGAGAGGCTGGTGAAATGAAACAGCACTACTACACTTTCCCATTCATCAGCCGGAAGCAGAACAACTCCGAGAACCGGGCGAAAAATAATTAGGATGCGGGATCAGGTGTTGCGCGCGTGCATCTGTGCCTGTACAGGGGCACGCAGGCACATGAGCATTCACGGGAGGCAGCAGCAGTAGCACGGGGGCAGATGAGCACCACCAGTCATTTGACCTCGACAGGTGAATGCTTGCAGATGTACTCACAGCACACTTATTAGAAGAGGCCCAAATGCCCGAGAAAACTGCCGTCAGATTACGCCGGAAACAACAACGGCTTTTTAAACAACTACAGCCGCCAGAACGGTACCGGCGGCAGCACTGCAGGAGCTGCTCAGGAACCGCTGGGGCAACCCCAGCGCACCGGGTGCTCAGCGCGTGGCCCTGACCCCACCGCATGGCATGTCACCCTTGGGCAGGAAGCTTGACATTTTCTGGAAGCACCGGTGTCATTTCACGGGCTTTGCCGTCGCTTTGCGCTTGTGGGGTAACACTATAGAGTTTTTCAGAAAGTGTTGGAGCAACTTTGGTACCTTTTCCATTCAGGCACACTGGGAGTGAGCTGTGGGGCTGCTGCCAGGGGCTCTGCTCAGCACAGCATGGCTGGAGCTGGTCCAGGACCTCCTTCGAAAGACAGACTGGTCAGACACACAGCTATCCTGAATCATCAAGGATAATCCTATGTTCAAGTTCCTACGTTCCAGTTCAAGTTCAAGTTCCTACGTTCCAATTGGTGCCCGTTACCTCTTGTCCTGGATCATCAAAGATGATCCAGGACAAGAGGTAACGGGTACAAACTGGAACGTAGGAACTTCTATCAAAGCATGAGGAGGAACTTCTTTACTTTGAGGGTGGCAGAGCGCTGGAACAGGCTGCCCAGGGAGGCGGTAGAGTCTCCCACCCCAGAAACATTCAAAACCCGCCTGGAGGTCATCCTGTGCAACCTGCTGTAGGTGACCCTGCTCTGGCAGGGGGGTTGGGCTGGATGATCTCCAGAGCTCCTTTCCAACCCTAACCAATCTGTGATTCTGTGATCAGAGCTGTTCTTCGAAATCTGTTCCTAGGAAATCGCTGCGAGAAGGAGGATGCACCTGAGGAGCAGGCCTAAGATGGAGGATTGAACAAACAAGTAGCTCTTACCTGAGGAATCGGCTATCCCACGGAACAACTTCTGAGAAAGATTCTGCAACATTACTAGGGGTCCGCCAAAACATACAATTACTTGCCATGTTCCAGTTAAAGCCTAAACTATCGAGTTGGCATTTCTTTTTAAAAGTGTATAAAGAAGCGGTAATGGGCCAAATCCTCAAGCCACTGTAAATCAACACGATTTGCTTGCCTCCGCTGGAACACCCGCTCTCTATTGCAGTTCAGGAGCTAACACACAGTATCTTAATATGCATTTAGGTTAATATTTGCACTTTGCAGGGCTAGGTAGATTGCACGGCTGGCACATATCAGACTAAATGTCACTTCCGAAAGCTAAGGGACCGAACCGGAAGCTGCCATTCAGAGGGACTACCTGACAACATGTGGAACCTCTCCGGAAAAGCCTTCCCACCTCAAGCAACTCCTTTTGATTAATCTTTCACATAGACAATACACGTTATATACACCGACACACCCCCCCGGCCTTTGCCTCCACAGATCCTGTGGTTGGCTAATTAAAGGAGGAGGTGTAACTATCAATCTAATCTGGCTTGTTCTCAAATTTACCATAATTTCCACACTTGAGAGGCTGGTGAAATGAAACAGCACTACTACACTTTCCCATTCATCAGCCGGAAGCAGAACAACTCCGAGAACCGGGCGAAAAATAATTAGGATGCGGGATCAGGTGTTGCGCGCGTGCATCTGTGCCTGTACAGGGGCACGCAGGCACATGAGCATTCACGGGAGGCAGCAGCAGTAGCACGGGGGCAGATGAGCACCACCAGTCATTTGACCTCGACAGGTGAATGCTTGCAGATGTACTCACAGCACACTTATTCGAAGAGGCCCAAATGCCCGAGAAAACTGCCGTCAGATTACGCCGGAAACAACAACGGCTTTTTAAACAACTACAGCCGCCAGAACGGTACCGGCGGCAGCACTGCAGGAGCTGCTCAGGAACCGCTGGGGCAACCCCAGCGCACCGGGTGCTCAGCGCGTGGCCCTGACCCCACCGCATGGCATGTCACCCTTGGGCAGGAAGCTTGACATTTTCTGGAAGCACCGGTGTCATTTCACGGGCTTTGCCGTCGCTTTGCGCTTGTGGGGTAACACTATAGAGTTTTTCAGAAAGTGTTGGAGCAACTTTGGTACCTTTTCCATTCAGGCACACTGGGAGTGAGCTGTGGGGCTGCTGCCAGGGGCTCTGCTCAGCACAGCATGGCTGGAGCTGGTCCAGGACCTCCTTCGAAAGACAGACTGGTCAGACACACAGCTATCCTGAATCATCAAGGATAATCCTATGTTCAAGTTCCTACGTTCCAGTTCAAGTTCAAGTTCCTACGTTCCAATTGGTGCCCGTTACCTCTTGTCCTGGATCATCAAAGATGATCCAGGACAAGAGGTAACGGGTACAAACTGGAACGTAGGAACTTCTATCAAAGCATGAGGAGGAACTTCTTTACTTTGAGGGTGGCAGAGCGCTGGAACAGGCTGCCCAGGGAGGCGGTAGAGTCTCCGACCCCAGAAACATTCAAAACCCGCCTGGAGGTCATCCTGTGCAACCTGCTGTAGGTGACCCTGCTCTGGCAGGGGGGTTGGACTGGATGATCTCCAGAGCTCCTTTCCAACCCTAACCAATCTGTGATTCTGTGATCAGAGCTGTTCTTCGAAATCTGTTCCTAGGAAATCGCTGCGAGAAGGAGGATGCACCTGAGGAGCAGGCCTAAGATGGAGGATTGAACAAACAAGTAGCTCTTACCTGAGGAATCGGCTATCCCATGGAACAACTTCTGAGAAAGATTCTGCAACATTACTAGGGGTCCGCCAAAACATACAATTACTTGCCATGTTCCAGTTAAAGCCTAAACTATCGAGTTGGCATTTCTTTTTAAAAGTGTATAAAGAAGCGGTAATGGGCCAAATCCGCAAGCCACTGTAAATCAACACGATTTGCTTGCCTCCGCTGGAACACCCGCTCTCTATTGCAGTTCAGGAGCTAACACACAGTATCTTAATATGCATTTAGGTTAATATTTGCACTTTGCAGGGCTAGGTAGATTGCACGGCTGGCACATATCAGACTAAATGTCACTTCCGAAAGCTAAGGGACCGAACCGGAAGCTGCCATTCAGAGGGACTACCTGACAACATGTGGAACCTCTCCGGAAAAGCCTTCCCACCTCAAGCAACTCCTTTTGATTAATCTTTCACATAGACAATACACGTTATATACACCGACACACCCCCCCGGCCTTTGCCTCCACAGATCCTGTGGTTGGCTAATTAAAGGAGGAGGTGTAACTATCAATCTAATCTGGCTTGTTCTCAAATTTACCATAATTTCCACACTTGAGAGGCTGGTGAAATGAAACAGCACTACTACACTTTCCCATTCATCAGCCGGAAGCAGAACAACTCAGAGAACCGGGCGAAAAATAATTAGGATGCGGGATCAGGTGTTGCGCGCGTGCATCTGTGCCTGTACAGGGGCACGCAGGCACATGAGCATTCACGGGAGGCAGCAGCAGTAGCACGGGGGCAGATGAGCACCACCAGTCATTTGACCTCGACAGGTGAATGCTTGCAGATGTACTCACAGCACACTTATTAGAAGAGGCCCAAATGCCCGAGAAAACTGCCGTCAGATTACGCCGGAAACAACAACGGCTTTTTAAACAACTACAGCCGCCAGAACGGTACCGGCGGCAGCACTGCAGGAGCTGCTCAGGAACCGCTGGGGCAACCCCAGCGCACCGGGTGCTCAGCACGTGGCCCTGACCCCACCGCATGGCATGTCACCCTTGGGCAGGAAGCTTGACATTTTCTGGAAGCACCGGTGTCATTTCACGGGCTTTGCCGTCGCTTTGCGCTTGTGGGGTAACACTATAGAGTTTTTCAGAAAGTGTTGGAGCAACTTTGGTACCTTTTCCATTCAGGCACACTGGGAGTGAGGTGTGGGGCTGCTGCCAGGGGCTCTGCTCAGCACAGCATGGCTGGAGCTGGTCCAGGACCTCCTTCGAAAGACAGACTGGTCAGACACACAGCTATCCTGAATCATCAAGGATAATCCTATGTTCAAGTTCCTACGTTCCAATTGAAGTTCAAGTTCCTACGTTCCAATTGGTGCCCGTTACCTCTTGTCCTGGATCATCAAAGATGATCCAGGACAAGAGGTAACGGGTACAAACTGGAACGTAGGAACTTCTATCAAAGCATGAGGAGGAACTTCTTTACTTTGAGGGTGGCAGAGCGCTGGAACAGGCTGCCCAGGGAGGCGGTAGAGTCTCCCACCCCAGAAACATTCAAAACCCGCCTGGAGGTCATCCTGTGCAACCTGCTGTAGGTGACCCTGCTCTGGCAGGGGGGTTGGGCTGGATGATCTCCAGAGCTCCTTTCCAACCCTAACCAATCTGTGATTCTGTGATCAGAGCTGTTCTTCGAAATCTGTTCCTAGGAAATCGCTGCGAGAAGGAGGATGCACCTGAGGAGCAGGCCTAAGATGGAGGATTGAACAAACAAGTAGCTCTTACCTGAGGAAACGGCTATCCCATGGAACAACTTCTGAGAAAGATTCTGCAACATTACTAGGGGTCCGCCAAAACATACAATTACTTGCCATGTTCCAGTTAAAGCCTAAACTATCGAGTTGGCATTTCTTTTTAAAAGTGTATAAAGAAGCGGTAATGGGCCAAATCCGCAAGCCACTAAATCAACACGATTTGCTTGCCTCCGCTGGAACACCCGCTCTCTATTTCAGTTCAGGAGCTAACACACAGTATCTTAATATGCATTTAGGTTAATATTTGCACTTTGCAGGGCTAGGTAGATTGCACGGCTGGCACATATCAGACTAAATGTCACTTCCGAAAGCTAAGGGACCGAACCGGAAGCTGCCATTCAGAGGGACTACCTGACAACATGTGGAACCTCTCCGGAAAAGCCTTCCCACCTCAAGCAACTCCTTTTGATTAATCTTTCACATAGACAATACACGTTATATACACCGACACACCCCCCCGGCCTTTGCCTCCACAGATCCTGTGGTTGGCTAATTAAAGGAGGAGGTGTAACTATCAATCTAATCTCGCTTGTTCTCAAATTTACCATAATTTCCACACTTGAGAGGCTGGTGAAATGAAACAGCACTACTACAGTTTTCCCATTCATCAGCCGGAAGCAGAACAACTCCGAGAACCGGGCGAAAAATAATTAGGATGCGGGATCAGGTGTTGCGCGCGTGCATCTGTGCCTGTACAGGGGCACGCAGGCACATGAGCATTCACGGGAGGCAGCAGCAGTAGCACGGGGGCAGATGAGCACCACCAGTCATTTGACCTCGACAGGTGAATGCTTGCAGATGTACTCACAGCACACTTATTAGAAGAGGCCCAAATGCCCGAGAAAACTGCCGTCAGATTACGCCGGAAACAACAACGGCTTTTTAAACAACTACAGCCGCCAGAACGGTACCGGCGGCAGCACTGCAGGAGCTGCTCAGGAACCGCTGGGGCAACCCCAGCGCACCGGGTGCTCAGCGCGTGGCCCTGACCCCACCGCATGGCATGTCACCCTTGGGCAGGAAGCTTGACATTTTCTGGAAGCACCGGTGTCATTTCACGGGCTTTGCCGTCGCTTTGCGCTTGTGGGGTAACACTATAGAGTTTTTCAGAAAGTGTTGGAGCAACTTTGGTACCTTTTCCATTCAGGCACACTGGGAGTGAGCTGTGGGGCTGCTGCCAGGGGCTCTGCTCAGCACAGCATGGCTGGAGCTGGTCCAGGACCTCCTTCGAAAGACAGACTGGTCAGACACACAGCTATCCTGAATCATCAAGGATAATCCTATGTTCAAGTTCCTACGTTCCAGTTCAAGTTCAAGTTCCTACGTTCCAATTGGTGCCCGTTACCTCTTGGCCTGGATCATCAAAGATGATCCAGGACAAGAGGTAACGGGTACAAACTGGAACCTAGGAACTTCTATCAAAGCATGAGGAGGAACTTCTTTACTTTGAGGGTGGCAGAGCGCTGGAACAGGCTGCCCAGGGAGGCGGTAGAGTCTCCGACCCCAGAAACATTCAAAACCCGCCTGGAGGTCATCCTGTGCAACCTGCTGTAGGTGACCCTGCTCTGGCAGGGGGGTTGGACTGGATGATCTCCAGAGCTCCTTTCCAACCCTAACCAATCTGTGATTCTGTGATCAGAGCTGTTCTTCGAAATCTGTTCCTAGGAAATCGCTGCGAGAAGGAGGATGCACCTGAGGAGCAGGCCTAAGATGGAGGATTGAACAAACAAGTAGCTCTTACCTGAGGAATCGGCTATCCCACGGAACAACTTCTGAGAAAGATTCTGCAACATTACTAGGGGTCCGCCAAAACATACAATTACTTGCCATGTTCCAGTTAAAGCCTAAACTATCGAGTTGGCATTTCTTTTTAAAAGTGTATAAAGAAGCGGTAATGGGCCAAATCCGCAAGCCACTGTAAATCAACACGATTTGCTTGCCTCCGCTGGAACACCCGCTCTCTATTGCAGTTCAGGAGCTAACACACAGTATCTTAATATGCATTTATGTTAATATTTGCACTTTGCAGGGCTAGGTAGATTGCACGGCTGGCACATATCAGACTAAATGTCACTTCCGAAAGCTAAGGGACCGAACCGGAAGCTGCCATTCAGAGGGACTACCTGACAACATGTGGAACCTCTCCGGAAAAGCCTTCCCACCTCAAGCAACTCCTTTTGATTAATCTTTCACATAGACAATACACGTTATATACACCGACACACCCCCCCGGCCTTTGCCTCCACAGATCCTGTGGTTGGCTAATTAAAGGAGGAGGTGTAACTATCAATCTAATCTCGCTTGTTCTCAAATTTACCATAATTTCCACACTTGAGAGGCTGGTGAAATGAAACATCACTACTACACTTTCCCATTCATCAGCCGGAAGCAGAACAACTCCGAGAACCGGGCGAAAAATAATTAGGATGCGGGATCAGGTGTTGCGCGCGTGCATCTGTGCCTGTACAGGGGCACGCAGGCACATGAGCATTCACGGGAGGCAGCAGCAGTAGCACGGGGGCAGATGAGCACCACCAGTCATTTGACCTCGACAGGTGAATGCTTGCAGATGTACTCACAGCACACTTATTAGAAGAGGCCCAAATGCCCGAGAAAACTGCCGTCAGATTACGCCGGAAACAACAACGGCTTTTTAAACAACTACAGCCGCCAGAACGGTACCGGCGGCAGCACTGCAGGAGCTGCTCAGGAACCGCTGGGGCAACCCCAGCGCACCGGGTGCTCAGCGCGTGGCCCTGACCCCACCGCATGGCATGTCACCCTTGGGCAGGAAGCTTGACATTTTCTGGAAGCACCGGTGTCATTTCACGGGCTTTGCCGTCGCTTTGCGCTTGTGGGGTAACACTATAGAGTTTTTCAGAAAGTGTTGGAGCAACTTTGGTACCTTTTCCATTCAGGCACACTGGGAGTGAGCTGTGGGGCTGCTGCCAGGGGCTCTGCTCAGCACAGCATGGCTGGAGCTGGTCCAGGACCTCCTTCGAAAGACAGACTGGTCAGACACACAGCTATCCTGAATCATCAAGGATAATCCTATGTTCAAGTTCCTACGTTCCAGTTCAAGTTCAAGTTCCTACGTTCCAATTGGTGCCCGTTACCTCTTGGCCTGGATCATCAAAGATGATCCAGGACAAGAGGTAACGGGTACAAACTGGAACGTAGGAACTTCTATCAAAGCATGAGGAGGAACTTCTTTACTTTGAGGGTGGCAGAGCGCTGGAACAGGCTGCCCAGGGAGGCGGTAGAGTCTCCCACCCCAGAAACATTCAAAACCCGCCTGGAGGTCATCCTGTGCAACCTGCTGTAGGTGACCCTGCTCTGGCAGGGGGGTTGGGCTGGATGATCTCCAGAGGTCCTTTCCAACCCTAACCAATCTGTGATTCTGTGATCAGAGCTGTTCTTCGAAATCTGTTCCTAGGAAATCGCTGCGAGAAGGAGGATGCACCTGAGGAGCAGGCCTAAGATGGAGGATTGAACAAACAAGTAGCTCTTACCTGAGGAATCGGCTATCCCATGGAACAACTTCTGAGAAAGATTCTGCAACATTACTAGGGGTCCGCCAAAGCATACAATTACTTGCCATGTTCCAGTTAAAGCCTAAACTATCGAGTTGGCATTTCTTTTTAAAAGTGTATAAAGAAGCGGTAATGGGCCAAATCCGCAAGCCACTGTAAATCAACACGATTTGCTTGCCTCCGCTGGAACACCCGCTCTCTATTGCAGTTCAGGAGCTAACACACAGTATCTTAATATGCATTTAGGTTAATATTTGCACTTTGCAGGGCTAGGTAGATTGCACGGCTGGCACATATCAGACTAAATGTCACTTCCGAAAGCTAAGGGACCGAACCGGAAGCTGCCATTCAGAGGGACTACCTGACAACATGTGGAACCTCTCCGGAAAAGCCTTCCCACCTCAAGCAACTCCTTTTGATTAATCTTTCACATAGACAATACACGTTATATACACCGACACACCCCCCCGGCCTTTGCCTCCACAGATCCTGTGGTTGGCTAATTAAAGGAGGAGGTGTAACTATCAATCTAATCTGGCTTGTTCTCAAATTTACCATAATTTCCACACTTGAGAGGCTGGTGAAATGAAACAGCACTACTACACTTTCCCATTCATCAGCCGGAAGCAGAACAACTCCGAGAACCGGGCGAAAAATAATTAGGATGCGGGATCAGGTGTTGCGCGCGTGCATCTGTGCCTGTACAGGGGCACGCAGGCACATGAGCATTCACGGGAGGCAGCAGCAGTAGCACGGGGGCAGATGAGCACCACCAGTCATTTGACCTCGACAGGTGAATGCTTGCAGATGTACTCACAGCACACTTATTCGAAGAGGCCCAAATGCCCGAGAAAACTGCCGTCAGATTACGCCGGAAACAACAACGGCTTTTTAAACAACTACAGCCGCCAGAACGGTACCGGCGGCAGCACTGCAGGAGCTGCTCAGGAACCGCTGGGGCAACCCCAGCGCACCGGGTGCTCAGCACGTGGCCCTGACCCCACCGCATGGCATGTCACCCTTGGGCAGGAAGCTTGACATTTTCTGGAAGCACCGGTGTCATTTCACGGGCTTTGCCGTCGCTTTGCGCTTGTGGGGTAACACTATAGAGTTTTTCAGAAAGTGTTGGAGCAACTTTGGTACCTTTTCCATTCAGGCACACTGGGAGTGAGGTGTGGGGCTGCTGCCAGGGGCTCTGCTCAGCACAGCATGGCTGGAGCTGGTCCAGGACCTCCTTCGAAAGACAGACTGGTCAGACACACAGCTATCCTGAATCATCAAGGATAATCCTATGTTCAAGTTCCTACGTTCCAGTTCAAGTTCAAGTTCCTACGTTCCAATTGGTGCCCGTTACCTCTTGTCCTGGATCATCAAAGATGATCCAGGACAAGAGGTAACGGGTACAAACTGGAACGTAGGAACTTCTATCAAAGCATGAGGAGGAACTTCTTTACTTTGAGGGTGGCAGAGCGCTGGAACAGGCTGCCCAGGGAGGCGGTAGAGTCTCCGACCCCAGAAACATTCAAAACCCGCCTGGAGGTCATCCTGTGCAACCTGCTGTAGGTGACCCTGCTCTGGCAGGGGGGTTGGGCTGGATGATCTCCAGAGCTCCTTTCCAACCCTAACCAATCTGTGATTCTGTGATCAGAGCTGTTCTTCGAAATCTGTTCCTAGGAAATCGCTGCGAGAAGGAGGATGCACCTGAGGAGCAGGCCTAAGATGGAGGATTGAACAAACAAGTAGCTCTTACCTGAGGAAACGGCTATCCCATGGAACAACTCTGAGAAAGATTCTGCAACATTACTAGGGGTCCGCCAAAACATACAATTACTTGCCATGTTCCATGTAAAGCCTAAACTATCGAGTTGGCATTTCTTTTTAAAAGTGTATAAAGAAGCGGTAATGGGCCAAATCCGCAAGCCACTAAATCAACACGATTTGCTTGCCTCCGCTGGAACACCCGCTCTCTATTTCAGTTCAGGAGCTAACACACAGTATCTTAATATGCATTTAGGTTAATATTTGCACTTTGCAGGGCTAGGTAGATTGCACGGCTGGCACATATCAGACTAAATGTCACTTCCGAAAGCTAAGGGACCGAACCGGAAGCTGCCATTCAGAGGGACTACCTGACAACATGTGGAACCTCTCCGGAAAAGCCTTCCCACCTCAAGCAACTCCTTTTGATTAATCTTTCACATAGACAATACACGTTATATACACCGACACACCCCCCCGGCCTTTGCCTCCACAGATCCTGTGGTTGGCTAATTAAAGGAGGAGGTGTAACTATCAATCTAATCTCGCTTGTTCTCAAATTTACCATAATTTCCACACTTGAGAGGCTGGTGAAATGAAACAGCACTACTACAGTTTTCCCATTCATCAGCCGGAAGCAGAACAACTCCGAGAACCGGGCGAAAAATAATTAGGATGCGGGATCAGGTGTTGCGCGCGTGCATCTGTGCCTGTACAGGGGCACGCAGGCACATGAGCATTCACGGGAGGCAGCAGCAGTAGCACGGGGGCAGATGAGCACCACCAGTCATTTGACCTCGACAGGTGAATGCTTGCAGATGTACTCACAGCACACTTATTAGAAGAGGCCCAAATGCCCGAGAAAACTGCCGTCAGATTACGCCGGAAACAACAACGGCTTTTTAAACAACTACAGCCGCCAGAACGGTACCGGCGGCAGCACTGCAGGAGCTGCTCAGGAACCGCTGGGGCAACCCCAGCGCACCGGGTGCTCAGCGCGTGGCCCTGACCCCACCGCATGGCATGTCACCCTTGGGCAGGAAGCTTGACATTTTCTGGAAGCACCGGTGTCATTTCACGGGCTTTGCCGTCGCTTTGCGCTTGTGGGGTAACACTATAGAGTTTTTCAGAAAGTGTTGGAGCAACTTTGGTACCTTTTCCATTCAGGCACACTGGGAGTGAGCTGTGGGGCTGCTGCCAGGGGCTCTGCTCAGCACAGCATGGCTGGAGCTGGTCCAGGACCTCCTTCGAAAGACAGACTGGTCAGACACACAGCTATCCTGAATCATCAAGGATAATCCTATGTTCAAGTTCCTACGTTCCAGTTCAAGTTCAAGTTCCTACGTTCCAATTGGTGCCCGTTACCTCTTGGCCTGGATCATCAAAGATGATCCAGGACAAGAGGTAACGGGTACAAACTGGAACCTAGGAACTTCTATCAAAGCATGAGGAGGAACTTCTTTACTTTGAGGGTGGCAGAGCGCTGGAACAGGCTGCCTAGGGAGGCGGTAGAGTCTCCGACCCCAGAAACATTCAAAACCCGCCTGGAGGTCATCCTGTGCAACCTGCTGTAGGTGACCCTGCTCTGGCAGGGGGGTTGGGCTGGATGATCTCCAGAGCTCCTTTCCAACCCTAACCAATCTGTGATTCTGTGATCAGAGCTGTTCTTCGAAATCTGTTCCTAGGAAATCGCTGCGAGAAGGAGGATGCACCTGAGGAGCAGGCCTAAGATGGAGGATTGAACAAACAAGTAGCTCTTACCTGAGGAAACGGCTATCCCATGGAACAACTCTGAGAAAGATTCTGCAACATTACTAGGGGTCCGCCAAAACATACAATTACTTGCCATGTTCCAGTTAAAGCCTAAACTATCGAGTTGGCATTTCTTTTTAAAAGTGTATAAAGAAGCGGTAATGGGCCAAATCCGCAAGCCACTAAATCAACACGATTTGCTTGCCTCCGCTGGAACACCCGCTCTCTATTTCAGTTCAGGAGCTAACACACAGTATCTTAATATGCATTTAGGTTAATATTTGCACTTTGCAGGGCTAGGTAGATTGCACGGCTGGCACATATCAGACTAAATGTCACTTCCGAAAGCTAAGGGACCGAACCGGAAGCTGCCATTCAGAGGGACTACCTGACAACATGTGGAACCTCTCCGGAAAAGCCTTCCCACCTCAAGCAACTCCTTTTGATTAATCTTTCACATAGACAATACACGTTATATACACCGACACACCCCCCCGGCCTTTGCCTCCACAGATCCTGTGGTTGGCTAATTAAAGGAGGAGGTGTAACTATCAATCTAATCTCGCTTGTTCTCAAATTTACCATAATTTCCACACTTGAGAGGCTGGTGAAATGAAACAGCACTACTACAGTTTTCCCATTCATCAGCCGGAAGCAGAACAACTCCGAGAACCGGGCGAAAAATAATTAGGATGCGGGATCAGGTGTTGCGCGCGTGCATCTGTGCCTGTACAGGGGCACGCAGGCACATGAGCATTCACGGGAGGCAGCAGCAGTAGCACGGGGGCAGATGAGCACCACCAGTCATTTGACCTCGACAGGTGAATGCTTGCAGATGTACTCACAGCACACTTATTAGAAGAGGCCCAAATGCCCGAGAAAACTGCCGTCAGATTACGCCGGAAACAACAACGGCTTTTTAAACAACTACAGCCGCCAGAACGGTACCGGCGGCAGCACTGCAGGAGCTGCTCAGGAACCGCTGGGGCAACCCCAGCACACCGGGTGCTCAGCGCGTGGCCCTGACCCCACCGCATGGCATGTCACCCTTGGGCAGGAAGCTTGACATTTTCTGGAAGCACCGGTGTCATTTCACGGGCTTTGCCGTCGCTTTGCGCTTGTGGGGTAACACTATAGAGTTTTTCAGAAAGTGTTGGAGCAACTTTGGTACCTTTTCCATTCAGGCACACTGGGAGTGAGCTGTGGGGCTGCTGCCAGGGGCTCTGCTCAGCACAGCATGGCTGGAGCTGGTCCAGGACCTCCTTCGAAAGACAGACTGGTCAGACACACAGCTATCCTGAATCATCAAGGATAATCCTATGTTCAAGTTCCTACGTTCCAGTTCAAGTTCAAGTTCCTACGTTCCAATTGGTGCCCGTTACCTCTTGGCCTGGATCATCAAAGATGATCCAGGACAAGAGGTAACGGGTACAAACTGGAACGTAGGAACTTCTATCAAAGCATGAGGAGGAACTTCTTTACTTTGAGGGTGGCAGAGCGCTGGAACAGGCTGCCCAGGGAGGCGGTAGAGTCTCCGACCCCAGAAACATTCAAAACCCGCCTGGAGGTCATCCTGTGCAACCTGCTGTAGGTGACCCTGCTCTGGCAGGGGGGTTGGGCTGGATGATCTCCAGAGGTCCTTTCCAACCCTAACCAATCTGTGATTCTGTGATCAGAGCTGTTCTTCGAAATCTGTTCCTAGGAAATCGCTGCGAGAAGGAGGATGCACCTGAGGAGCAGGCCTAAGATGGAGGATTGAACAAACAAGTAGCTCTTACCTGAGGAATCGGCTATCCCATGGAACAACTTCTGAGAAAGATTCTGCAACATTACTAGGGGTCCGCCAAAACATACAATTACTTGCCATGTTCCAGTTAAAGCCTAAACTATCGAGTTGGCATTTCTTTTTAAAAGTGTATAAAGAAGCGGTAATGGGCCAAATCCGCAAGCCACTGTAAATCAACACGATTTGCTTGCCTCCGCTGGAACACCCGCTCTCTATTTCAGTTCAGGAGCTAACACACACTATCTTAATATGCATTTATGTTAATATTTGCACTTTGCAGGGCTAGGTAGATTGCACGGCTGGCACATATCAGACTAAATGTCACTTCCGAAAGCTAAGGGACCGAACCGGAAGCTGCCATTCAGAGGGACTACCTGACAACATGTGGAACCTCTCCGGAAAAGCCTTCCCACCTCAAGCAACTCCTTTTGATTAATCTTTCACATAGACAATACACGTTATATACACCGACACACCCCCCCGGCCTTTGCCTCCACAGATCCTGTGGTTGGCTAATTAAAGGAGGAGGTGTAACTATCAATCTAATCTCGCTTGTTCTCAAATTTACCATAATTTCCACACTTGAGAGGCTGGTGAAATGAAACAGCACTACTACACTTTCCCATTCATCAGCCGGAAGCAGAACAACTCCGAGAACCGGGCGAAAAATAATTAGGATGCGGGATCAGGTGTTGCGCGCGTGCATCTGTGCCTGTACAGGGGCACGCAGGCACATGAGCATTCACGGGAGGCAGCAGCAGTAGCACGGGGGCAGATGAGCACCACCAGTCATTTGACCTCGACAGGTGAATGCTTGCAGATGTACTCACAGCACACTTATTA
This sequence comes from Vanellus vanellus, assembly GCF_965231255.1. Lineage (NCBI taxonomy): Eukaryota > Metazoa > Chordata > Aves > Charadriiformes > Charadriidae > Vanellus > Vanellus vanellus. The sequence goes on from NW_028128444.1 coordinate 205,094, forward strand.
GAAGAGGCCCAAATGCCCGAGAAAACTGCCGTCAGATTACGCCGGAAACAACAACGGCTTTTTAAACAACTACAGCCGCCAGAACGGTACCGGCGGCAGCACTGCAGGAGCTGCTCAGGAACCGCTGGGGCAACCCCAGCGCACCGGGTGCTCAGCGCGTGGCCCTGACCCCACCGCATGGCATGTCACCCTTGGGCAGGAAGCTTGACATTTTCTGGAAGCACCGGTGTCATTTCACGGGCTTTGCCGTCGCTTTGCGCTTGTGGGGTAACACTATAGAGTTTTTCAGAAAGTGTTGGAGCAACTTTGGTACCTTTTCCATTCAGGCACACTGGGAGTGAGCTGTGGGGCTGCTGCCAGGGGCTCTGCTCAGCACAGCATGGCTGGAGCTGGTCCAGGACCTCCTTCGAAAGACAGACTGGTCAGACACACAGCTATCCTGAATCATCAAGGATAATCCTATGTTCAAGTTCCTACGTTCCAGTTCAAGTTCAAGTTCCTACGTTCCAATTGGTGCCCGTTACCTCTTGGCCTGGATCATCAAAGATGATCCAGGACAAGAGGTAACGGGTACAAACTGGAACGTAGGAACTTCTATCAAAGCATGAGGAGGAACTTCTTTACTTTGAGGGTGGCAGAGCGCTGGAACAGGCTGCCCAGGGAGGCGGTAGAGTCTCCGACCCCAGAAACATTCAAAACCCGCCTGGAGGTCATCCTGTGCAACCTGCTGTAGGTGACCCTGCTCTGGCAGGGGGGTTGGGCTGGATGATCTCCAGAGGTCCTTTCCAACCCTAACCAATCTGTGATTCTGTGATCAGAGCTGTTCTTCGAAATCTGTTCCTAGGAAATCGCTGCGAGAAGGAGGATGCACCTGAGGAGCAGGCCTAAGATGGAGGATTGAACAAACAAGTAGCTCTTACCTGAGGAATCGGCTATCCCATGGAACAACTTCTGAGAAAGATTCTGCAACATTACTAGGGGTCCGCCAAAGCATACAATTACTTGCCATGTTCCAGTTAAAGCCTAAACTATCGAGTTGGCATTTCTTTTTAAAAGTGTATAAAGAAGCGGTAATGGGCCAAATCCGCAAGCCACTGTAAATCAACACGATTTGCTTGCCTCCGCTGGAACACCCGCTCTCTATTTCAGTTCAGGAGCTAACACACAGTATCTTAATATGCATTTAGGTTAATATTTGCACTTTGCAGGGCTAGGTAGATTGCACGGCTGGCACATATCAGACTAAATGTCACTTCCGAAAGCTAAGGGACCGAACCGGAAGCTGCCATTCAGAGGGACTACCTGACAACATGTGGAACCTCTCCGGAAAAGCCTTCCCACCTCAAGCAACTCCTTTTGATTAATCTTTCACATAGACAATACACGTTATATACACCGACACACCCCCCCGGCCTTTGCCTCCACAGATCCTGTGGTTGGCTAATTAAAGGAGGAGGTGTAACTATCAATCTAATCTCGTTTGTTCTCAAATTTACCATAATTTCCACACTTGAGAGGCTGGTGAAATGAAACAGCACTACTACACTTTCCCATTCATCAGCCGGAAGCAGAACAACTCCGAGAACCGGGCGAAAAATAATTAGGATGCGGGATCAGGTGTTGCGCGCGTGCATCTGTGCCTGTACAGGGGCACGCAGGCACATGAGCATTCACGGGAGGCAGCAGCAGTAGCACGGGGGCAGATGAGCACCACCAGTCATTTGACCTCGACAGGTGAATGCTTGCAGATGTACTCACAGCACACTTATTCGAAGAGGCCCAAATGCCCGAGAAAACTGCCGTCAGATTACGCCGGAAACAACAACGGCTTTTTAAACAACTACAGCCGCCAGAACGGTACCGGCGGCAGCACTGCAGGAGCTGCTCAGGAACCGCTGGGGCAACCCCAGCGCACCGGGTGCTCAGCACGTGGCCCTGACCCCACCGCATGGCATGTCACCCTTGGGCAGGAAGCTTGACATTTTCTGGAAGCACCGGTGTCATTTCACGGGCTTTGCCGTCGCTTTGCGCTTGTGGGGCAACACTATAGAGTTTTTCAGAAAGTGTTGGAGCAACTTTGGTACCTTTTCCATTCAGGCACACTGGGAGTGAGCTGTGGGGCTGCTGCCAGGGGCTCTGCTCAGCACAGCATGGCTGGAGCTGGTCCAGGACCTCCTTCGAAAGACAGACTGGTCAGACACACAGCTATCCTGAATCATCAAGGATAATCCTATGTTCAAGTTCCTACGTTCCAGTTCAAGTTCAAGTTCCTACGTTCCAATTGGTGCCCGTTACCTCTTGGCCTGGATCATCAAAGATGATCCAGGACAAGAGGTAACGGGTACAAACTGGAACGTAGGAACTTCTATCAAAGCATGAGGAGGAACTTCTTTACTTTGAGGGTGGCAGAGCGCTGGAACAGGCTGCCCAGGGAGGCGGTAGAGTCTCCCACCCCAGAAACATTCAAAACCCGCCTGGAGGTCATCCTGTGCAACCTGCTGTAGGTGACCCTGCTCTGGCAGGGGGGTTGGGCTGGATGATCTCCAGAGCTCCTTTCCAACCCTAACCAATCTGTGATTCTGTGATCAGAGCTGTTCTTCGAAATCTGTTCCTAGGAAATCGCTGCGAGAAGGAGGATGCACCTGAGGAGCAGGCCTAAGATGGAGGATTGAACAAACAAGTAGCTCTTACCTGAGGAAACGGCTATCCCATGGAACAACTTCTGAGAAAGATTCTGCAACATTACTAGGGGTCCGCCAAAAATACAATTACTTGCCATGTTCCAGTTAAAGCCTAAACTATCGAGTTGGCATTTCTTTTTAAAAATGTATAAAGAAGCGGTAATGGGCCAAATCCGCAAGCCACTAAATCAACACGATTTGCTTGCCTCCGCTGGAACACCCGCTCTCTATTTCAGTTCAGGAGCTAACACACACTATCTTAATATGCATTTAGGTTAATATTTGCACTTTGCAGGGCTAGGTAGATTGCACGGCTGGCACATATCAGACTAAATGTCACTTCCGAAAGCTAAGGGACCGAACCGGAAGCTGCCATTCAGAGGGACTACCTGACAACATGTGGAACCTCTCCGGAAAAGCCTTCCCACCTCAAGCAACTCCTTTTGATTAATCTTTCACATAGACAATACACGTTATATACACCGACACACCCCCCCGGCCTTTGCCTCCACAGATCCTGTGGTTGGCTAATTAAAGGAGGAGGTGTAACTATCAATCTAATCTGGCTTGTTCTCAAATTTACCATAATTTCCACACTTGAGAGGCTGGTGAAATGAAACAGCACTACTACACTTTCCCATTCATCAGCCGGAAGCAGAACAACTCCGAGAACCGGGCGAAAAATAATTAGGATGCGGGATCAGGTGTTGCGCGCGTGCATCTGTGCCTGTACAGGGGCACGCAGGCACATGAGCATTCACGGGAGGCAGCAGCAGTAGCACGGGGGCAGATGAGCACCACCAGTCATTTGACCTCGACAGGTGAATGCTTGCAGATGTACTCACAGCACACTTATTAGAAGAGGCCCAAATGCCCGAGAAAACTGCCGTCAGATTACGCCGGAAACAACAACGGCTTTTTAAACAACTACAGCCGCCAGAACGGTACCGGCGGCAGCACTGCAGGAGCTGCTCAGGAACCGCTGGGGCAACCCCAGCGCACCGGGTGCTCAGCGCGTGGCCCTGACCCCACCGCATGGCATGTCACCCTTGGGCAGGAAGCTTGACATTTTCTGGAAGCACCGGTGTCATTTCACGGGCTTTGCCGTCGCTTTGCGCTTGTGGGGTAACACTATAGAGTTTTTCAGAAAGTGTTGGAGCAACTTTGGTACCTTTTCCATTCAGGCACACTGGGAGTGAGCTGTGGGGCTGCTGCCAGGGGCTCTGCTCAGCACAGCATGGCTGGAGCTGGTCCAGGACCTCCTTCGAAAGACAGACTGGTCAGACACACAGCTATCCTGAATCATCAAGGATAATCCTATGTTCAAGTTCCTACGTTCCAGTTCAAGTTCAAGTTCCTACGTTCCAATTGGTGCCCGTTACCTCTTGGCCTGGATCATCAAAGATGATCCAGGACAAGAGGTAACGGGTACCAACTGGAACGTAGGAACTTCTATCAAAGCATGAGGAGGAACTTCTTTACTTTGAGGGTGGCAGAGCGCTGGAACAGGCTGCCCAGGGAGGCGGTAGAGTCTCCGACCCCAGAAACATTCAAAACCCGCCTGGAGGTCATCCTGTGCAACCTGCTGTAGGTGACCCTGCTCTGGCAGGGGGGTTGGGCTGGATGATCTCCAGAGCTCCTTTCCAACCCTAACCAATCTGTGATTCTGTGATCAGAGCTGTTCTTCGAAATCTGTTCCTAGGAAATCGCTGCGAGAAGGAGGATGCACCTGAGGAGCAGGCCTAAGATGGAGGATTGAACAAACAAGTAGCTCTTACCTGAGGAAACGGCTATCCCATGGAACAACTTCTGAGAAAGATTCTGCAACATTACTAGGGGTCCGCCAAAGCATACAATTACTTGCCATGTTCCAGTTAAAGCCTAAACTATCGAGTTGGCATTTCTTTTTAAAAATGTATAAAGAAGCGGTAATGGGCCAAATCCGCAAGCCACTAAATCAACACGATTTGCTTGCCTCCGCTGGAACACCCGCTCTCTATTTCAGTTCAGGAGCTAACACACAGTATCTTAATATGCATTTAGGTTAATATTTGCACTTTGCAGGGCTAGGTAGATTGCACGGCTGGCACATATCAGACTAAATGTCACTTCCGAAAGCTAAGGGACCGAACCGGAAGCTGCCATTCAGAGGGACTACCTGACAACATGTGGAACCTCTCCGGAAAAGCCTTCCCACCTCAAGCAACTCCTTTTGATTAATCTTTCACATAGACAATACACGTTATATACACCGACACACCCCCCCGGCCTTTGCCTCCACAGATCCTGTGGTTGGCTAATTAAAGGAGGAGGTGTAACTATCAATCTAATCTGGCTTGTTCTCAAATTTACCATAATTTCCACACTTGAGAGGCTGGTGAAATGAAACAGCACTACTACACTTTCCCATTCATCAGCCGGAAGCAGAACAACTCCGAGAACCGGGCGAAAAATAATTAGGATGCGGGATCAGGTGTTGCGCGCGTGCATCTGTGCCTGTACAGGGGCACGCAGGCACATGAGCATTCACGGGAGGCAGCAGCAGTAGCACGGGGGCAGATGAGCACCACCAGTCATTTGACCTCGACAGGTGAATGCTTGCAGATGTACTCACAGCACACTTATTAGAAGAGGCCCAAATGCCCGAGAAAACTGCCGTCAGATTACGCCGGAAACAACAACGGCTTTTTAAACAACTACAGCCGCCAGAACGGTACCGGCGGCAGCACTGCAGGAGCTGCTCAGGAACCGCTGGGGCAACCCCAGCGCACCGGGTGCTTAGCGCGTGGCCCTGACCCCACCGCATGGCATGTCACCCTTGGGCAGGAAGCTTGACATTTTCTGGAAGCACCGGTGTCATTTCACGGGCTTTGCCGTCGCTTTGCGCTTGTGGGGTAACACTATAGAGTTTTTCAGAAAGTGTTGGAGCAACTTTGGTACCTTTTCCATTCAGGCACACTGGGAGTGAGCTGTGGGGCTGCTGCCAGGGGCTCTGCTCAGCACAGCATGGCTGGAGCTGGTCCAGGACCTCCTTCGAAAGACAGACTGGTCAGACACACAGCTATCCTGAATCATCAAGGATAATCCTATGTTCAAGTTCCTACGTTCCAGTTCAAGTTCAAGTTCCTACGTTCCAATTGGTGCCCGTTACCTCTTGTCCTGGATCATCAAAGATGATCCAGGACAAGAGGTAACGGGTACAAACTGGAACCTAGGAACTTCTATCAAAGCATGAGGAGGAACTTCTTTACTTTGAGGGTGGCAGAGCGCTGGAACAGGCTGCCCAGGGAGGCGGTAGAGTCTCCGACCCCAGAAACATTCAAAACCCGCCTGGAGGTCATCCTGTGCAACCTGCTGTAGGTGACCCTGCTCTGGCAGGGGGGTTGGGCTGGATGATCTCCAGAGCTCCTTTCCAACCCTAACCAATCTGTGATTCTGTGATCAGAGCTGTTCTTCGAAATCTGTTCCTAGGAAATCGCTGCGAGAAGGAGGATGCACCTGAGGAGCAGGCCTAAGATGCAGGATTGAACAAACAAGTAGCTCTTACCTGAGGAAACGGCTATCCCATGGAACAACTTCTGAGAAAGATTCTGCAACATTACTAGGGGTCCGCCAAAACATACAATTACTTGCCATGTTCCAGTTAAAGCCTAAACTATCGAGTTGGCATTTCTTTTTAAAAGTGTATAAAGAAGCGGTAATGGGCCAAATCCTCAAGCCACTAAATCAACACGATTTGCTTGCCTCCGCTGGAACACCCGCTCTCTATTGCAGTTCAGGAGCTAACACACAGTATCTTAATATGCATTTAGGTTAATATTTGCACTTTGCAGGGCTAGGTAGATTGCACGGCTGGCACATATCAGACTAAATGTCACTTCCGAAAGCTAAGGGACCGAACCGGAAGCTGCCATTCAGAGGGACTACCTGACAACATGTGGAACCTCTCCGGAAAAGCCTTCCCACCTCAAGCAACTCCTTTTGATTAATCTTTCACATAGACAATACACGTTATATACACCGACACACCCCCCCGGCCTTTGCCTCCACAGATCCTGTGGTTCGCTAATTAAAGGAGGAGGTGTAACTATCAATCTAATCTGGCTTGTTCTCAAATTTACCATAATTTCCACACTTGAGAGGCTGGTGAAATGAAACAGCACTACTACACTTTCCCATTCATCAGCCGGAAGCAGAACAACTCCGAGAACCGGGCGAAAAATAATTAGGATGCGGGATCAGGTGTTGCGCGCGTGCATCTGTGCCTGTACAGGGGCACGCAGGCACATGAGCATTCACGGGAGGCAGCAGCAGTAGCACGGGGGCAGATGAGCACCACCAGTCATTTGACCTCGACAGGTGAATGCTTGCAGATGTACTCACAGCACACTTATTAGAAGAGGCCCAAATGCCCGAGAAAACTGCCGTCAGATTACGCCGGAAACAACAACGGCTTTTTAAACAACTACAGCCGCCAGAACGGTACCGGCGGCAGCACTGCAGGAGCTGCTCAGGAACCGCTGGGGCAACCCCAGCGCACCGGGTGCTCAGCACGTGGCCCTGACCCCACCGCATGGCATGTCACCCTTGGGCAGGAAGCTTGACATTTTCTGGAAGCACCGGTGTCATTTCACGGGCTTTGCCGTCGCTTTGCGCTTGTGGGGTAACACTATAGAGTTTTTCAGAAAGTGTTGGAGCAACTTTGGTACCTTTTCCATTCAGGCACACTGGGAGTGAGCTGTGGGGCTGCTGCCAGGGGCTCTGCTCAGCACAGCATGGCTGGAGCTGGTCCAGGACCTCCTTCGAAAGACAGACTGGTCAGACACACAGCTATCCTGAATCATCAAGGATAATCCTATGTTCAAGTTCCTACGTTCCAGTTCAAGTTCAAGTTCCTACGTTCCAATTGGTGCCCGTTACCTCTTGTCCTGGATCATCAAAGATGATCCAGGACAAGAGGTAACGGGTACAAACTGGAACCTAGGAACTTCTATCAAAGCATGAGGAGGAACTTCTTTACTTTGAAGGTGGCAGAGCGCTGGAACAGGCTGCCCAGGGAGGCGGTAGAGTCTCCGACCCCAGAAACATTCAAAACCCGCCTGGAGGTCATCCTGTGCAACCTGCTGTAGGTGACCCTGCTCTGGCAGGGGGGTTGGGCTGGATGATCTCCAGAGCTCCTTTCCAACCCTAACCAATCTGTGATTCTGTGATCAGAGCTGTTCTTCGAAATCTGTTCCTAGGAAATCGCTGCGAGAAGGAGGATGCACCTGAGGAGCAGGCCTAAGATGGAGGATTGAACAAACAAGTAGCTCTTACCTGAGGAAACGGCTATCCCATGGAACAACTTCTGAGAAAGATTCTGCAACATTACTAGGGGTCCGCCAAAACATACAATTACTTGCCATGTTCCAGTTAAAGCCTAAACTATCGAGTTGGCATTTCTTTTTAAAAGTGTATAAAGAAGCGGTAATGGGCCAAATCCGCAAGCCACTAAATCAACACGATTTGCTTGCCTCCGCTGGAACACCCGCTCTCTATTTCAGTTCAGGAGCTAACACACACTATCTTAATATGCATTTAGGTTAATATTTGCACTTTGCAGGGCTAGGTAGATTGCACGGCTGGCACATATCAGACTAAATGTCACTTCCGAAAGCTAAGGGACCGAACCGGAAGCTGCCATTCAGAGGGACTACCTGACAACATGTGGAACCTCTCCGGAAAAGCCTTCCCACCTCAAGCAACTCCTTTTGATTAATCTTTCACATAGACAATACACGTTATATACACCGACACACCCCCCCGGCCTTTGCCTCCACAGATCCTGTGGTTGGCTAATTAAAGGAGGAGGTGTAACTATCAATCTAATCTGGCTTGTTCTCAAATTTACCATAATTTCCACACTTGAGAGGCTGGTGAAATGAAACAGCACTACTACACTTTCCCATTCATCAGCCGGAAGCAGAACAACTCAGAGAACCGGGCGAAAAATAATTAGGATGCGGGATCAGGTGTTGCGCGCGTGCATCTGTGCCTGTACAGGGGCACGCAGGCACATGAGCATTCACGGGAGGCAGCAGCAGTAGCACGGGGGCAGATGAGCACCACCAGTCATTTGACCTCGACAGGTGAATGCTTGCAGATGTACTCACAGCACACTTATTAGAAGAGGCCCAAATGCCCGAGAAAACTGCCGTCAGATTACGCCGGAAACAACAACGGCTTTTTAAACAACTACAGCCGCCAGAACGGTACCGGCGGCAGCACTGCAGGAGCTGCTCAGGAACCGCTGGGGCAACCCCAGCGCACCGGGTGCTCAGCGTTTGGCCCTGACCCCACCGCATGGCATGTCACCCTTGGGCAGGAAGCTTGGCATTTTCTGGAAGCACCGGTGTCATTTCACGGGCTTTGCCGTCGCTTTGCGCTTGTGGGGTAACACTATAGAGTTTTTCAGAAAGTGTTGGAGCAACTTTGGTACCTTTTCCATTCAGGCACACTGGGAGTGAGGTGTGGGGCTGCTGCCAGGGGCTCTGCTCAGCACAGCATGGCTGGAGCTGGCCCAGGACCTCCTTCGAAAGACAGACTGGTCAGACACACAGCTATCCTGAATCATCAAGGATAATCCTATGTTCAAGTTCCTACGTTCCAGTTCAAGTTCAAGTTCCTACGTTCCAATTGGTGCCCGTTACCTCTTGTCCTGGATCATCAAAGATGATCCAGGACAAGAGGTAACGGGTACAAACTGGAACCTAGGAACTTCTATCAAAGCATGAGGAGGAACTTCTTTACTTTGAGGGTGGCAGAGCGCTGGAACAGGCTGCCCAGGGAGGCGGTAGAGCCTCCGACTCCAGAAACATTCAAAACCCGCCTGGAGGTCATCCTGTGCAACCTGCTGTAAGTGACCCTGCTCTGTCAGGGGGGTTGGACTGGATGATCTCCAGAGCTCCTTTCCAAACCTAACCAATCTGTGATTCTGTGATCAGAGCTGTTCTTCGAAATCTGTTCCTAGGAAATCGCTGCGAGAAGGAGGATGCACCTGAGGAGCAGGCCTAAGATGGAGGATTGAACAAACAAGTAGCTCTTACCTGAGGAATCGGCTATCCCATGGAACAACTTCTGAGAAAGATTCTGCAACATTACTAGGGGTCCGCCAAAGCATACAATTACTTGCCATGTTCCAGTTAAAGCCTAAACTATCGAGTTGGCATTTCTTTTTAAAAGTGTATAAAGAAGCGGTAATGGGCCAAATCCTCAAGCCACTGTAAATCAACACGATTTGCTTGCCTCCGCTGGAACACCCGCTCTCTATTTCAGTTCAGGAGCTAACACACAGTATCTTAATATGCATTTAGGTTAATATTTGCACTTTGCAGGGCTAGGTAGATTGCACGGCTGGCACATATCAGACTAAATGTCACTTCCGAAAGCTAAGGGACCGAACCAGAAGCTGCCATTCAGAGGGACTACCTGACAACATGTGGAACCTCTCCGGAAAGCCTTCCCACCTCAAGCAACTCCTTTTGATTAATCTTTCACATAGACAATACACGTTATATACACCGACACACCCCCCCGGCCTTTGCCTCCACAGATCCTGTGGTTGGCTAATTAAAGGAGGAGGTGTAACTATCAATCTAATCTGGCTTGTTCTCAAATTTACCATAATTTCCACACTTGAGAGGCTGGTGAAATGAAACAGCACTACTACACTTTCCCATTCATCAGCCGGAAGCAGAACAACTCAGAGAACCGGGCGAAAAATAATTAGGATGCGGGATCAGGTGTTGCGCGCATGCATCTGTGCCTGTACAGGGGCACGCAGGCACATGAGCATTCACGGGAGGCAGCAGCAGCAGTAGCACGGGGGCAGATGAGCACCACCAGTCATTTGACCTCGACAGGTGAATGCTTGCAGATGTACTCACAGCACACTTATTAGAAGAGGCCCAAATGCCCGAGAAAACTGCCGTCAGATTACGCCGGAAACAACAACGGCTTTTTAAACAACTACAGCCGCCAGAACGGTACCGGCGGCAGCACTGCAGGAGCTGCTCAGGAACCGCTGGGGCAACCCCAGCGCACCGGGTGCTCAGCGCGTGGGCCTGACCCCACCGCATGGCATGTCACCCTTGGGCAGGAAGCTTGACATTTTCTGGAAGCACCGGTGTCATTTCACGGGCTTTGCCGTCGCTTTGCGCTTGTGGGGTAACACTATAGAGTTTTTCAGAAAGTGTTGGAGCAACTTTGGTACCTTTTCCATTTAAGCACACTGGGAGTGAGGTGTGGGGCTGCTGCCAGGGGCTCTGCTCAGCACAGCATGGCTGGAGCTGGCCCAGGACCTCCTTCGAAAGACAGACTGGTCAGACACACAGCTATCCTGAATCATCAAGGATAATCCTATGTTCAAGTTCCTACGTTCCAGTTCAAGTTCAAGTTCCTACGTTCCAATTGGTGCCCGTTACCTCTTGGCCTGGATCATCAAAGATGATCCAGGACAAGAGGTAACGGGTACAAACTGGAACCTAGGAACTTCTATCAAAGCATGAGGAGGAACTTCTTTACTTTGAGGGTGGCAGAGCGCTGGAACAGGCTGCCCAGGGAGGCGGTAGAGTCTCCCACCCCAGAAACATTCAAAACCCGCCTGGAGGTCATCCTGTGCAACCTGCTGTAGGTGACCCTGCTCTGGCAGGGGGGTTGGACTGGATGATCTCCAGAGCTCCTTTCCAACCTTAACCAATCTGTGATTCTGTGACCAGAGCTGTTCTTTGAATTCTGTTCCTAGGAAATCGCTGCGAGAAGGAGGATGCACCTGAGGAGCAGGCCTAAGATGGAGGATTGAACAAACAAGTAGCTCTTACCTGAGGAATCGGCTATCCCATGGAACAACTTCTGAGAAAGATTCTGCAACATTACTAGGGGTCCGCCAAAACATACAATTACTTGCCATGTTCCATGTAAAGCCTAAACTATCGAGTTGGCATTTCTTTTTAAAAGTGTATAAAGAAGCGGTAATGGGCCAAATCCTCAAGCCACTCTAAATCAACACGATTTGCTTGCCTCCGCTGGAACACCCGCTCTCTATTGCAGTTCAGGAGCTAACACACAGTATCTTAATATGCATTTAGGTTAATATTTGCACTTTGCAGGGCTAGGTAGATTGCACGGCTGGCACATATCAGACTAAATGTCACTTCCGAAAGCTAAGGGACCGAACCGGAAGCTGCCATTCAGAGGGACTACCTGACAACATGTGGAACCTCTCCGGAAAAGCCTTCCCACCTCAAGCAACTCCTTTTGATTAATCTTTCACATAGACAATACACGTTATATACACCGACACACCCCCCCGGCCTTTGCCTCCACAGATCCTGTGGTTGGCTAATTAAAGGAGGAGGTGTAACTATCAATCTAATCTCGCTTGTTCTCAAATTTACCATAATTTCCACACTTGAGAGGCTGGTGAAATGAAACAGCACTACTACACTTTCCCATTCATCAGCCGGAAGCAGAACAACTCCGAGAACCGGGCGAAAAATAATTAGGATGCGGGATCAGGTGTTGCGCGCGTGCATCTGTGCCTGTACAGGGGCACGCAGGCACATGAGCATTCACGGGAGGCAGCAGCAGTAGCACGGGGGGAGATGAGCACCACCAGTCATTTGACCTCGACAGGTGAATGCTTGCAGATGTACTCACAGCACACTTATTAGAAGAGGCCCAAATGCCCGAGAAAACTGCCGTCAGATTACGCCGGAAACAACAACGGCTTTTTAAACAACTACAGCCGCCAGAACGGTACCGGCGGCAGCACTGCAGGAGCTGCTCAGGAACCGCTGGGGCAACCCCAGCGCACCGGGTGCTCAGCGCGTGGCCCTGACCCCACCGCATGGCATGTCACCCTTGGGCAGGAAGCTTGACATTTTCTGGAAGCACCGGTGTCATTTCACGGGCTTTGCCGTCGCTTTGCGCTTGTGGGGTAACACTATAGAGTTTTTCAGAATGTGTTGGAGCAACTTTGGTACCTTTTCCATTCAGGCACACTGGGAGTGAGCTGTGGGGCTGCTGCCAGGGGCTCTGCTCAGCACAGCATAGCTGGAGCTGACCCAGGACCTCCTTCGAAAGACAGACTGGTCAGACACACAGCTATCCTGAATCATCAAGGATAATCCTATGTTCAAGTTCAAGTTCCTACCTTCCAGTTCAAGTTCAAGTTCCTACGTTCCAATTGGTGCCCGTTACCTCTTGTCCTGGATCATCAAAGATGATCCAGGACAAGAGGTAACGGGTACAAACTGGAACCTAGGAACTTCTATCAAAGCATGAGGAGGAACTTCTTTACTTTGAGGGTGGCAGAGCGCTGGAACAGGCTGCCCAGGGAGGCGGTAGAGTCTCCGACCCCAGAGACATTCAAAACCCGCCTGGAGGTCATCCTGTGCAACCTGCTGTAGGTGACCCTGCTCTGGCAGGGGGGTTGGACTGGATGATCTCCAGAGGTCCTTTCCAACCCTAACCAATCTGTGATTCTGTGATCAGAGCTGTTCTTCGAAATCTGTTCCTAGGAAATCGCTGCGAGAAGGAGGATGCACCTGAGGAGCAGGCCTAAGATGGAGGATTGAACAAACAAGTAGCTCTTACCTGAGGAATCGGCTATCCCATGGAACAACTTCAGAGAAAGATTCTGCAACATTACTAGGGGTCCGCCAAAACACAGAATTACTTGCCAGGTTCCAGTTAAAGCCTAAACTATCGAGTTGGCATTTCTTTTTAAAAGTGTATAAAGAAGCGGTAATGGGCCAAATCCTCAAGCCACTGTAAATCAACACGATTTGCTTGCCTCCGCTGGAACACCCGCTCTCTATTGCAGTTCAGGAGCTAACACACAGTATCTTAATATGCATTTAGGTTAATATTTGCACTTTGCAGGGCTAGGTAGATTGCACGGCTGGCACATATCAGACTAAATGTCACTTCCGAAAGCTAAGGGACCGAACCGGAAGCTGCCATTCAGAGGGACTACCTGACAACATGTGGAACCTCTCCGGAAAAGCCTTCCCACCTCAAGCAACTCCTTTTGATTAATCTTTCACATAGACAATACACGTTATATACACCGACACACCCCCCCGGCCTTTGCCTCCACAGATCCTGTGGTTGGCTAATTAAAGGAGGAGGTGTAACTATCAATCTAATCTGGCTTGTTCTCAAATTTACCATAATTTCCACACTTGAGAGGCTGGTGAAATGAAACAGCACTACTACACTTTCCCATTCATCAGCCGGAAGCAGAACAACTCCGAGAACCGGGCGAAAAATAATTAGGATGCGGGATCAGGTGTTGCGCGCGTGCATCTGTGCCTGTACAGGGGCACGCAGGCACATGAGCATTCACGGGAGGCAGCAGCAGTAGCACGGGGGGAGATGAGCACCACCAGTCATTTGACCTCGACAGGTGAATGCTTGCAGATGTACTCACAGCACACTTATTAGAAGAGGCCCAAATGCCCGAGAAAACTGCCGTCAGATTACGCCGGAAACAACAACGGCTTTTTAAACAACTACAGCCGCCAGAACGGTACCGGCGGCAGCACTGCAGGAGCTGCTCAGGAACCGCTGGGGCAACCCCAGCGCACCGGGTGCTCAGCGCGTGGGCCTGACCCCACCGCATGGCATGTCACCCTTGGGCAGGAAGCTTGACATTTTCTGGAAGCACCGGTGTCATTTCACGGGCTTTGCCGTCGCTTTGCGCTTGTGGGGTAACACTATAGAGTTTTTCAGAAAGTGTTGGAGCAACTTTGGTACCTTTTCCATTCAGGCACACTGGGAGTGAGGTGTGGGGCTGCTGCCAGGGGCTCTGCTCAGCACAGCATGGCTGGAGCTGGCCCAGGACCTCCTTCGAAAGACACACTGGTCAGACACACAGCTATCCTGAATCATCAAGGATAATCCTATGTTCAAGTTCAAGTTCCTACGTTCCAGTTCAAGTTCCTACGTTCCAATTGGTGCCCGTTACCTCTTGTCCTGGATCATCAAAGATGATCCAGGACAAGAGGTAACGGGTACAAACTGGAACCTAGGAACTTCTATCAAAGCATGAGGAGGAACTTCTTTACTTTGAGGGTGGCAGAGCGCTGGAACAGGCTGCCCAGGGAGGCGGTAGAGCCTCCGACTCCAGAAACATTCAAAACCCGCCTGGAGGTCATCCTGTGCAACCTGCTGTAAGTGACCCTGCTCTGTCAGGGGGGTTGGACTGGATGATCTCCAGAGCTCCTTTCCAAACCTAACCAATCTGTGATTCTGTGATCAGAGCTGTTCTTCGAAATCTGTTCCTAGGAAATCGCTGCGAGAAGGAGGATGCACCTGAGGAGCAGGCCTAAGATGGAGGATTGAACAAACAAGTAGCTCTTACCTGAGGAATCGGCTATCCCATGGAACAACTTCTGAGAAAGATTCTGCAACATTACTAGGGGTCCGCCAAAGCATACAATTACTTGCCATGTTCCAGTTAAAGCCTAAACTATCGAGTTGGCATTTCTTTTTAAAAGTGTATAAAGAAGCGGTAATGGGCCAAATCCTCAAGCCACTGTAAATCAACACGATTTGCTTGCCTCCGCTGGAACACCCGCTCTCTATTTCAGTTCAGGAGCTAACACACAGTATCTTAATATGCATTTAGGTTAATATTTGCACTTTGCAGGGCTAGGTAGATTGCACGGCTGGCACATATCAGACTAAATGTCACTTCCGAAAGCTAAGGGACCGAACCGGAAGCTGCCATTCAGAGGGACTACCTGACAACATGTGGAACCTCTCCGGAAAGCCTTCCCACCTCAAGCAACTCCTTTTGATTAATCTTTCACATAGACAATACACGTTATATACACCGACACACCCCCCCGGCCTTTGCCTCCACAGATCCTGTGGTTGGCTAATTAAAGGAGGAGGTGTAACTATCAATCTAATCTGGCTTGTTCTCAAATTTACCATAATTTCCACACTTGAGAGGCTGGTGAAATGAAACAGCACTACTACACTTTCCCATTCATCAGCCGGAAGCAGAACAACTCAGAGAACCGGGCGAAAAATAATTAGGATGCGGGATCAGGTGTTGCGCGCATGCATCTGTGCCTGTACAGGGGCACGCAGGCACATGAGCATTCACGGGAGGCAGCAGCAGCAGTAGCACGGGGGCAGATGAGCACCACCAGTCATTTGACCTCGACAGGTGAATGCTTGCAGATGTACTCACAGCACACTTATTAGAAGAGGCCCAAATGCCCGAGAAAACTGCCGTCAGATTACGCCGGAAACAACAACGGCTTTTTAAACAACTACAGCCGCCAGAACGGTACCGGCGGCAGCACTGCAGGAGCTGCTCAGGAACCGCTGGGGCAACCCCAGCGCACCGGGTGCTCAGCGCGTGGGCCTGACCCCACCGCATGGCATGTCACCCTTGGGCAGGAAGCTTGACATTTTCTGGAAGCACCGGTGTCATTTCACGGGCTTTGCCGTCGCTTTGCGCTTGTGGGGTAACACTATAGAGTTTTTCAGAAAGTGTTGGAGCAACTTTGGTACCTTTTCCATTTAAGCACACTGGGAGTGAGGTGTGGGGCTGCTGCCAGGGGCTCTGCTCAGCACAGCATGGCTGGAGCTGGCCCAGGACCTCCTTCGAAAGACAGACTGGTCAGACACACAGCTATCCTGAATCATCAAGGATAATCCTATGTTCAAGTTCCTACGTTCCAGTTCAAGTTCAAGTTCCTACGTTCCAATTGGTGCCCGTTACCTCTTGTCCTGGATCATCAAAGATGATCCAGGACAAGAGGTAACGGGTACAAACTGGAACCTAGGAACTTCTATCAAAGCATGAGGAGGAACTTCTTTACTTTGAGGGTGGCAGAGCGCTGGAACAGGCTGCCCAGGGAGGCGGTAGAGTCTCCCACCCCAGAAACATTCAAAACCCGCCTGGAGGTCATCCTGTGCAACCTGCTGTAGGTGACCCTGCTCTGGCAGGGGGGTTGGACTGGATGATCTCCAGAGCTCCTTTCCAACCTTAACCAATCTGTGATTCTGTGACCAGAGCTGTTCTTCGAAATCTGTTCCTAGGAAATCGCTGCGAGAAGGAGGATGCACCTGAGGAGCAGGCCTAAGATGGAGGATTGAACAAACAAGTAGCTCTTACCTGAGGAATCGGCTATCCCATGGAACAACTTCAGAGAAAGATTCTGCAACATTACTAGGGGTCCGCCAAAACACAGAATTACTTGCCAGGTTCCAGTTAAAGCCTAAACTATCGAGTTGGCATTTCTTTTTAAAAGTGTATAAAGAAGCGGTAATGGGCCAAATCCTCAAGCCACTGTAAATCAACACGATTTGCTTGCCTCCGCTGGAACACCCGCTCTCTATTGCAGTTCAGGAGCTAACACACAGTATCTTAATATGCATTTAGGTTAATATTTGCACTTTGCAGGGCTAGGTAGATTGCACGGCTGGCACATATCAGACTAAATGTCACTTCCGAAAGCTAAGGGACCGAACCGGAAGCTGCCATTCAGAGGGACTACCTGACAACATGTGGAACCTCTCCGGAAAAGCCTTCCCACCTCAAGCAACTCCTTTTGATTAATCTTTCACATAGACAATACACGTTATATACACCGACACACCCCCCCGGCCTTTGCCTCCACAGATCCTGTGGTTGGCTAATTAAAGGAGGAGGTGTAACTATCAATCTAATCTGGCTTGTTCTCAAATTTACCATAATTTCCACACTTGAGAGGCTGGTGAAATGAAACAGCACTACTACACTTTCCCATTCATCAGCCGGAAGCAGAACAACTCCGAGAACCGGGCGAAAAATAATTAGGATGCGGGATCAGGTGTTGCGCGCGTGCATCTGTGCCTGTACAGGGGCACGCAGGCACATGAGCATTCACGGGAGGCAGCAGCAGTAGCACGGGGGGAGATGAGCACCACCAGTCATTTGACCTCGACAGGTGAATGCTTGCAGATGTACTCACAGCACACTTATTAGAAGAGGCCCAAATGCCCGAGAAAACTGCCGTCAGATTACGCCGGAAACAACAACGGCTTTTTAAACAACTACAGCCGCCAGAACGGTACCGGCGGCAGCACTGCAGGAGCTGCTCAGGAACCGCTGGGGCAACCCCAGCGCACCGGGTGCTCAGCGCGTGGGCCTGACCCCACCGCATGGCATGTCACCCTTGGGCAGGAAGCTTGACATTTTCTGGAAGCACCGGTGTCATTTCACGGGCTTTGCCGTCGCTTTGCGCTTGTGGGGTAACACTATAGAGTTTTTCAGAAAGTGTTGGAGCAACTTTGGTACCTTTTCCATTCAGGCACACTGGGAGTGAGGTGTGGGGCTGCTGCCAGGGGCTCTGCTCAGCACAGCATGGCTGGAGCTGGCCCAGGACCTCCTTCGAAAGACACACTGGTCAGACACACAGCTATCCTGAATCATCAAGGATAATCCTATGTTCAAGTTCAAGTTCCTACGTTCCAGTTCAAGTTCCTACGTTCCAATTGGTGCCCGTTACCTCTTGTCCTGGATCATCAAAGATGATCCAGGACAAGAGGTAACGGGTACAAACTGGAACCTAGGAACTTCTATCAAAGCATGAGGAGGAACTTCTTTACTTTGAGGGTGGCAGAGCGCTGGAACAGGCTGCCCAGGGAGGCGGTAGAGCCTCCGACTCCAGAAACATTCAAAACCCGCCTGGAGGTCATCCTGTGCAACCTGCTGTAAGTGACCCTGCTCTGTCAGGGGGGTTGGACTGGATGATCTCCAGAGCTCCTTTCCAAACCTAACCAATCTGTGATTCTGTGATCAGAGCTGTTCTTCGAAATCTGTTCCTAGGAAATCGCTGCGAGAAGGAGGATGCACCTGAGGAGCAGGCCTAAGATGGAGGATTGAACAAACAAGTAGCTCTTACCTGAGGAATCGGCTATCCCATGGAACAACTTCTGAGAAAGATTCTGCAACATTACTAGGGGTCCGCCAAAGCATACAATTACTTGCCATGTTCCAGTTAAAGCCTAAACTATCGAGTTGGCATTTCTTTTTAAAAGTGTATAAAGAAGCGGTAATGGGCCAAATCCTCAAGCCACTGTAAATCAACACGATTTGCTTGCCTCCGCTGGAACACCCGCTCTCTATTTCAGTTCAGGAGCTAACACACAGTATCTTAATATGCATTTAGGTTAATATTTGCACTTTGCAGGGCTAGGTAGATTGCACGGCTGGCACATATCAGACTAAATGTCACTTCCGAAAGCTAAGGGACCGAACCGGAAGCTGCCATTCAGAGGGACTACCTGACAACATGTGGAACCTCTCCGGAAAGCCTTCCCACCTCAAGCAACTCCTTTTGATTAATCTTTCACATAGACAATACACGTTATATACACCGACACACCCCCCCGGCCTTTGCCTCCACAGATCCTGTGGTTGGCTAATTAAAGGAGGAGGTGTAACTATCAATCTAATCTGGCTTGTTCTCAAATTTACCATAATTTCCACACTTGAGAGGCTGGTGAAATGAAACAGCACTACTACACTTTCCCATTCATCAGCCGGAAGCAGAACAACTCAGAGAACCGGGCGAAAAATAATTAGGATGCGGGATCAGGTGTTGCGCGCATGCATCTGTGCCTGTACAGGGGCACGCAGGCACATGAGCATTCACGGGAGGCAGCAGCAGCAGTAGCACGGGGGCAGATGAGCACCACCAGTCATTTGACCTCGACAGGTGAATGCTTGCAGATGTACTCACAGCACACTTATTAGAAGAGGCCCAAATGCCCGAGAAAACTGCCGTCAGATTACGCCGGAAACAACAACGGCTTTTTAAACAACTACAGCCGCCAGAACGGTACCGGCGGCAGCACTGCAGGAGCTGCTCAGGAACCGCTGGGGCAACCCCAGCGCACCGGGTGCTCAGCGCGTGGGCCTGACCCCACCGCATGGCATGTCACCCTTGGGCAGGAAGCTTGACATTTTCTGGAAGCACCGGTGTCATTTCACGGGCTTTGCCGTCGCTTTGCGCTTGTGGGGTAACACTATAGAGTTTTTCAGAAAGTGTTGGAGCAACTTTGGTACCTTTTCCATTTAAGCACACTGGGAGTGAGGTGTGGGGCTGCTGCCAGGGGCTCTGCTCAGCACAGCATGGCTGGAGCTGGCCCAGGACCTCCTTCGAAAGACAGACTGGTCAGACACACAGCTATCCTGAATCATCAAGGATAATCCTATGTTCAAGTTCCTACGTTCCAGTTCAAGTTCAAGTTCCTACGTTCCAATTGGTGCCCGTTACCTCTTGTCCTGGATCATCAAAGATGATCCAGGACAAGAGGTAACGGGTACAAACTGGAACCTAGGAACTTCTATCAAAGCATGAGGAGGAACTTCTTTACTTTGAGGGTGGCAGAGCGCTGGAACAGGCTGCCCAGGGAGGCGGTAGAGTCTCCCACCCCAGAAACATTCAAAACCCGCCTGGAGGTCATCCTGTGCAACCTGCTGTAGGTGACCCTGCTCTGGCAGGGGGGTTGGACTGGATGATCTCCAGAGCTCCTTTCCAACCTTAACCAATCTGTGATTCTGTGACCAGAGCTGTTCTTCGAAATCTGTTCCTAGGAAATCGCTGCGAGAAGGAGGATGCACCTGAGGAGCAGGCCTAAGATGGAGGATTGAACAAACAAGTAGCTCTTACCTGAGGAATCGGCTATCCCATGGAACAACTTCTGAGAAAGATTCTGCAACATTACTAGGGGTCCGCCAAAACATACAATTACTTGCCATGTTCCATGTAAAGCCTAAACTATCGAGTTGGCATTTCTTTTTAAAAGTGTATAAAGAAGCGGTAATGGGCCAAATCCTCAAGCCACTCTAAATCAACACGATTTGCTTGCCTCCGCTGGAACACCCGCTCTCTATTGCAGTTCAGGAGCTAACACACACTATCTTAATATGCATTTAGGTTAATATTTGCACTTTGCAGGGCTAGGTAGATTGCACGGCTGGCACATATCAGACTAAATGTCACTTCCGAAAGCTAAGGGACCGAACCGGAAGCTGCCATTCAGAGGGACTACCTGACAACATGTGGAACCTCTCCGGAAAAGCCTTCCCACCTCAAGCAACTCCTTTTGATTAATCTTTCACATAGACAATACACGTTATATACACCGACACACCCCCCCGGCCTTTGCCTCCACAGATCCTGTGGTTGGCTAATTAAAGGAGGAGGTGTAACTATCAATCTAATCTCGCTTGTTCTCAAATTTACCATAATTTCCACACTTGAGAGGCTGGTGAAATGAAACAGCACTACTACACTTTCCCATTCATCAGCCGGAAGCAGAACAACTCAGAGAACCGGGCGAAAAATAATTAGGATGCGGGATCAGGTGTTGCGCGCGTGCATCTGTGCCTGTACAGGGGCACGCAGGCACATGAGCATTCACGGGAGGCAGCAGCAGTAGCACGGGGGGAGATGAGCACCACCAGTCATTTGACCTCGACAGGTGAATGCTTGCAGATGTACTCACAGCACACTTATTAGAAGAGGCCCAAATGCCCGAGAAAACTGCCGTCAGATTACGCCGGAAACAACAACGGCTTTTTAAACAACTACAGCCGCCAGAACGGTACCGGCGGCAGCACTGCAGGAGCTGCTCAGGAACCGCTGGGGCAACCCCAGCGCACCGGGTGCTCAGCGCGTGGCCCTGACCCCACCGCATGGCATGTCACCCTTGGGCAGGAAGCTTGACATTTTCTGGAAGCACCGGTGTCATTTCACGGGCTTTGCCGTCGCTTTGCGCTTGTGGGGTAACACTATAGAGTTTTTCAGAAAGTGTTGGAGCAACTTTGGTACCTTTTCCATTCAGGCACACTGGGAGTGAGCTGTGGGGCTGCTGCCAGGGGCTCTGCTCAGCACAGCATAGCTGGAGCTGACCCAGGACCTCCTTCGAAAGACAGACTGGTCAGACACACAGCTATCCTGAATCATCAAGGATAATCCTATGTTCAAGTTCAAGTTCCTACCTTCCAGTTCAAGTTCAAGTTCCTACGTTCCAATTGGTGCCCGTTACCTCTTGTCCTGGATCATCAAAGATGATCCAGGACAAGAGGTAACGGGTACAAACTGGAACCTAGGAACTTCTATCAAAGCATGAGGAGGAACTTCTTTACTTTGAGGGTGGCAGAGCGCTGGAACAGGCTGCCCAGGGAGGCGGTAGAGTCTCCGACCCCAGAGACATTCAAAACCCGCCTGGAGGTCATCCTGTGCAACCTGCTGTAGGTGACCCTGCTCTGGCAGGGGGGTTGGACTGGATGATCTCCAGAGCTCCTTTCCAACCCTAACCAATCTGTGATTCTGTGATCAGAGCTGTTCTTCGAAATCTGTTCCTAGGAAATCGCTGCGAGAAGGAGGATGCACCTGAGGAGCAGGCCTAAGATGGAGGATTGAACAAACAAGTAGCTCTTACCTGAGGAATCGGCTATCCCATGGAACAACTTCTGAGAAAGATTCTGCAACATTACTAGGGGTCCGCCAAAACACAGAATTACTTGCCATGTTCCAGTTAAAGCCTAAACTATCGAGTTGGCATTTCTTTTTAAAAGTGTATAAAGAAGCGGTAATGGGCCAAATCCTCAAGCCACTGTAAATCAACACGATTTGCTTGCCTCCGCTGGAACACCCGCTCTCTATTTCAGTTCAGGAGCTAACACACAGTATCTTAATATGCATTTAGGTTAATATTTGCACTTTGCAGGGCTAGGTAGATTGCACGGCTGGCACATATCAGACTAAATGTCACTTCCGAAAGCTAAGGGACCGAACCGGAAGCTGCCATTCAGAGGGACTACCTGACAACATGTGGAACCTCTCCGGAAAAGCCTTCCCACCTCAAGCAACTCCTTTTGATTAATCTTTCACATAGACAATACACGTTATATACACCGACACACCCCCCCGGCCTTTGCCTCCACAGATCCTGTGGTTGGCTAATTAAAGGAGGAGGTGTAACTATCAATCTAATCTGGCTTGTTCTCAAATTTACCATAATTTCCACACTTGAGAGGCTGGTGAAATGAAACAGCACTACTACACTTTCCCATTCATCAGCCGGAAGCAGAACAACTCCGAGAACCGGGCGAAAAATAATTAGGATGCGGGATCAGGTGTTGCGCGCGTGCATCTGTGCCTGTACAGGGGCACGCAGGCACATGAGCATTCACGGGAGGCAGCAGCAGTAGCACGGGGGCAGATGAGCACCACCAGTCATTTGACCTCGACAGGTGAATGCTTGCAGATGTACTCACAGCACACTTATTAGAAGAGGCCCAAATGCCCGAGAAAACTGCCGTCAGATTACGCCGGAAACAACAACGGCTTTTTAAACAACTACAGCCGCCAGAACGGTACCGGCGGCAGCACTGCAGGAGCTGCTCAGGAACCGCTGGGGCAACCCCAGCGCACCGGGTGCTCAGCGCGTGGGCCTGACCCCACCGCATGGCATGTCACCCTTGGGCAGGAAGCTTGACATTTTCTGGAAGCACCGGTGTCATTTCACGGGCTTTGCCGTCGCTTTGCGCTTGTGGGGTAACACTATAGAGTTTTTCAGAAAGTGTTGGAGCAACTTTGGTACCTTTTCCATTCAGGCACACTGGGAGTGAGCTGTGGGGCTGCTGCCAGGGGCTCTGCTCAGCACAGCATGGCTGGAGCTGGTCCAGGACCTCCTTCGAAAGACACACTGGTCAGACACACAGCTATCCTGAATCATCAAGGATAATCCTATGTTCAAGTTCAAGTTCCTACCTTCCAGTTCAAGTTCAAGTTCCTACGTTCCAATTGGTGCCCGTTACCTCTTGTCCTGGATCATCAAAGATGATCCAGGACAAGAGGTAACGGGTACAAACTGGAACCTAGGAACTTCTATCAAAGTATGAGGAGGAACTTCTTTACTTTGAGGGTGGCAGAGCGCTAGAACAGGCTGCCCAGGGAGGCAGTAGAGTCTCCGACCCCAGAGACATTCATAACCCGCCTGGAGGTCATCCTGTGCAACCTGCTGTAGGTGACCCTGCTCTGGCAGGGGGTTGGACTGGATGATCTCCAGAGGTCCTTTCCAACCCTAACCAATCTGTGATTCTGTGATCAGAGCTGTTCTTCGAAATCTGTTCCTAGGAAATCGCTGCGAGAAGGAGGATGCACCTGAGGAGCAGGCCTAAGATGGAGGATTGAACAAACAAGTAGCTCTTACCTGAGGAATCGGCTATCCCATGGAACAACTTCAGAGAAAGATTCTGCAACATTACTAGGGGTCCGCCAAAACATACAATTACTTGCCATGTTCCAGTTAAAGCCTAAACTATCGAGTTGTCATTTCTTTTTAAAAGTGTATAAAGAAGCGGTAATGGGCCAAATCCTCAAGCCACTCTAAATCAACACGATTTGCTTGCCTCCACTGGAACACCCGCTCTCTATTTCAGTTCAGGAGCTAACACACAGTATCTTAATATGCATTTAGGTTAATATTTGCACTTTGCAGGGCTAGGTAGATTGCACGGCTGGCACATATCAGACTAAATGTCACTTCCGAAAGCTAAGGGACCGAACCGGAAGCTGCCATTCAGAGGGACTACCTGACAACATGTGGAACCTCTCCGGAAAAGCCTTCCCACCTCAAGCAACTCCTTTTGATTAATCTTTCACATAGACAATACACGTTACTATTTTAAAAAGCTGAATTTTTAAGGACAGAATACCTTAACGAACAGAGGAAAATGTGAACCAATTAGCATCTTCAAGCACTCTGAGACGCAGGGAGAGAAGGCCTACATAGAGTAGCCAGGTCCCTTCAGAGACCACAGCTGTAGCCCCTCTCTGCAATGTTGCCCCCTGGCAGCTAGACCGGGTCCAACCCCAGGACCCAGACACACTGCCAGTCACTCCAGAGTGTCATTAAGATGCACGGCACCACGGCGCAATTCAAATCAATGTTTCTTTCCTGCACGTTGCAGCGGGCGAGGTAGCAAAGGTTGACATGAAAAGTGGGAGAGCTGCCCAGTAACCATGAGGTTTTGTATCATGCGAACTTACAAAATGGTCTGGAATAAAGAATCTGTGCAGTATTGCCTTTCACACGGTGTCTAATCTCGCACCGCTAGACAACTTCAACTACGAGTATCTGGCAGAACTCGAGATGGTTTCACAAAGACTTGTCATCCTCCTTCACCAGATCACTCTCTGGAAGGCGTGAGGGAGGGGGAGTTGAAATACATCATATTAGAATGAATAGAAATGGTAATGATCGGGCTCTTCCACAACACTTCCGCTCTAAGTAATCAGTTAATTAACCCTGAATCGAGCGGGCTTGCTGGTCAGGAATACAGCAGTTGGATTGACAACAGCTTCCAGACTCCTGCTTCTCAAGGACAAGATTCGGTAACCCTTATTGATGTTAAACATTAGCTTACCCTGTGAGCAACCTCCAGAAATCAAGAGGGATTGTGCTACGTGAGGAAGACTGGCAGAATCTCATACCAATTTACAAGACAAGAAAGAACAGACAAGAAAGAACCTCCAGCAATCTCGCCATGGTAAAATCGTATGCCCCCCCACCGACACGCCCCCCGGCCTTTGCCTCCACAGATCCTGTGGTTGGCTAATTAAAGGAGGAGGTGTAACTATCAATCTAATCTGGCTTGTTCTCAAATTTACCATAATTTCCACACTTGAGAGGCTGGTGAAATGAAACAGCACTACTACACTTTCCCATTCATCAGCCGGAAGCAGAACAACTCCGAGAACCGGGCGAAAAATAATTAGGATGCGGGATCAGGTGTTGCGCGCGTGCATCTGTGCCTGTACAGGGACACGCAGGCACATGAGCATTCACGGGAGGCAGCAGCAGTAGCACGGGGGCAGATGAGCACCACCAGTCATTTGACCTCGACAGGTGAATGCTTGCAGATGTACTCACAGCACACTTATTAGAAGAGGCCCAAATGCCCGAGAAAACTGCCGTCAGATTACGCCGGAAACAACAACGGCTTTTTAAACAACTACAGCCGCCAGAACGGTACCGGCGGCAGCACTGCAGGAGCTGCTCAGGAACCGCTGGGGCAACCCCAGCGCACCGGGTGCTCAGCGCGTGGCCCTGACCCCACCGCATGGCATGCCACCCTTGGGCAGGAAGCTTGACATTTTCTGGAAGCACCGGTGTCATTTCACGGGCTTTGCTGTCGCTTTGCGCTTGTGGGGTAACACTATAGAGTTTTTCAGAAAGTGTTGGAGCAACTTTGGTACCTTTTCCATTCAGGCACACTGGGAGTGAGCTGTGGGGCTGCTGCCAGGGGCTCTGCTCAGCACAGCATGGCTGGAGCTGGCCCAGGACCTCCTTCGAAAGACACACTGGTCAGACACACAGCTATCCTGAATCATCAAGGATAATCCTATGTTCAAGTTCAAGTTCCTACCTTCCAGTTCAAGTTCAAGTTCCTACGTTCCAATTGGTGCCCGTTACCTCTTGTCCTGGATCATCAAAGATGATCCAGGACAAGAGGTAACGGGTACAAACTGGAACCTAGGAACTTCTATCAAAGCATGAGGAGGAACTTCTTTACTTTGAGGGTGGCAGAGCGCTGGAACAGGCTGCCCAGGGAGGCGGTAGAGTCTCCCACCCCAGAGACATTCAAAACCCGCCTGGAGGTCATCCTGTGCAACCTGCTGTAGGTGACCCTGCTCTGGCAGGGGGTTGGACTGGATGATCTCCAGAGGTCCTTTCCAACCCTAACCAATCTGTGATTCTGTGATCAGAGCTGTTCTTCGAAATCTGTTCCTAGGAAATCGCTGCGAGAAGGAGGATGCACCTGAGGAGCAGGCCTAAGATGGAGGATTGAACAAACAAGTAGCTCTTACCTGAGGAATCGGCTATCCCATGGAACAACTTCAGAGAAAGATTCTGCAACATTACTAGGGGTCCGCCAAAACATACAATTACTTGCCATGTTCCAGTTAAAGCCTAAACTATCGAGTTGGCATTTCTTTTTAAAAGTGTATAAAGAAGCGGTAATGGGCCAAATCCTCAAGCCACTCTAAATCAACACGATTTGCTTGCCTCCACTGGAACACCCGCTCTCTATTTCAGTTCAGGAGCTAACACACAGTATCTTAATATGCATTTAGGTTAATATTTGCACTTTGCAGGGCTAGGTAGATTGCACGGCTGGCACATATCAGACTAAATGTCACTTCCGAAAGCTAAGGGACCGAACCGGAAGCTGCCATTCAGAGGGACTACCTGACAACATGTGGAACCTCTCCGGAAAAGCCTTCCCACCTCAAGCAACTCCTTTTGATTAATCTTTCACATAGACAATACACGTTACTATTTTAAAAAGCTGAATTTTTAAGGACAGAATACCTTAACGAACAGAGGAAAATGTGAACCAATTAGCATCTTCAAGCACTCTGAGACGCAGGGAGAGAAGGCCTACATAGAGTAGCCAGGTCCCTTCAGAGACCACAGCTGTAGCCCCTCTCTGCAATGTTGCCCCCTGGCAGCTAGACCGGGTCCAACCCCAGGACCCAGACACACTGCCAGTCACTCCAGAGTGTCATTAAGATGCACGGCACCACGGCGCAATTCAAATCAATGTTTCTTTCCTGCACGTTGCAGCGGGCGAGGTAGCAAAGGTTGACATGAAAAGTGGGAGAGCTGCCCAGTAACCATGAGGTTTTGTATCATGCGAACTTACAAAATGGTCTGGAATAAAGAATCTGTGCAGTATTGCCTTTCACACAGTGTCTAATCTCGCACCGCTAGACAACTTCAACTACGAGTATCTGGCAGAACTCGAGATGGTTTCACAAAGACTTGTCATCCTCCTTCACCAGATCACTCTCTGGAAGGCGTGAGGGAGGGGGAGTTGAAATACATCATATTAGAATGAATAGAAATGGTAATGATCGGGCTCTTCCACAACACTTCCGCTCTAAGTAATCAGTTAATTAACCCTGAATCGAGCGGGCTTGCTGGTCAGGAATACAGCAGTTGGATTGACAACAGCTTCCAGACTCCTGCTTCTCAAGGACAAGATTCGGTAACCCTTATTGATGTTAAACATTAGCTTACCCTGTGAGCAACCTCCAGAAATCAAGAGCGATTGTGCTACGTGAGGAAGACTGGCAGAATCTCATACCAATTTACAAGACAAGAAAGAACAGACAAGAAAGAACCTCCAGCAATCTCGCCATGGTAAAATCGTATGCCCCCCCACCGACACGCCCCCCGGCCTTTGCCTCCACAGATCCTGTGGTTGGCTAATTAAAGGAGGAGGTGTAACTATCAATCTAATCTGGCTTGTTCTCAAATTTACCATAATTTCCACACTTGAGAGGCTGGTGAAATGAAACAGCACTACTACACTTTCCCATTCATCAGCCGGAAGCAGAACAACTCCGAGAACCGGGCGAAAAATAATTAGGATGCGGGATCAGGTGTTGCGCGCGTGCATCTGTGCCTGTACAGGGGCACGCAGGCACATGAGCATTCACGGGAGGCAGCAGCAGTAGCACGGGGGCAGATGAGCACCACCACTCATTTGACCTCGACAGGTGAATGCTTGCAGATGTACTCACAGCACACTTATTAGAAGAGGCCCAAATGCCCGAGAAAACTGCCGTCAGATTACGCCGGAAACAACAACGGCTTTTTAAACAACTACAGCCGCCAGAACGGTACCGGCGGCAGCACTGCAGGAGCTGCTCAGGAACCGCTGGGGCAACCCCAGCGCACCGGGTGCTCAGCGCGTGGCCCTGACCCCACCGCATGGCATGCCACCCTTGGGCAGGAAGCTTGACATTTTCTGGAAGCACCGGTGTCATTTCACGGGCTTTGCTGTCGCTTTGCGCTTGTGGGGTAACACTATAGAGTTTTTCAGAAAGTGTTGGAGCAACTTTGGTACCTTTTCCATTCAGGCACACTGGGAGTGAGCTGTGGGGCTGCTGCCAGGGGCTCTGCTCAGCACAGCATGGCTGGAGCTGGCCCAGGACCTCCTTCGAAAGACACACTGGTCAGACACGCAGCTATCCTGAATCATCAAGGATAATCCTATGTTCAAGTTCAAGTTCCTACCTTCCAGTTCAAGTTCAAGTTCCTACGTTCCAATTGGTGCCCGTTACCTCTTGTCCTGGATCATCAAAGATGATCCAGGACAAGAGGTAACGGGTACAAACTGGAACGTAGGAACTTCTATCAAAGCATGAGGAGGAACTTCTTTACTTTGAGGGTGGCAGAGCGCTGGAACAGGCTGCCCAGGGAGGCGGTAGAGTCTCCCACCCCAGAGACATTCAAAACCCGCCTGGAGGTCATCCTGTGCAACCTGCTGTAGGTGACCCTGCTCTGGCAGGGGGTTGGACTGGATGATCTCCAGAGGTCCTTTCCAACCCTAACCAATCTGTGATTCTGTGATCAGAGCTGTTCTTCGAAATCTGTTCCTAGGAAATCGCTGCGAGAAGGAGGATGCACCTGAGGAGCAGGCCTAAGATGGAGGATTGAACAAACAAGTAGCTCTTACCTGAGGAATCGGCTATCCCATGGAACAACTTCAGAGAAAGATTCTGCAACATTACTAGGGGTCCGCCAAAACATACAATTACTTGCCATGTTCCAGTTAAAGCCTAAACTATCGAGTTGGCATTTCTTTTTAAAAGTGTATAAAGAAGCGGTAATGGGCCAAATCCTCAAGCCACTCTAAATCAACACGATTTGCTTGCCTCCGCTGGAACACCCGCTCTCTATTTCAGTTCAGGAGCTAACACACAGTATCTTAATATGCATTTAGGTTAATATTTGCACTTTGCAGGGCTAGGTAGATTGCACGGCTGGCACATATCAGACTAAATGTCACTTCCGAAAGCTAAGGGACCGAACCGGAAGCTGCCATTCAGAGGGACTACCTGACAACATGTGGAACCTCTCCGGAAAAGCCTTCCCACCTCAAGCAACTCCTTTTGATTAATCTTTCACATAGACAATACACGTTACTATTTTAAAAAGCTGAATTTTTAAGGACAGAATACCTTAACGAACAGAGGAAAATGTGAACCAATTAGCATCTTCAAGCACTCTGAGACGCAGGGAGAGAAGGCCTACATAGAGTAGCCAGGTCCCTTCAGAGACCACAGCTGTAGCCCCTCTCTGCAATGTTGCCCCCTGGCAGCTAGACCGGGTCCAACCCCAGGACCCAGACACACTGCCAGTCACTCCAGAGTGTCATTAAGATGCACGGCACCACGGCGCAATTCAAATCAATGTTTCTTTCCTGCACGTTGCAGCGGGCGAGGTAGCAAAGGTTGACATGAAAAGTGGGAGAGCTGCCCAGTAACCATGAGGTTTTGTATCATGCGAACTTACAAAATGGTCTGGAATAAAGAATCTGTGCAGTATTGCCTTTCACACGGTGTCTAATCTCGCACCGCTAGACAACTTCAACTACGAGTATCTGGCAGAACTCGAGATGGTTTCACAAAGACTTGTCATCCTCCTTCACCAGATCACTCTCTGGAAGGCGTGAGGGAGGGGGAGTTGAAATACATCATATTAGAATGAATAGAAATGGTAATGATCGGGCTCTTCCACAACACTTCCGCTCTAAGTAATCAGTTAATTAACCCTGAATCGAGCGGGCTTGCTGGTCAGGAATACAGCAGTTGGATTGACAACAGCTTCCAGACTCCTGCTTCTCAAGGACAAGATTCGGTAACCCTTATTGATGTTAAACATTAGCTTACCCTGTGAGCAACCTCCAGAAATCAAGAGCGATTGTGCTACGTGAGGAAGACTGGCAGAATCTCATACCAATTTACAAGACAAGAAAGAACAGACAAGAAAGAACCTCCAGCAATCTCGCCATGGTAAAATCGTATGCCCCCCCACCGACACGCCCCCCGGCCTTTGCCTCCACAGATCCTGTGGTTGGCTAATTAAAGGAGGAGGTGTAACTATCAATCTAATCTGGCTTGTTCTCAAATTTACCATAATTTCCACACTTGAGAGGCTGGTGAAATGAAACAGCACTACTACACTTTCCCATTCATCAGCCGGAAGCAGAACAACTCCGAGAACCGGGCGAAAAATAATTAGGATGCGGGATCAGGTGTTGCGCGCGTGCATCTGTGCCTGTACAGGGGCACGCAGGCACATGAGCATTCACGGGAGGCAGCAGCAGTAGCACGGGGGCAGATGAGCACCACCAGTCATTTGACCTCGACAGGTGAATGCTTGCAGATGTACTCACAGCACACTTATTAGAAGAGGCCCAAATGCCCGAGAAAACTGCCGTCAGATTACGCCGGAAACAACAACGGCTTTTTAAACAACTACAGCCGCCAGAACGGTACCGGCGGCAGCACTGCAGGAGCTGCTCAGGAACCGCTGGGGCAACCCCAGCGCACCGGGTGCTCAGCGCGTGGCCCTGACCCCACCGCATGGCATGCCACCCTTGGGCAGGAAGCTTGACATTTTCTGGAAGCACCGGTGTCATTTCACGGGCTTTGCTGTCGCTTTGCGCTTGTGGGGTAACACTATAGAGTTTTTCAGAAAGTGTTGGAGCAACTTTGGTACCTTTTCCATTCAGGCACACTGGGAGTGAGCTGTGGGGCTGCTGCCAGGGGCTCTGCTCAGCACAGCATGGCTGGAGCTGGCCCAGGACCTCCTTCGAAAGACAGACTGGTCAGACACACAGCTATCCTGAATCATCAAGGATAATCCTATGTTCAAGTTCAAGTTCCTACGTTCCAGTTCAAGTTCAAGTTCCTACGTTCCAATTGGTGCCCGTTACCTCTTGTCCTGGATCATCAAAGATGATCCAGGACAAGAGGTAACGGGTACAAACTGGAACGTAGGAACTTCTATCAAAGCATGAGGAGGAACTTCTTTACTTTGAGGGTGGCAGAGCGCTGGAACAGGCTGCCCAGGGAGGCGGTAGAGTCTCCCACCCCAGAGACATTCAAAACCCGCCTGGAGGTCATCCTGTGCAACCTGCTGTAGGTGACCCTGCTCTGGCAGGGGGTTGGACTGGATGATCTCCAGAGGTCCTTTCCAACCCTAACCAATCTGTGATTCTGTGATCAGAGCTGTTCTTCGAAATCTGTTCCTAGGAAATCGCTGCGAGAAGGAGGATGCACCTGAGGAGCAGGCCTAAGATGGAGGATTGAACAAACAAGTAGCTCTTACCTGAGGAATCGGCTATCCCATGGAACAACTTCAGAGAAAGATTCTGCAACATTACTAGGGGTCCGCCAAAACATACAATTACTTGCCATGTTCCAGTTAAAGCCTAAACTATCGAGTTGGCATTTCTTTTTAAAAGTGTATAAAGAAGCGGTAATGGGCCAAATCCTCAAGCCACTCTAAATCAACACGATTTGCTTGCCTCCACTGGAACACCCGCTCTCTATTTCAGTTCAGGAGCTAACACACAGTATCTTAATATGCATTTAGGTTAATATTTGCACTTTGCAGGGCTAGGTAGATTGCACGGCTGGCACATATCAGACTAAATGTCACTTCCGAAAGCTAAGGGACCGAACCGGAAGCTGCCATTCAGAGGGACTACCTGACAACATGTGGAACCTCTCCGGAAAAGCCTTCCCACCTCAAGCAACTCCTTTTGATTAATCTTTCACATAGACAATACACGTTACTATTTTAAAAAGCTGAATTTTTAAGGACAGAATACCTTAACGAACAGAGGAAAATGTGAACCAATTAGCATCTTCAAGCACTCTGAGACGCAGGGAGAGAAGGCCTACATAGAGTAGCCAGGTCCCTTCAGAGACCACAGCTGTAGCCCCTCTCTGCAATGTTGCCCCCTGGCAGCTAGACCGGGTCCAACCCCAGGACCCAGACACACTGCCAGTCACTCCAGAGTGTCATTAAGATGCACGGCACCACGGCGCAATTCAAATCAATGTTTCTTTCCTGCACGTTGCAGCGGGCGAGGTAGCAAAGGTTGACATGAAAAGTGGGAGAGCTGCCCAGTAACCATGAGGTTTTGTATCATGCGAACTTACAAAATGGTCTGGAATAAAGAATCTGTGCAGTATTGCCTTTCACACAGTGTCTAATCTCGCACCGCTAGACAACTTCAACTACGAGTATCTGGCAGAACTCGAGATGGTTTCACAAAGACTTGTCATCCTCCTTCACCAGATCACTCTCTGGAAGGCGTGAGGGAGGGGGAGTTGAAATACATCATATTAGAATGAATAGAAATGGTAATGATCGGGCTCTTCCACAACACTTCCGCTCTAAGTAATCAGTTAATTAACCCTGAATCGAGCGGGCTTGCTGGTCAGGAATACAGCAGTTGGATTGACAACAGCTTCCAGACTCCTGCTTCTCAAGGACAAGATTCGGTAACCCTTATTGATGTTAAACATTAGCTTACCCTGTGAGCAACCTCCAGAAATCAAGAGCGATTGTGCTACGTGAGGAAGACTGGCAGAATCTCATACCAATTTACAAGACAAGAAAGAACAGACAAGAAAGAACCTCCAGCAATCTCGCCATGGTAAAATCGTATGCCCCCCCACCGACACGCCCCCCGGCCTTTGCCTCCACAGATCCTGTGGTTGGCTAATTAAAGGAGGAGGTGTAACTATCAATCTAATCTGGCTTGTTCTCAAATTTACCATAATTTCCACACTTGAGAGGCTGGTGAAATGAAACAGCACTACTACACTTTCCCATTCATCAGCCGGAAGCAGAACAACTCCGAGAACCGGGCGAAAAATAATTAGGATGCGGGATCAGGTGTTGCGCGCGTGCATCTGTGCCTGTACAGGGGCACGCAGGCACATGAGCATTCACGGGAGGCAGCAGCAGTAGCACGGGGGCAGATGAGCACCACCAGTCATTTGACCTCGACAGGTGAATGCTTGCAGATGTACTCACAGCACACTTATTAGAAGAGGCCCAAATGCCCGAGAAAACTGCCGTCAGATTACGCCGGAAACAACAACGGCTTTTTAAACAACTACAGCCGCCAGAACGGTACCGGCGGCAGCACTGCAGGAGCTGCTCAGGAACCGCTGGGGCAACCCCAGCGCACCGGGTGCTCAGCGCGTGGCCCTGACCCCACCGCATGGCATGCCACCCTTGGGCAGGAAGCTTGACATTTTCTGGAAGCACCGGTGTCATTTCACGGGCTTTGCTGTCGCTTTGCGCTTGTGGGGTAACACTATAGAGTTTTTCAGAAAGTGTTGGAGCAACTTTGGTACCTTTTCCATTCAGGCACACTGGGAGTGAGCTGTGGGGCTGCTGCCAGGGGCTCTGCTCAGCACAGCATGGCTGGAGCTGGCCCAGGACCTCCTTCGAAAGACAGACTGGTCAGACACACAGCTATCCTGAATCATCAAGGATAATCCTATGTTCAAGTTCAAGTTCCTACCTTCCAGTTCAAGTTCAAGTTCCTACGTTCCAATTGGTGCCCGTTACCTCTTGTCCTGGATCATCAAAGATGATCCAGGACAAGAGGTAACGGGTACAAACTGGAACGTAGGAACTTCTATCAAAGCATGAGGAGGAACTTCTTTACTTTGAGGGTGGCAGAGCGCTGGAACAGGCTGCCCAGGGAGGCGGTAGAGTCTCCCACCCCAGAGACATTCAAAACCCGCCTGGAGGTCATCCTGTGCAACCTGCTGTAGGTGACCCTGCTCTGGCAGGGGGTTGGACTGGATGATCTCCAGAGGTCCTTTCCAACCCTAACCAATCTGTGATTCTGTGATCAGAGCTGTTCTTCGAAATCTGTTCCTAGGAAATCGCTGCGAGAAGGAGGATGCACCTGAGGAGCAGGCCTAAGATGGAGGATTGAACAAACAAGTAGCTCTTACCTGAGGAATCGGCTATCCCATGGAACAACTTCAGAGAAAGATTCTGCAACATTACTAGGGGTCCGCCAAAACATACAATTACTTGCCATGTTCCAGTTAAAGCCTAAACTATCGAGTTGGCATTTCTTTTTAAAAGTGTATAAAGAAGCGGTAATGGGCCAAATCCTCAAGCCACTCTAAATCAACACGATTTGCTTGCCTCCACTGGAACACCCGCTCTCTATTTCAGTTCAGGAGCTAACACACAGTATCTTAATATGCATTTAGGTTAATATTTGCACTTTGCAGGGCTAGGTAGATTGCACGGCTGGCACATATCAGACTAAATGTCACTTCCGAAAGCTAAGGGACCGAACCGGAAGCTGCCATTCAGAGGGACTACCTGACAACATGTGGAACCTCTCCGGAAAAGCCTTCCCACCTCAAGCAACTCCTTTTGATTAATCTTTCACATAGACAATACACGTTACTATTTTAAAAAGCTGAATTTTTAAGGACAGAATACCTTAACGAACAGAGGAAAATGTGAACCAATTAGCATCTTCAAGCACTCTGAGACGCAGGGAGAGAAGGCCTACATAGAGTAGCCAGGTCCCTTCAGAGACCACAGCTGTAGCCCCTCTCTGCAATGTTGCCCCCTGGCAGCTAGACCGGGTCCAACCCCAGGACCCAGACACACTGCCAGTCACTCCAGAGTGTCATTAAGATGCACGGCACCACGGCGCAATTCAAATCAATGTTTCTTTCCTGCACGTTGCAGCGGGCGAGGTAGCAAAGGTTGACATGAAAAGTGGGAGAGCTGCCCAGTAACCATGAGGTTTTGTATCATGCGAACTTACAAAATGGTCTGGAATAAAGAATCTGTGCAGTATTGCCTTTCACACAGTGTCTAATCTCGCACCGCTAGACAACTTCAACTACGAGTATCTGGCAGAACTCGAGATGGTTTCACAAAGACTTGTCATCCTCCTTCACCAGATCACTCTCTGGAAGGCGTGAGGGAGGGGGAGTTGAAATACATCATATTAGAATGAATAGAAATGGTAATGATCGGGCTCTTCCACAACACTTCCGCTCTAAGTAATCAGTTAATTAACCCTGAATCGAGCGGGCTTGCTGGTCAGGAATACAGCAGTTGGATTGACAACAGCTTCCAGACTCCTGCTTCTCAAGGACAAGATTCGGTAACCCTTATTGATGTTAAACATTAGCTTACCCTGTGAGCAACCTCCAGAAATCAAGAGCGATTGTGCTACGTGAGGAAGACTGGCAGAATCTCATACCAATTTACAAGACAAGAAAGAACAGACAAGAAAGAACCTCCAGCAATCTCGCCATGGTAAAATCGTATGCCCCCCCACCGACACGCCCCCCGGCCTTTGCCTCCACAGATCCTGTGGTTGGCTAATTAAAGGAGGAGGTGTAACTATCAATCTAATCTGGCTTGTTCTCAAATTTACCATAATTTCCACACTTGAGAGGCTGGTGAAATGAAACAGCACTACTACACTTTCCCATTCATCAGCCGGAAGCAGAACAACTCCGAGAACCGGGCGAAAAATAATTAGGATGCGGGATCAGGTGTTGCGCGCGTGCATCTGTGCCTGTACAGGGGCACGCAGGCACATGAGCATTCACGGGAGGCAGCAGCAGTAGCACGGGGGCAGATGAGCACCACCAGTCATTTGACCTCGACAGGTGAATGCTTGCAGATGTACTCACAGCACACTTATTAGAAGAGGCCCAAATGCCCGAGAAAACTGCCGTCAGATTACGCCGGAAACAACAACGGCTTTTTAAACAACTACAGCCGCCAGAACGGTACCGGCGGCAGCACTGCAGGAGCTGCTCAGGAACCGCTGGGGCAACCCCAGCGCACCGGGTGCTCAGCGCGTGGCCCTGACCCCACCGCATGGCATGCCACCCTTGGGCAGGAAGCTTGACATTTTCTGGAAGCACCGGTGTCATTTCACGGGCTTTGCTGTCGCTTTGCGCTTGTGGGGTAACACTATAGAGTTTTTCAGAAAGTGTTGGAGCAACTTTGGTACCTTTTCCATTCAGGCACACTGGGAGTGAGCTGTGGGGCTGCTGCCAGGGGCTCTGCTCAGCACAGCATGGCTGGAGCTGGCCCAGGACCTCCTTCGAAAGACAGACTGGTCAGACACACAGCTATCCTGAATCATCAAGGATAATCCTATGTTCAAGTTCAAGTTCCTACCTTCCAGTTCAAGTTCAAGTTCCTACGTTCCAATTGGTGCCCGTTACCTCTTGTCCTGGATCATCAAAGATGATCCAGGACAAGAGGTAACGGGTACAAACTGGAACGTAGGAACTTCTATCAAAGCATGAGGAGGAACTTCTTTACTTTGAGGGTGGCAGAGCGCTGGAACAGGCTGCCCAGGGAGGCGGTAGAGTCTCCCACCCCAGAGACATTCAAAACCCGCCTGGAGGTCATCCTGTGCAACCTGCTGTAGGTGACCCTGCTCTGGCAGGGGGTTGGACTGGATGATCTCCAGAGGTCCTTTCCAACCCTAACCAATCTGTGATTCTGTGATCAGAGCTGTTCTTCGAAATCTGTTCCTAGGAAATCGCTGCGAGAAGGAGGATGCACCTGAGGAGCAGGCCTAAGATGGAGGATTGAACAAACAAGTAGCTCTTACCTGAGGAATCGGCTATCCCATGGAACAACTTCAGAGAAAGATTCTGCAACATTACTAGGGGTCCGCCAAAACATACAATTACTTGCCATGTTCCAGTTAAAGCCTAAACTATCGAGTTGGCATTTCTTTTTAAAAGTGTATAAAGAAGCGGTAATGGGCCAAATCCTCAAGCCACTCTAAATCAACACGATTTGCTTGCCTCCACTGGAACACCCGCTCTCTATTTCAGTTCAGGAGCTAACACACAGTATCTTAATATGCATTTAGGTTAATATTTGCACTTTGCAGGGCTAGGTAGATTGCACGGCTGGCACATATCAGACTAAATGTCACTTCCGAAAGCTAAGGGACCGAACCGGAAGCTGCCATTCAGAGGGACTACCTGACAACATGTGGAACCTCTCCGGAAAAGCCTTCCCACCTCAAGCAACTCCTTTTGATTAATCTTTCACATAGACAATACACGTTACTATTTTAAAAAGCTGAATTTTTAAGGACAGAATACCTTAACGAACAGAGGAAAATGTGAACCAATTAGCATCTTCAAGCACTCTGAGACGCAGGGAGAGAAGGCCTACATAGAGTAGCCAGGTCCCTTCAGAGACCACAGCTGTAGCCCCTCTCTGCAATGTTGCCCCCTGGCAGCTAGACCGGGTCCAACCCCAGGACCCAGACACACTGCCAGTCACTCCAGAGTGTCATTAAGATGCACGGCACCACGGCGCAATTCAAATCAATGTTTCTTTCCTGCACGTTGCAGCGGGCGAGGTAGCAAAGGTTGACATGAAAAGTGGGAGAGCTGCCCAGTAACCATGAGGTTTTGTATCATGCGAACTTACAAAATGGTCTGGAATAAAGAATCTGTGCAGTATTGCCTTTCACACAGTGTCTAATCTCGCACCGCTAGACAACTTCAACTACGAGTATCTGGCAGAACTCGAGATGGTTTCACAAAGACTTGTCATCCTCCTTCACCAGATCACTCTCTGGAAGGCGTGAGGGAGGGGGAGTTGAAATACATCATATTAGAATGAATAGAAATGGTAATGATCGGGCTCTTCCACAACACTTCCGCTCTAAGTAATCAGTTAATTAACCCTGAATCGAGCGGGCTTGCTGGTCAGGAATACAGCAGTTGGATTGACAACAGCTTCCAGACTCCTGCTTCTCAAGGACAAGATTCGGTAACCCTTATTGATGTTAAACATTAGCTTACCCTGTGAGCAACCTCCAGAAATCAAGAGCGATTGTGCTACGTGAGGAAGACTGGCAGAATCTCATACCAATTTACAAGACAAGAAAGAACAGACAAGAAAGAACCTCCAGCAATCTCGCCATGGTAAAATCGTATGCCCCCCCACCGACACGCCCCCCGGCCTTTGCCTCCACAGATCCTGTGGTTGGCTAATTAAAGGAGGAGGTGTAACTATCAATCTAATCTGGCTTGTTCTCAAATTTACCATAATTTCCACACTTGAGAGGCTGGTGAAATGAAACAGCACTACTACACTTTCCCATTCATCAGCCGGAAGCAGAACAACTCCGAGAACCGGGCGAAAAATAATTAGGATGCGGGATCAGGTGTTGCGCGCGTGCATCTGTGCCTGTACAGGGGCACGCAGGCACATGAGCATTCACGGGAGGCAGCAGCAGTAGCACGGGGGCAGATGAGCACCACCAGTCATTTGACCTCGACAGGTGAATGCTTGCAGATGTACTCACAGCACACTTATTAGAAGAGGCCCAAATGCCCGAGAAAACTGCCGTCAGATTACGCCGGAAACAACAACGGCTTTTTAAACAACTACAGCCGCCAGAACGGTACCGGCGGCAGCACTGCAGGAGCTGCTCAGGAACCGCTGGGGCAACCCCAGCGCACCGGGTGCTCAGCGCGTGGCCCTGACCCCACCGCATGGCATGCCACCCTTGGGCAGGAAGCTTGACATTTTCTGGAAGCACCGGTGTCATTTCACGGGCTTTGCTGTCGCTTTGCGCTTGTGGGGTAACACTATAGAGTTTTTCAGAAAGTGTTGGAGCAACTTTGGTACCTTTTCCATTCAGGCACACTGGGAGTGAGCTGTGGGGCTGCTGCCAGGGGCTCTGCTCAGCACAGCATGGCTGGAGCTGGCCCAGGACCTCCTTCGAAAGACAGACTGGTCAGACACACAGCTATCCTGAATCATCAAGGATAATCCTATGTTCAAGTTCAAGTTCCTACCTTCCAGTTCAAGTTCAAGTTCCTACGTTCCAATTGGTGCCCGTTACCTCTTGTCCTGGATCATCAAAGATGATCCAGGACAAGAGGTAACGGGTACAAACTGGAACGTAGGAACTTCTATCAAAGCATGAGGAGGAACTTCTTTACTTTGAGGGTGGCAGAGCGCTGGAACAGGCTGCCCAGGGAGGCGGTAGAGTCTCCCACCCCAGAGACATTCAAAACCCGCCTGGAGGTCATCCTGTGCAACCTGCTGTAGGTGACCCTGCTCTGGCAGGGGGTTGGACTGGATGATCTCCAGAGGTCCTTTCCAACCCTAACCAATCTGTGATTCTGTGATCAGAGCTGTTCTTCGAAATCTGTTCCTAGGAAATCGCTGCGAGAAGGAGGATGCACCTGAGGAGCAGGCCTAAGATGGAGGATTGAACAAACAAGTAGCTCTTACCTGAGGAATCGGCTATCCCATGGAACAACTTCAGAGAAAGATTCTGCAACATTACTAGGGGTCCGCCAAAACATACAATTACTTGCCATGTTCCAGTTAAAGCCTAAACTATCGAGTTGGCATTTCTTTTTAAAAGTGTATAAAGAAGCGGTAATGGGCCAAATCCTCAAGCCACTCTAAATCAACACGATTTGCTTGCCTCCACTGGAACACCCGCTCTCTATTTCAGTTCAGGAGCTAACACACAGTATCTTAATATGCATTTAGGTTAATATTTGCACTTTGCAGGGCTAGGTAGATTGCACGGCTGGCACATATCAGACTAAATGTCACTTCCGAAAGCTAAGGGACCGAACCGGAAGCTGCCATTCAGAGGGACTACCTGACAACATGTGGAACCTCTCCGGAAAAGCCTTCCCACCTCAAGCAACTCCTTTTGATTAATCTTTCACATAGACAATACACGTTACTATTTTAAAAAGCTGAATTTTTAAGGACAGAATACCTTAACGAACAGAGGAAAATGTGAACCAATTAGCATCTTCAAGCACTCTGAGACGCAGGGAGAGAAGGCCTACATAGAGTAGCCAGGTCCCTTCAGAGACCACAGCTGTAGCCCCTCTCTGCAATGTTGCCCCCTGGCAGCTAGACCGGGTC
This sequence comes from Vanellus vanellus, assembly GCF_965231255.1. Lineage (NCBI taxonomy): Eukaryota > Metazoa > Chordata > Aves > Charadriiformes > Charadriidae > Vanellus > Vanellus vanellus. The sequence goes on from NW_028128444.1 coordinate 245,668, forward strand.
CAACCCCAGGACCCAGACACACTGCCAGTCACTCCAGAGTGTCATTAAGATGCACGGCACCACGGCGCAATTCAAATCAATGTTTCTTTCCTGCACGTTGCAGCGGGCGAGGTAGCAAAGGTTGACATGAAAAGTGGGAGAGCTGCCCAGTAACCATGAGGTTTTGTATCATGCGAACTTACAAAATGGTCTGGAATAAAGAATCTGTGCAGTATTGCCTTTCACACGGTGTCTAATCTCGCACCGCTAGACAACTTCAACTACGAGTATCTGGCAGAACTCGAGATGGTTTCACAAAGACTTGTCATCCTCCTTCACCAGATCACTCTCTGGAAGGCGTGAGGGAGGGGGAGTTGAAATACATCATATTAGAATGAATAGAAATGGTAATGATCGGGCTCTTCCACAACACTTCCGCTCTAAGTAATCAGTTAATTAACCCTGAATCGAGCGGGCTTGCTGGTCAGGAATACAGCAGTTGGATTGACAACAGCTTCCAGACTCCTGCTTCTCAAGGACAAGATTCGGTAACCCTTATTGATGTTAAACATTAGCTTACCCTGTGAGCAACCTCCAGAAATCAAGAGCGATTGTGCTACGTGAGGAAGACTGGCAGAATCTCATACCAATTTACAAGACAAGAAAGAACAGACAAGAAAGAACCTCCAGCAATCTCGCCATGGTAAAATCGTATGCCCCCCCACCGACACGCCCCCCGGCCTTTGCCTCCACAGATCCTGTGGTTGGCTAATTAAAGGAGGAGGTGTAACTATCAATCTAATCTGGCTTGTTCTCAAATTTACCATAATTTCCACACTTGAGAGGCTGGTGAAATGAAACAGCACTACTACACTTTCCCATTCATCAGCCGGAAGCAGAACAACTCCGAGAACCGGGCGAAAAATAATTAGGATGCGGGATCAGGTGTTGCGCGCGTGCATCTGTGCCTGTACAGGGGCACGCAGGCACATGAGCATTCACGGGAGGCAGCAGCAGTAGCACGGGGGCAGATGAGCACCACCACTCATTTGACCTCGACAGGTGAATGCTTGCAGATGTACTCACAGCACACTTATTAGAAGAGGCCCAAATGCCCGAGAAAACTGCCGTCAGATTACGCCGGAAACAACAACGGCTTTTTAAACAACTACAGCCGCCAGAACGGTACCGGCGGCAGCACTGCAGGAGCTGCTCAGGAACCGCTGGGGCAACCCCAGCGCACCGGGTGCTCAGCGCGTGGCCCTGACCCCACCGCATGGCATGCCACCCTTGGGCAGGAAGCTTGACATTTTCTGGAAGCACCGGTGTCATTTCACGGGCTTTGCTGTCGCTTTGCGCTTGTGGGGTAACACTATAGAGTTTTTCAGAAAGTGTTGGAGCAACTTTGGTACCTTTTCCATTCAGGCACACTGGGAGTGAGCTGTGGGGCTGCTGCCAGGGGCTCTGCTCAGCACAGCATGGCTGGAGCTGGCCCAGGACCTCCTTCGAAAGACAGACTGGTCAGACACACAGCTATCCTGAATCATCAAGGATAATCCTATGTTCAAGTTCAAGTTCCTACCTTCCAGTTCAAGTTCAAGTTCCTACGTTCCAATTGGTGCCCGTTACCTCTTGTCCTGGATCATCAAAGATGATCCAGGACAAGAGGTAACGGGTACAAACTGGAACGTAGGAACTTCTATCAAAGCATGAGGAGGAACTTCTTTACTTTGAGGGTGGCAGAGCGCTGGAACAGGCTGCCCAGGGAGGCGGTAGAGTCTCCCACCCCAGAGACATTCAAAACCCGCCTGGAGGTCATCCTGTGCAACCTGCTGTAGGTGACCCTGCTCTGGCAGGGGGTTGGACTGGATGATCTCCAGAGGTCCTTTCCAACCCTAACCAATCTGTGATTCTGTGATCAGAGCTGTTCTTCGAAATCTGTTCCTAGGAAATCGCTGCGAGAAGGAGGATGCACCTGAGGAGCAGGCCTAAGATGGAGGATTGAACAAACAAGTAGCTCTTACCTGAGGAATCGGCTATCCCATGGCCCTTTCTGCTTTCCTGAGGACTTCATCCTCAAAAGCACCTGTTTTCGCTTTCGGCATCCTCAGGAGCAAAAAAGACAAACGTCCAGCTTTTGCTGCCACAGCAAAGGTGACAGCGGGGAAAAGTAATGCTGGTTCTCACTGCCTCCTGGAACCCTTTCAAATGCCCCAGACAATTTGGCCCTCTCTGCTTTCCTGCGGACTCCATCCTCAAAAGCACCTGTTTTCGCTTTCGGCAGCCTCCGGAGCAAAAAAGACAAACGTCCAGCTTTTGCTGCCACAGCAAAGGTGCCAGCGGGGAAAAGTAATGCTGGTTCTCACTGCCTCCTGGAACTCTTTCAAATGCCCCAGACAATTTGGCCCTCTCTGCTTTCCTGCGGACTCCATCCTCAAAAGCACCTGTTTTCGCTTTCGGCAGCCTCCGGAGCAAAAAAGACAAACGTCCAGCTTTTGCTGCCACAGCAAAGGTGCCAGCGGGGAAAAGTAATGCTGGTTCTCACTGCCTCCTGGAACTCTTTCAAATGCCCCAGACAATTTGGCCCTCTCTGCTTTCCTGCGGACTCCATCCTCAAAAGCACCTCTTTTCGCTTTCGGCAGCCTCCGGAGCAAAAAAGACAAACGTCCAGCTTTTGCTGCCACAGCAAAGGTGCCAGCGGGAAAAAGTAATGCTGGTTCTCACTGCCTCCTGGAACTCTTTCAAATGCCACAGACAATTTGGCCCTCTCTGCTTTCCTGCGGACTCCATCCTCAAAAGCACCTGTTTTCGCTTTCGGCAGCCTCCGGAGCAAAAAAGACAAACGTCCAGCTTTTGCTGCCACAGCAAAGGTGCCAGCGGGGAAAAGTGATGCTGGTTCTCACTGCCTCCTAGAACCTCTTCAAATGCCACAGACAATTTGGCCCTCTCTGCTTTCCTGCGGACTCCATCCTCAAAAGCACCTGTTTTCGCTTTCGGCATCCTCAAGAGCAAAAAGACAAACGTCCAGCTTTTGCTGCCACAGCAAAGGTGCCAGCGGGGAAAAGTGATGCTGGTTCTCACTGCCTCCTGGAACCTCTTCAAATGCCACAGACAATTTGGCCCTCTCTGCTTTCCTGCGGACTCCATCCTCAAAAGCACCTGTTTTCGCTTTCGGCATCCTCAGGAGCAAAAAAGACAGACGTACAGCTTTTGCTGCCACAGCAAAGGAGTCAGCGGGGAAAAGTGATGCTGGTTCTCACTGCCTCCTGGAACCCTTTCAAATGCCCCAGACAATCTGGCCCTCTCTGCTTTCCTGCGGACTCCATCCTCAAAAGCGCCTTTTTTCACTTTCGGCGCCCTCCGCTGGTAAAAAGACAAACGTCCAGCTTTTGCTGCCACAGCAAAGGTGCCAGCGGGGAAAAGTGATGCTGGTTCTCACTGCCTCCTGGAACCTCTTCAAATGCCACAGACAATTTGGCCCTCTCTGCTTTCCTGCGGACTCCATCCTCAAAAGCACCTGTTTTCGCTTTCGGCATCCTCAGGAGCAAAAAAGACAAACGTCCAGCTTTTGCTGCCACAGCAAAGGTGCCAGCGGGGAAAAGTAATGCTGGTTCTCACTGCCTCCTGGAACCCTTTCAAATGCCACAGACAATTTGGCCCTCTCTGCTTTCCTGCGGACTCCATCCTCAAAAGCACCTGTTTTCGCTTTCGGCAACCTCCGGAGCAAAAAAGACAAACGTCCAGCTTTTGCTGCCACAGCAAAGGTGCCAGCGGGGCAAAGTAATGCTGGTTCTCACTGCCTCCTGGAACCCCTTCACATGCCCCCGACCATTTGGCCCTCTCTGCTTTCCTGCGGACTCTATCCTCCAAAGCGCCTTTTTTCACTATCGGCGCCCTCCGGTGGTAAAAAGACAAACGTCCAGCTTTTGCTGCCACAGCAAAGGTGCCAGCGGGGAAAAGTGATGCTGGTTCTCACTGCCTCCTGGAACCTCATCAAATGCCCCGGACAATTTGGCCCTCTCTGCTTTCCTGCGGACTCCATCCTCAAAAGCACCTCTTTTCGCTTTCGGCAGCCTCCGGAGCAAAAAAGACAAACGTCCAGCTTTTGCTGCCACAGCAAAGGTGCCAGCGGGAAAAAGTAATGCTGGTTCTCACTGCCTCCTGGAACTCTTTCAAATGCCACAGACAATTTGGCCCTCTCTGCTTTCCTGCGGACTCCATCCTCAAAAGCACCTGTTTTCGCTTTCGGCAGCCTCCGGAGCAAAAAAGACAAACGTCCAGCTTTTGCTGCCACAGCAAAGGTGCCAGCGGGGAAAAGTGATGCTGGTTCTCACTGCCTCCTAGAACCTCTTCAAATGCCACAGACAATTTGGCCCTCTCTGCTTTCCTGCGGACTCCATCCTCAAAAGCACCTGTTTTCGCTTTCGGCATCCTCAGGAGCAAAAAAGACAGACGTACAGCTTTTGCTGCCACAGCAAAGGAGTCAGCGGGGAAAAGTGATGCTGGTTCTCACTGCCTCCTGGAACTCTTTCAAATGCCACAGACAATTTGGCCCTCTCTGCTTTCCTGCGGACTCTATCCTCAAAAGCGCCTTTTTTCACTTTCGGCGCCCTCCGCTGGTAAAAAGACAAACGTCCAGCTTTTGCTGCCACAGCAAAGGTGCCAGCGGGGAAAAGTGATGCTGGTTCTCACTGCCTCCTGGAACCCTTTCAAATGCCACAGACAATTTGGCCCTCTCTGCTTTCCTGCGGACTCCATCCTCAAAAGCACCTCTTTTCGCTTTCGGCAGCCTCCGGAGCAAAAAAGACAAACGTCCAGCTTTTGCTGCTACAGCAAAGGTGCCAGCGGGGAAAAATAATGCTGGTTCTCACTGCCTCCTGGAACCCTTTCAAATGCCACAGACAATTTGGCCCTCTCTGCTTTCCTGCGGACTCCATCCTCAAAAGCACCTGTTTTCGCTTTCGGCATCCTCAGGAGCAAAAAAGACAAACGTCCAGCTTTTGCTGCCACAGCAAAGAAGCCAGCGGGAAAAAGTAATGCTGGTTCGCACTGCCTCCTGGAACCCTTTCAAATGCCCCAGACAATTTGGCCCTCTCTGCTTTCCTGCGGACTCCATCCTCAAAAGCACCTGTTTTCGCTTTCGGCAGCCTCCGGAGCAAAAAAGACAAACGTCCAGCTTTTGCTGCCACAGCAAAGGTGCCAGCGGGGAAAAGTGATGCTGGTTCTCACTGCCTCCTGGAACCCTTTCAAATGCCACAGACAATTTGGCCCTCTCTGCTTTCCTGCGGACTCCATCCTGAAAAGCACCTGTTTTCGCTTTCGGCAGCCTCAGGAGCAAAAAAGACAAACGTACAGCTTTTGCTGCCACAGCAAAGGAGCCAGCGGGGAAAAGTGATGCTGGTTCTCACTGCCTCCTGGAACTCTTTCAAATGCCCCAGACAATTTCGCCCTCTCTGCTTTCCTGCGGACTCCATCCTCAAAAGCGCCTTTTTTCACTTTCGGCGCCCTCCGTTGGTAAAAAGACAAACGTCCAGCTTTTGCTGCCACAGCAAAGGTGCAGTGGGGAAATGTGATTCTGGTCCTCATTGCCTCCTGGAACCTCTTCAAATGCCACAGACAATTTGGCACTCTCTGCTTTCCTGCGGACTCCATCCTCAAAAGCACCTGTTTTCGCTTTCGGCAGCCTCCGGAGCAAAAAAGACAAACGTCCAGCTTTTGCTGCCACAGCAAAGGTGCCAGCGGGGAAAAGTAATGCTGGTTCTCACTGCCTCCTGGAACCCTTTCAAATGCCACAGACAATTTGGCCCTCTCTGCTTTCCTGCGGACTCCATCCTCAAAGGCACCTCTTTTCGCTTTCGGCAGCCTCCGGAGCAAAAAAGACAAACGTCCAGGTTTTGCTGCCATAGCAAAGGTGCCAGCGGGGAAAAATAATGCTGGTTCTCACTGCCTCCTGGAACCCTTTCAAATGCCCCAGACAATTTGGCCCTCTCTGCTTTCCTGCGGACTCTATCCTCAAAAGCGCCTTTTTTCACTTTCGGCGCCCTCCGTTGGAAAAAAGACAAACGTCCAGCTTTTGCTGCCACAGCAAAGGTGCAGTGGGGAAATGTGATGCTGGTCCTCATTGCCTCCTGGAACCTCTTCAAATGCCACAGACAATTTGGCACTCTCTGCTTTCCTGCGGACTCCATCCTCAAAAGCACCTGTTTTCGCTTTCGGCAGCCTCCGGAGCAAAAAAGACAAACGTCCAGCTTTTGCTGCCACAGCAAAGGTGACAGCGGGGAAAAGTAATGCTGGTTCTCACTGCCTCCTGGAACCCTTTCAAATGCCACAGACAATTTGGCCCTCTCTGCTTTCCTGCGGACTCCATCCTCAAAAGCACCTGTTTTCGCTTTCGGCAACTTCCGGAGCAAAAAAGACAAACGTCCAGCTTTTGCTGCCACAGCAAAGGTGCCAGCGGGAAAAAGTGATGCTGGTTCTCACTGCCTCCTGGAACTCTTTCAAATGCCACAGACAATTTGGCCCTCTCTGCTTTCCTGCGGACTCCATCCTCAAAAGCACCTGTTTTCGCTTTCGGCAGCCTCCGGAGCAAAAAAGACAAACGTCCAGCTTTTGCTGCCACAGCAAAGGTGCCAGCGGGGAAAAGTAATGCTGGTTCTCACTGCCTCCTGGAACCCTTTCAAATGCCCCAGACAATTTGGCCCTCTCTGCTTTCCTGCGGACTCCATCCTCAAAAGCACCTGTTTTCGCTTTCGGCAACTTCCGGAGCAAAAAAGACAAACGTCCAGCTTTTGCTGCCACAGCAAAGGTGCCAGCGGGAAAAAGTGATGCTGGTTCTCACTGCCTCCTGGAACTCTTTCAAATGCCACAGACAATTTGGCCCTCTCTGCTTTCCTGCGGACTCCATCCTCAAAAGCACCTGTTTTCGCTTTCGGCAGCCTCCGGAGCAAAAAAGACAAACGTCCAGCTTTTGCTGCCACAGCAAAGGTGCCAGAAGGGAAAAGTAATGCTGGTTCTCACTGCCTCCTGGAACCCTTTCAAATGCCACAGACAATTTGGCGCTCTCTGCTTTCCTGCGGACTCCATCCTCAAAAGCACCTGTTTTAGCTTTCGGCAACCTCCGGAGCAAAAAAGACAAACGTCCAGGTTTTGCTGCCATAGCAAAGGTGCCAGCGGGGAAAAGTAATGCTGGTTCTCACTGCCTCCTGGAACTCTTTCAAATGCCACAGACAATTTGGCCCTCTCTGCTTTCCTGCGGACTCCATCCTCAAAAGCACCTGTTTTCGCTTTCGGCAGCCTCCGGAGCAAAAAAGACAAACGTCCAGCTTTTGCTGCCACAGCAAAGGTGCCAGCGGGGAAAAGTAATGCTGGTTCTCACTGCCTCATGGAACTCTTTCAAATGCCCCAGGCAATTTGGCCCTCTCTGCTTTCCTGCGGACTCCATCCTCAAAAGCACCTGTTTTCGCTTTCGGCATCCTCAGGAGCAAAAAAGACAAACGTCCAGCTTTTGCTGCCACAGCAAAGGAGCCAGCGGGGAAAAGTGATGCTGGTTCTCACTGCCTACTGGAACCCTTTCAAATGCCACAGACAATTTGGCCCTCTCTGCTTTCCTGCGGACTCCATCCTCAAAAGCACCTGTTTTCGCTTTCAGCAGCCTCCGGAGCAAAAAAGACAAACGTCCAGCTTTTGCTGCCACAGCAAAGGAGCCAGCGGGGAAAAGTTATGCTGGTTCTCACTGCCTCCTGGAACTCTTTCAAATGCCCCAGACAATTTGGCCCTCTCTGCTTTCCTGCGGACTCTATCCTCAAAAGCGTCTTTTTTCACTTTCGGCGCCCTCCGGTGGTAAAAAGACAAACGTCCAGCTTTTGCTGCCACAGCAAAGGTGCCAGCGGGGAAAAGTGATGCTGGTTCTCACTGCCTCCTGGAACCCTTTCAAATGCCCCAGACAATTTGGGCCTCTCTGCTTTCCTGCGGACTCCATCCTCAAAAGCATTTGTTTTCGCTTTCGGCAACCTCCGGAGCAAAAAAGACAAACGTCCAGCTTTTGCTGCCAGAGCAAAGGTGACAGCCGGGAAAAGTAATGCTGGTTCTCACTGCCTCCTGGAACCCTTTCAAATGCCCCAGACAATTTGGCCCTCTCTGCTTTCCTGCGGACTCCATCCTCAAAAGCACCTGTTTTCGCTTTCGGCAACCTCCGGAGCAAAAAAGACAAACTTCCAGCTTTTGCTGCCACAGCAAAGGTGCCAGCGGGAAAAAGTAATGCTGGTTCTCACTGCCTCCTGGAACCCTTTCAAATGCCACAGAAAATTTGGGCCTCTCTGCTTTCCTGCGGACTCCATCCTCAAAAGCACCTGTTTTCGCTTTCAGCAGCCTCCGGAGCAAAAAAGACAAACGTCCAGCTTTTGCTGCCACAGCAAAGGTGCCAGCGGGGAAAAGTAATGCTGGTTCTCACTGCCTCCTGGAACCCTTTCAAATGCCACAGACAATTTGGCCCTCTCTGCTTTCCTGCGGACTCCATCCTCAAAAGTACCTGTTTTCGCTTTCGGCAGCCTCCAGAGCAAAAAAGACAAACGTCCAGCTTTTGCTGCCACAGCAAAGGTGCCAGCGGGGAAAAGTAATGCTGGTCCTCATTGCCTCCTGGAACCTCTTCAAAAGCCGCAGACAATTTGGCCCTCTCTGCTTTCCTGCGGACTCCATCCTCAAAAGCTCCTGTTTTCGCTTTCGGCATCTTAAGGAGAAAAAAAGACAAATGTCCAGCTTTTGCTGCCGCAGCAAAGGTGCCAGCGGGCAAAAGTAATGCTGGTTCTCACTGCCTCCTGGAACCCTTTCAAATGCCCCAGACTATTTGGCCCTCTCTGCTTTCCTGCGGACTCCATCCTCAAAAGCACCTGTTTTCGCTTTCGGCAGCCTCCAGAGCAAAAAAGACAAACGTCCAGCTTTTGCTGCCACAGCAAAGGTGCCAGCGGGGAAAAGTAATGCTGGTTCTCACTGCCTCCTGGAACCTCTTCAAATGCCACAGACAATTTGGCCCTCTCTGCTTTCCTGCGGACTCCATCCTCAAAAGCACCTGTTTTCGCTTTCGGCAACCTCCGGAGCAAAAAAGACAAACGTCCAGCTTTTGCTGCCACAGCAAAGGTGCCAGCGGGGAAAAGTTATGCTGGTCCTCATTGCCTCCTGGAACCTCTTCAAATGCCACAGACAATTTCGCCCTCTCTGCTTTCCTGCGGACTCCATCCTCAAAAGCACCTGTTTTCGCTTTCGGCAACCTCAGGAGCAAAAAAGACAATCGTCCAGGTTTTCGTGCCACAGCAAAGGTGCCAGCGGGCAAAAGTAATGCTGGTTCTCACTGCCTCCTGGAACCCTTTCAAATGCCCCAGACAATTTGGCCCTCTCTGCTTTCCTGCGGACTCCATCCTCAAAAGCACCTGTTTTCGCTTTCGGCAGCCTCCGGAGCAAAAAAGACAAACGTCCAGCTTTTGCTGCCACAGCAAAGGTGCCAGCGGGGAAAAGTTATGCTGGTCCTCATTGCCTCCTGGAACCTCTTCAAATGCCACAGACAATTTGGCCCTCTCTGCTTTCCTGCGGACTCCATCCTCAAAAGCACCTGTTTTCGCTTTCGGCAGCCTCCGGAGCAAAAAAGACAAACGTCCAGCTTTTGCTGCCACAGCAGAGGTGCCACCGGGGAAAAGTAATACTGGTTCTCACTGCCTCCTGGAACTCTTTCAAATGCCCCAGACAATTTGGCCCTCTCTACTTTCCTGCGGACTCCATCCTCAAAAGCACCTGTTTTCGCTTTCGGCAACCTCAGGAGCAAAAAAGACAAACGTCCAGCTTTTGCTGCCACAGCAAAGGTGCCAGCCGGGAAAAGTAATGCTGGTTCTCAATGTGTCCTGGAACCCTTTCAAATGCACCAGACTATTTGGCCCTCTCTGCTTTCCTGCGGACTCCATCCTCAAAAGCACCTGTTTTCGCTTTCGGCAGCCTCCGGAGCAAAAAAGACAAACGTCCAGCTTTTGCTGCCACAGAAAGGTGACATAAGGCAAAAGTAATGCTGGTTCTCACTGCCTCCTGGAACCTCTTCAAATGCCCCAGACAATTTGGCCCTCTCTGCTTTCCTGCGGACTCCATCCTCAAAAGTACCTGTTTTCGCTTTCGACAACCTCAGGAGCAAAAAAGACAAACGTCCAGCTTTTGCTGCCACAGCAAAGGTGCCAGCGGGGAAAAGTTATGCTGGTCCTCATTGCCTCCTGGAACCTCTTCAAATGCCACAGACAATTTCGCCCTCTCTGCTTTCCTGCGGACTCCATCCTCAAAAGCACCTGTTTTCGCTTTCGGCAATCTCAGGAGCAAAAAAGACAATCGTCCAGGTTTTCGTGCCACAGCAAAGGTGCCAGCGGGCAAAAGTAATGCTGGTTCTCACTGCCTCCTGGAACTCTTTCAAATGCCCCAGACTATTTGGCCCTCTCTGCTTTCCTGCGGACTCCATCCTCAAAAGCACCTGTTTTCGCTTTCGGCAGCCTCAGGAGCAAAAAAGACAAACGTCCAGCTTTTGCTGCCACAGCAAAGGTGCCAGCGGGGAAAAGTAATGCTGGTTCTCACTGCCTCCTGGAACTCTTTCAAATGCCACAGACAATTTGGCCCTCTCTAATTTCCTGCGGACTCCATCCTCAAAAGCACCTGTTTTCGCTTTCGGCAGCCTCCGGAGCAAAAAAGACAAACGTCCAGGTTTTGCTGCCACAGCAAAGGTGCCAGCGGGCAAAAGTAATGCTGGTTCTCACTGCCTCCTGGAACTCTTTCAAATGCCCCAGACAATTTGGCCCTCTCTACTTTCCTGCGGACTCCATCCTCAAAAGCACCTGTTTTCGCTTTCGGCAACCTCAGGAGCAAAAAAGACAAACGTCCAGCTTTTGCTGCCACAGCAAAGGTGCCAGCCGGGAAAAGTAATGCTGGTTCTCAATGTGTCCTGGAACCCTTTCAAATGCACCAGACTATTTGGCCCTCTCTGCTTTCCTGCGGACTCCATCCTCAAAAGCACCTGTTTTCGCTTTCGGCAGCCTCCGGAGCAAAAAAGACAAACGTCAAGCTTTTGCTGCCACAGAAAGGTGACATAAGGCAAAAGTAATGCTGGTTCTCACTGCCTCCTGGAACCTCTTCAAATGCCCCAGACAATTTGGCCCTCTCTGCTTTCCTGCGGACTCCATCCTCAAAAGTACCTGTTTTCGCTTTCGACAACCTCAGGAGCAAAAAAGACAAACGTCCAGCTTTTGCTGCCACAGCAAAGGTGCCAGCGGGGAAAAGTTATGCTGGTCCTCATTGCCTCCTGGAACCTCTTCAAATGCCACAGACAATTTCGCCCTCTCTGCTTTCCTGCGGACTCCATCCTCAAAAGCACCTGTTTTCGCTTTCGGCAATCTCAGGAGCAAAAAAGACAATCGTCCAGGTTTTCGTGCCACAGCAAAGGTGCCAGCGGGCAAAAGTAATGCTGGTTCTCACTGCCTCCTGGAACTCTTTCAAATGCCACAGACAATTTGGGCCTCTCTGCTTTCCTGCGGACTCCATCCTCAAAAGCACCTGTTTTCGCTTTCGGCAGCCTCAGGAGCAAAAAAGACAAACGTCCAGCTTTTGCTGCCACAGCAAAGGTGCCAGCGGGGAAAAGTAATGCTGGTTCTCACTGCCTCCTGGAACTCTTTCAAATGCCACAGACAATTTGGCCCTCTCTAATTTCCTGCGGACTCCATCCTCAAAAGCACCTGTTTTCGCTTTCGGCAGCCTCCGGAGCAAAAAAGACAAACGTCCAGGTTTTGCTGCCACAGCAAAGGTGCCAGCGGGCAAAAGTAATGCTGGTTCTCACTGCCTCCTGGAACCCTTTCAAATGCCACAGACAATTTGGCCCTCTCTGCTTTCCTGCGGACTCCATCCTCAAAAGCACCTGTTTTCGCTTTCGGCAACCTCAGGAGCAAAAAAGACAAACGTCCAGCTTTTGCTGCCACAGCAAAGGTGCCAGCGGGGAAAAGTAATGCTGGTCCTCATTGCCTCCTGGAACCTCTTCAAAAGCCGCAGACAATTTGGCCCTCTCTGCTTTCCTGCGGACTCCATCCTCAAAAGCACCTGTTTTCGCTTTCGGCATCCTAAGGAGAAAAAAAGACAAATGTCCAGCTTTTGCTGCCGCAGCAAAGGTGCCAGCGGGCAAAAGTAATGCTGGTTCTCACTGCCTCCTGGAACCCTTTCAAATGCCCCAGACAATTTGGCCCTCTCTGCTTTCCTGCGGACTCCATCCTCAAAAGCACCTGTTTTCGCTTTCGGCAGCCTCAGGAGCAAAAAAGACAAACGTCCAGCTTTTCCTGCCACAGCAGAGGTGCCAGCGGGGAAAAGTGATGCTGGTTCTCACTGCCTCCTGGAACCCTTTCAAATGCCCCAGACTATTTGGCCCTCTCTGCTTTCCTGCGGACTCCATCCTCAAAAGCACCTGTTTTCGCTTTCGGCAGCCTCCAGAGCAAAAAAGACAAACGTCCAGCTTTTGCTGCCACAGCAAAGGTGCCAGCGGGGAAAAGTAATGCTGGTTCTCACTGCCTCCTGGAACCTCTTCAAATGCCACAGACAATTTGGCCCTCTCTGCTTTCCTGCGGACTCCATCCTCAAAAGCACCTGTTTTCGCTTTCGGCAGCCTCCGGAGCAAAAAAGACAAACGTCCAGCTTTTGCTGCCACAGCAAAGGTGCCAGCGGGGAAAAGTAATGCTGGTCCTCATTGCCTCCTGGAACCTCTTCAAAAGCCACAGACAATTTGGCCCTCTCTGCTTTCCTGCGGATTCCATCCTCAAAAGCACCTGTTTTCGCTTTCGGCATCTTCAGGAGCAAAAAAGACAAACGTCCAGCTTTTGCTGCCACAGCAGAGGTGCCAGCGGGGAAAAGTAATGCTGGTTCTCACTGCCTCCTGGAACCCTTTCAAATGCCCCAGACAATTTGGCCCTCTCTGCTTTCCTGCGGACTCCATCCTCAAAAGCACCTGTTTTCGCTTTCGGCAGCCTCCGGAGCAAAAAAGACAAACGTCCAGCTTTTGCTGCCACAGCAAAGGTGCCAGCGGGCAAAAGTAATGCTGGTTCTCACTGCCTCCTGGAACCCTTTCAAATGCCCCAGGCAATTTGGCCCTCTCTGCTTTCCTGCGGACTCCATCCTCAAAAGTCCCTCTTTTCGCTTTCGGCAGCCTCCAGAGCAAAAAAGACAAACGTCCAGCTTTTGCTGCCACAGCAAAGGTGCCAGCGGGGAAAAGTAATGCTGGTTCTCACTGCCTCCTGGAACCCCTTCAAATGCCCCCGACCATTTGGCCCTTTCTGCTTTCCTGCGGACTCTATCCTCCAAAGCGCCTTTTTTCACTATCGGCGCTCTCCGGTGGTAAAAAGACAAACGTCCAGCTTTTGCTGCCACAGCAAAGGTGCCAGCCGGGAAAAGTAATGCTGGTTCTCACTGCCTCCTGGAACCCTTTCAAATGCCACAGACAATTTGGCCCTCTCTGCTTTCCTGCGGACTCCATCCTCAAAAGCAACTCTTTTCGCTTTCGGCAGCCTCCGGAGCAAAAAAGACAAACGTCCAGCTTTTGCTGCCACAGCAAAGGTGACAGCGGGGAAAAGTAATGCTGGTTCTCACTGCCTCCTGGAACCCTTTCAAATGCCACAGACAATTTGGCCCTCTCTGCTTTCCTGCGGACTCCATCCTCAAAAGCACCTGTTTTCGCTTTCGGCAACTTCCGGAGCAAAAAAGACAAACGTCCAGCTTTTGCTGCCACAGCAAAGGTGCCAGCGGGAAAAAGTGATGCTGGTTCTCACTGCCTCCTGGAACTCTTTCAAATGCCACAGACAATTTGGCCCTCTCTGCTTTCCTGCGGACTCCATCCTCAAAAGCACCTGTTTTCGCTTTCGGCAGCCTCCGGAGCAAAAAAGACAAACGTCCAGCTTTTGCTGCCACAGCAAAGGTGCCAGCGGGGAAAAGTAATGCTGGTTCTCACTGCCTCCTGGAACCCTTTCAAATGCCCCAGACAATTTGGCCCTCTCTGCTTTCCTGCGGACTCCATCCTCAAAAGCACCTGTTTTCGCTTTCGGCAACTTCCGGAGCAAAAAAGACAAACGTCCAGCTTTTGCTGCCACAGCAAAGGTGCCAGCGGGCAAAAGTAATGCTGGTTCTCACTGCCTCCTGGAACCCTTTCAAATGCCCCAGACAATTTGGCCCTCTCTGCTTTCCTGCGGACTCCATCCTCAAAAGCACCTGTTTTCGCTTTCGGCAGCCTCAGGAGCAAAAAAGACAAACGTCCAGCTTTTCCTGCCACAGCAGAGGTGCCAGCGGGGAAAAGTGATGCTGGTTCTCACTGCCTCCTGGAACCCTTTCAAATGCCCCAGACTATTTGGCCCTCTCTGCTTTCCTGCGGACTCCATCCTCAAAAGCACCTGTTTTCGCTTTCGGCAGCCTCCAGAGCAAAAAAGACAAACGTCCAGCTTTTGCTGCCACAGCAAAGGTGCCAGCGGGGAAAAGTAATGCTGGTTCTCACTGCCTCCTGGAACCTCTTCAAATGCCACAGACAATTTGGCCCTCTCTGCTTTCCTGCGGACTCCATCCTCAAAAGCACCTGTTTTCGCTTTCGGCAACCTCCGGAGCAAAAAAGACAAACGTCCAGCTTTTGCTGCCACAGCAAAGGTGCCAGCGGGGAAAAGTTATGCTGGTCCTCATTGCCTCCTGGAACCTCTTCAAATGCCACAGACAATTTCGCCCTCTCTGCTTTCCTGCGGACTCCATCCTCAAAAGCACCTGTTTTCGCTTTCGGCAACCTCAGGAGCAAAAAAGACAATCGTCCAGGTTTTCGTGCCACAGCAAAGGTGCCAGCGGGCAAAAGTAATGCTGGTTCTCACTGCCTCCTGGAACCCTTTCAAATGCCCCAGACAATTTGGCCCTCTCTGCTTTCCTGCGGACTCCATCCTCAAAAGCACCTGTTTTCGCTTTCGGCAGCCTCCGGAGCAAAAAAGACAAACGTCCAGCTTTTGCTGCCACAGCAAAGGTGCCAGCGGGGAAAAGTTATGCTGGTCCTCATTGCCTCCTGGAACCTCTTCAAATGCCACAGACAATTTGGCCCTCTCTGCTTTCCTGCGGACTCCATCCTCAAAAGCACCTGTTTTCGCTTTCGGCAGCCTCCGGAGCAAAAAAGACAAACGTCCAGCTTTTGCTGCCACAGCAGAGGTGCCACCGGGGAAAAGTAATGCTGGTTCTCACTGCCTCCTGGAACTCTTTCAAATGCCCCAGACAATTTGGCCCTCTCTACTTTCCTGCGGACTCCATCCTCAAAAGCACCTGTTTTCGCTTTCGGCAACCTCAGGAGCAAAAAAGACAAACGTCCAGCTTTTGCTGCCACAGCAAAGGTGCCAGCCGGGAAAAGTAATGCTGGTTCTCAATGTGTCCTGGAACCCTTTCAAATGCACCAGACTATTTGGCCCTCTCTGCTTTCCTGCGGACTCCATCCTCAAAAGCACCTGTTTTCGCTTTCGGCAGCCTCCGGAGCAAAAAAGACAAACGTCCAGCTTTTGCTGCCACAGAAAGGTGACATAAGGCAAAAGTAATGCTGGTTCTCACTGCCTCCTGGAACCTCTTCAAATGCCCCAGACAATTTGGCCCTCTCTGCTTTCCTGCGGACTCCATCCTCAAAAGTACCTGTTTTCGCTTTCGACAACCTCAGGAGCAAAAAAGACAAACGTCCAGCTTTTGCTGCCACAGCAAAGGTGCCAGCGGGGAAAAGTTATGCTGGTCCTCATTGCCTCCTGGAACCTCTTCAAATGCCACAGACAATTTCGCCCTCTCTGCTTTCCTGCGGACTCCATCCTCAAAAGCACCTGTTTTCGCTTTCGGCAATCTCAGGAGCAAAAAAGACAATCGTCCAGGTTTTCGTGCCACAGCAAAGGTGCCAGCGGGCAAAAGTAATGCTGGTTCTCACTGCCTCCTGGAACTCTTTCAAATGCCCCAGACTATTTGGCCCTCTCTGCTTTCCTGCGGACTCCATCCTCAAAAGCACCTGTTTTCGCTTTCGGCAGCCTCAGGAGCAAAAAAGACAAACGTCCAGCTTTTGCTGCCACAGCAAAGGTGCCAGCGGGGAAAAGTAATGCTGGTTCTCACTGCCTCCTGGAACTCTTTCAAATGCCACAGACAATTTGGCCCTCTCTAATTTCCTGCGGACTCCATCCTCAAAAGCACCTGTTTTCGCTTTCGGCAGCCTCCGGAGCAAAAAAGACAAACGTCCAGGTTTTGCTGCCACAGCAAAGGTGCCAGCGGGCAAAAGTAATGCTGGTTCTCACTGCCTCCTGGAACTCTTTCAAATGCCCCAGACAATTTGGCCCTCTCTACTTTCCTGCGGACTCCATCCTCAAAAGCACCTGTTTTCGCTTTCGGCAACCTCAGGAGCAAAAAAGACAAACGTCCAGCTTTTGCTGCCACAGCAAAGGTGCCAGCCGGGAAAAGTAATGCTGGTTCTCAATGTGTCCTGGAACCCTTTCAAATGCACCAGACTATTTGGCCCTCTCTGCTTTCCTGCGGACTCCATCCTCAAAAGCACCTGTTTTCGCTTTCGGCAGCCTCCGGAGCAAAAAAGACAAACGTCAAGCTTTTGCTGCCACAGAAAGGTGACATAAGGCAAAAGTAATGCTGGTTCTCACTGCCTCCTGGAACCTCTTCAAATGCCCCAGACAATTTGGCCCTCTCTGCTTTCCTGCGGACTCCATCCTCAAAAGTACCTGTTTTCGCTTTCGACAACCTCAGGAGCAAAAAAGACAAACGTCCAGCTTTTGCTGCCACAGCAAAGGTGCCAGCGGGGAAAAGTTATGCTGGTCCTCATTGCCTCCTGGAACCTCTTCAAATGCCACAGACAATTTCGCCCTCTCTGCTTTCCTGCGGACTCCATCCTCAAAAGCACCTGTTTTCGCTTTCGGCAATCTCAGGAGCAAAAAAGACAATCGTCCAGGTTTTCGTGCCACAGCAAAGGTGCCAGCGGGCAAAAGTAATGCTGGTTCTCACTGCCTCCTGGAACTCTTTCAAATGCCACAGACAATTTGGGCCTCTCTGCTTTCCTGCGGACTCCATCCTCAAAAGCACCTGTTTTCGCTTTCGGCAGCCTCAGGAGCAAAAAAGACAAACGTCCAGCTTTTGCTGCCACAGCAAAGGTGCCAGCGGGGAAAAGTAATGCTGGTTCTCACTGCCTCCTGGAACTCTTTCAAATGCCACAGACAATTTGGCCCTCTCTAATTTCCTGCGGACTCCATCCTCAAAAGCACCTGTTTTCGCTTTCGGCAGCCTCCGGAGCAAAAAAGACAAACGTCCAGGTTTTGCTGCCACAGCAAAGGTGCCAGCGGGCAAAAGTAATGCTGGTTCTCACTGCCTCCTGGAACCCTTTCAAATGCCACAGACAATTTGGCCCTCTCTGCTTTCCTGCGGACTCCATCCTCAAAAGCACCTGTTTTCGCTTTCGGCAACCTCAGGAGCAAAAAAGACAAACGTCCAGCTTTTGCTGCCACAGCAAAGGTGCCAGCGGGGAAAAGTAATGCTGGTCCTCATTGCCTCCTGGAACATCTTCAAAAGCCGCAGACAATTTGGCCCTCTCTGCTTTCCTGCGGACTCCATCCTCAAAAGCACCTGTTTTCGCTTTCGGCATCCTAAGGAGAAAAAAAGACAAATGTCCAGCTTTTGCTGCCGCAGCAAAGGTGCCAGCGGGCAAAAGTAATGCTGGTTCTCACTGCCTCCTGGAACCCTTTCAAATGCCCCAGACAATTTGGCCCTCTCTGCTTTCCTGCGGACTCCATCCTCAAAAGCACCTGTTTTCGCTTTCGGCAGCCTCAGGAGCAAAAAAGACAAACGTCCAGCTTTTCCTGCCACAGCAGAGGTGCCAGCGGGGAAAAGTGATGCTGGTTCTCACTGCCTCCTGGAACCCTTTCAAATGCCCCAGACTATTTGGCCCTCTCTGCTTTCCTGCGGACTCCATCCTCAAAAGCACCTGTTTTCGCTTTCGGCAGCCTCCAGAGCAAAAAAGACAAACGTCCAGCTTTTGCTGCCACAGCAAAGGTGCCAGCGGGGAAAAGTAATGCTGGTTCTCACTGCCTCCTGGAACCTCTTCAAATGCCACAGACAATTTGGCCCTCTCTGCTTTCCTGCGGACTCCATCCTCAAAAGCACCTGTTTTCGCTTTCGGCAGCCTCCGGAGCAAAAAAGACAAACGTCCAGCTTTTGCTGCCACAGCAAAGGTGCCAGCGGGGAAAAGTAATGCTGGTCCTCATTGCCTCCTGGAACCTCTTCAAAAGCCACAGACAATTTGGCCCTCTCTGCTTTCCTGCGGATTCCATCCTCAAAAGCACCTGTTTTCGCTTTCGGCATCTTCAGGAGCAAAAAAGACAAACGTCCAGCTTTTGCTGCCACAGCAGAGGTGCCAGCGGGGAAAAGTAATGCTGGTTCTCACTGCCTCCTGGAACCCTTTCAAATGCCCCAGACAATTTGGCCCTCTCTGCTTTCCTGCGGACTCCATCCTCAAAAGCACCTGTTTTCGCTTTCGGCAGCCTCCGGAGCAAAAAAGACAAACGTCCAGCTTTTGCTGCCACAGAAAGGTGCCATCAGGCAAAAGTAATGCTGGTTCTCGTTGCCTCCTAGAACCCTTTCAAATGCCCCAGACAATTTGGCCCTCTCTGCTTTCCTGCGGACTCCATCCTCAAAAGCACCTGTTTTTTTTTTCGGCAGCCTCCGGAGCAAAAACGACAAACGTCCAGCTTTTGCTGCCACAGCAAAGGTGCCAGCGGGGAAAAGTAATGCTGGTTCTCACTGCCTCCTGGAACCTCTTCAAATGCCACAGACAATTTGGCCCTCTCTGCTTTCCTGCGGACTCCATCCTCAAAAGCACCTGTTTTTTTTTTCGGCAGCCTCCGGAGCAAAAACGACAAACGTCCAGCTTTTGCTGCCACAGCAAAGGTGCCAGCGGGGAAAAGTAATGCTGGTTCTCACTGCCTCCTGGAACCTCTTCAAATGCCCCAGACAATTTGGCCCTCTCTGCTTTCCTGCGGACTCCATCCTCAAAAGTACCTGTTTTCGCTTTCGGCAACCTCAGGAGCAAAAAAGACAAACGTCCAGCTTTTGCTGCCACAGCAAAGGTGCCAGCGGGCAAAAGTAATGCTGGTTCTCACTGCCTCCTGGAACCCTTTCAAATGCCCCAGGCAATTTGGCCCTCTCTGCTTTCCTGCGGACTCCATCCTCAAAAGCACCTGTTTTCGCTTTCGGCAGCCTCCGGAGCAAAAAAGACAAACGTCCAGCTTTTGCTGCCACAGCAAAGGTGCCAGCGGGGAAAAGTAATGCTGGTCCTCATTGCCTCCTGGAACCTCTTCAAAGCCACAGACAATTTGGCCCTCTCTGCTTTCCTGCGGATTCCATCCTCAAAAGCACCTGTTTTCGCTTTCGGCATCCTAAGGAGAAAAAAAGACAAATGTCCAGCTTTTGCTGCCGCAGCAAAGGTGCCAGCGCGGAAAAATAATGCTGGTTCTCACTGCCTCCTGGAACCCTTTCAAATGCCACAGACAATTTGGCCCTCTCTGCTTTCCTGCGGACTCCATCCTCAAAAGCACCTGTTTTCGCTTTCGGCAGCCTCAGGAGCAAAAAAGACAAACGTCCAGCTTTTCCTGCCACAGCAGAGGTGCCAGCGGGGAAAAGTGATGCTGGTTCTCACTGCCTCCTGGAACCCTTTCAAATGCCCCAGACTATTTGGCCCTCTCTGCTTTCCTGCGGACTCCATCCTCAAAAGCACCTGTTTTTTTTTTTGGCAGCCTCCGGAGCAAAAACGAGAAACGTCCAGCTTTTGCTGCCACAGCAAAGGTGCCAGCGGGGAAAAGTAATGCTGGTTCTCACTGCCTCCTGGAACCTCTTCAAATGCCACAGACAATTTGGCCCTCTCTGCTTTCCTGCGGACTCCATCCTCAAAAGTACCTGTTTTCGCTTTCGACAACCTCAGGAGCAAAAAAGACAAACGTCCAGCTTTTGCTGCCACAGCAAAGGTGCCAGCGGGGAAAAGTTATGCTGGTCCTCATTGCCTCCTGGAACCTCTTCAAATGCCACAGACAATTTCGCCCTCTCTGCTTTCCTGCGGACTCCATCCTCAAAAGCACCTGTTTTCGCTTTCGGCAATCTCAGGAGCAAAAAAGACAATCGTCCAGGTTTTCGTGCCACAGCAAAGGTGCCAGCGGGCAAAAGTAATGCTGGTTCTCACTGCCTCCTGGAACTCTTTCAAATGCCCCAGACTATTTGGCCCTCTCTGCTTTCCTGCGGACTCCATCCTCAAAAGCACCTGTTTTCGCTTTCGGCAGCCTCAGGAGCAAAAAAGACAAACGTCCAGCTTTTGCTGCCACAGCAAAGGTGCCAGCGGGGAAAAGTAATGCTGGTTCTCACTGCCTCCTGGAACTCTTTCAAATGCCACAGACAATTTGGCCCTCTCTGCTTTCCTGCGGACTCCATCCTCAAAAGCACCTGTTTTCGCTTTCGGCAACCTCAGGAGCAAAAAAGACAAACGTCCAGCTTTTGCTGCCACAGCAAAGGTGCAAGCGGGCAAAAGTAATGCTGGTTCTCACTGCCTCCTGGAACTCTTTCAAATGCCCCAGACTATTTGGCCCTCTCTGCTTTCCTGCGGACTCCATCCTCAAAAGCACCTGTTTTCGCTTTCGGCAGCCTCAGGAGCAAAAAAGACAAACGTCCAGCTTTTGCTGCCACAGCAAAGGTGCCAGCGGGGAAAAGTAATGCTGGTTCTCACTGCCTCCTGGAACTCTTTCAAATGCCCCAGACAATTTGGGCCTCTCTGCTTTCCTGCGGACTCCATCCTCAAAAGCACCTGTTTTCGCTTTCGGCAGCCTCCAGAGCAAAAAAGACAAACGTCCAGCTTTTCCTGCCACAGCAAAGGTGCCAGCGGGGAAAAGTAATGCTGGTCCTCATTGCCTCCTGGAACCTCTTCAAAAGCCACAGACAATTTGGCCCTCTCTGCTTTCCTGCGGATTCCATCCTCAAAAGCACCTGTTTTCGCTTTCGGCATCTTCAGGAGCAAAAAAGACAAACGTCCAGCTTTTGCTGCCACAGCAGAGGTGCCAGCGGGGAAAAGTAATGCTGGTTCTCACTGCCTCCTGGAACCCTTTCAAATGCCCCAGACAATTTGGCCCTCTCTGCTTTCCTGCGGACTCCATCCTCAAAAGCACCTGTTTTCGCTTTCGGCAGCCTCCGGAGCAAAAAAGACAAACGTCCAGCTTTTGCTGCCACAGCAAAGGTGCCAGCGGGGAAAAGTTATGCTGGTCCTCATTGCCTCCTGGAACCTCTTCAAATGCCACAGACAATTTGGCCCTCTCTGCTTTCCTGCGGACTCCATCCTCAAAAGCACCTGTTTTCGCTTTCGGCATCCTCAGGAGCAAAAAAGACAAACGTCCAGCTTTTGCTGCCACAGCAGAGGTGCCACCGGGGAAAAGTAATGCTGGTTCTCACTGCCTCCTGGAACTCTTTCAAATGCCACAGACAATTTGGCCCTCTCTACTTTCCTGCGGACTCCATCCTCAAAAGCACCTGTTTTCGCTTTCGGCAACCTCAGGAGCAAAAAAGACAAACGTCCAGCTTTTGCTGCCACAGCAAAGGTGCCAGCCGGGAAAAGTAATGCTGGTTCTCACTGTGTCCTGGAACCCTTTCAAATGCACCAGACTATTTGGCCCTCTCTGCTTTCCTGCGGACTCCATCCTCAAAAGCACCTGTTTTCGCTTTCGGCAGCCTCCGGAGCAAAAAAGACAAACGTCCAGCTTTTGCTGCCACAGAAAGGTGACATAAGGCAAAAGTAATGCTGGTTCTCATTGCCTCCTAGAACCCTTTCAAATGCCCCAGACAATTTGGCCCTCTCTGCTTTCCTGCGGACTCCATCCTCAAAAGCACCTGTTTTTTTTTTTGGCAGCCTCCGGAGCAAAAACGAGAAACGTCCAGCTTTTGCTGCCACAGCAAAGGTGCCAGCGGGGAAAAGTAATGCTGGTTCTCACTGCCTCCTGGAACCTCTTCAAATGCCACAGACAATTTGGCCCTCTCTGCTTTCCTGCGGACTCCATCCTCAAAAGTACCTGTTTTCGCTTTCGACAACCTCAGGAGCAAAAAAGACAAACGTCCAGCTTTTGCTGCCACAGCAAAGGTGCCAGCGGGGAAAAGTTATGCTGGTCCTCATTGCCTCCTGGAACCTCTTCAAATGCCACAGACAATTTCGCCCTCTCTGCTTTCCTGCGGACTCCATCCTCAAAAGCACCTGTTTTCGCTTTCGGCAATCTCAGGAGCAAAAAAGACAATCGTCCAGGTTTTCGTGCCACAGCAAAGGTGCCAGCGGGCAAAAGTAATGCTGGTTCTCACTGCCTCCTGGAACTCTTTCAAATGCCCCAGACTATTTGGCCCTCTCTGCTTTCCTGCGGACTCCATCCTCAAAAGCACCTGTTTTCGCTTTCGGCAGCCTCAGGAGCAAAAAAGACAAACGTCCAGCTTTTGCTGCCACAGCAAAGGTGCCAGCGGGGAAAAGTAATGCTGGTTCTCACTGCCTCCTGGAACTCTTTCAAATGCCACAGACAATTTGGCCCTCTCTGCTTTCCTGCGGACTCCATCCTCAAAAGCACCTGTTTTCGCTTTCGGCAACCTCAGGAGCAAAAAAGACAAACGTCCAGCTTTTGCTGCCACAGCAAAGGTGCAAGCGGGCAAAAGTAATGCTGGTTCTCACTGCCTCCTGGAACTCTTTCAAATGCCCCAGACTATTTGGCCCTCTCTGCTTTCCTGCGGACTCCATCCTCAAAAGCACCTGTTTTCGCTTTCGGCAGCCTCAGGAGCAAAAAAGACAAACGTCCAGCTTTTGCTGCCACAGCAAAGGTGCCAGCGGGGAAAAGTAATGCTGGTTCTCACTGCCTCCTGGAACTCTTTCAAATGCCCCAGACAATTTGGGCCTCTCTGCTTTCCTGCGGACTCCATCCTCAAAAGCACCTGTTTTCGCTTTCGGCAGCCTCCAGAGCAAAAAAGACAAACGTCCAGCTTTTGCTGCCACAGCAAAGGTGCCAGCGGGGAAAAGTAATGCTGGTCCTCATTGCCTCCTGGAACCTCTTCAAAAGCCACAGACAATTTGGCCCTCTCTGCTTTCCTGCGGATTCCATCCTCAAAAGCACCTGTTTTCGCTTTCGGCATCTTCAGGAGCAAAAAAGACAAACGTCCAGCTTTTGCTGCCACAGCAGAGGTGCCAGCGGGGAAAAGTAATGCTGGTTCTCACTGCCTCCTGGAACCCTTTCAAATGCCCCAGACAATTTGGCCCTCTCTGCTTTCCTGCGGACTCCATCCTCAAAAGCACCTGTTTTCGCTTTCGGCAGCCTCCGGAGCAAAAAAGACAAACGTCCAGCTTTTGCTGCCACAGCAAAGGTGCCAGCGGGGAAAAGTTATGCTGGTCCTCATTGCCTCCTGGAACCTCTTCAAATGCCACAGACAATTTGGCCCTCTCTGCTTTCCTGCGGACTCCATCCTCAAAAGCACCTGTTTTCGCTTTCGGCATCCTCAGGAGCAAAAAAGACAAACGTCCAGCTTTTGCTGCCACAGCAGAGGTGCCACCGGGGAAAAGTAATGCTGGTTCTCACTGCCTCCTGGAACTCTTTCAAATGCCCCAGACAATTTGGCCCTCTCTACTTTCCTGCGGACTCCATCCTCAAAAGCACCTGTTTTCGCTTTCGGCAACCTCAGGAGCAAAAAAGACAAACGTCCAGCTTTTGCTGCCACAGCAAAGGTGCCAGCCGGGAAAAGTAATGCTGGTTCTCACTGTGTCCTGGAACCCTTTCAAATGCACCAGACTATTTGGCCCTCTCTGCTTTCCTGCGGACTCCATCCTCAAAAGCACCTGTTTTCGCTTTCGGCAGCCTCCGGAGCAAAAAAGACAAACGTCCAGCTTTTGCTGCCACAGAAAGGTGACATAAGGCAAAAGTAATGCTGGTTCTCATTGCCTCCTAGAACCCTTTCAAATGCCCCAGACAATTTGGCCCTCTCTGCTTTCCTGCGGACTCCATCCTCAAAAGTACCTGTTTTCGCTTTCGACAACCTCAGGAGCAAAAAAGACAAACGTCCAGCTTTTGCTGCCACAGCAAAGGTGCCAGCGGGGAAAAGTTATGCTGGTCCTCATTGCCTCCTGGAACCTCTTCAAATGCCACAGACAATTTCGCCCTCTCTGCTTTCCTGCGGAGTCCATCCTCAAAAGCACCTGTTTTCGCTTTCGGCAATCTCAGGAGCAAAAAAGACAATCGTCCAGGTTTTCGTGCCACAGCAGAGGTGCCAGCGGGGAAAAGTGATGCTGGTTCTCACTGCCTCCTGGAACCCTTTCAAATGCCCCAGACTATTTGGCCCTCTCTGCTTTCCTGCGGACTCCATCCTCAAAAGCACCTGTTTTCGCTTTCGGCAGCCTCCAGAGCAAAAAAGACAAACGTCCAGCTTTTGCTGCCACAGCAAAGGTGCCAGCGGGGAAAAGTAATGCTGGTTCTCACTGCCTCCTGGAACCTCTTCAAATGCCACAGACAATTTGGCCCTCTCTGCTTTCCTGCGGACTCCATCCTCAAAAGCACCTGTTTTCGCTTTCGGCAGCCTCCGGAGCAAAAAAGACAAACGTCCAGCTTTTGCTGCCACAGCAAAGGTGCCAGCGGGGAAAAGTAATGCTGGTCCTCATTGCCTCCTGGAACCTCTTCAAAAGCCACAGACAATTTGGCCCTCTCTGCTTTCCTGCGGACTCCATCCTCAAAAGCACCTGTTTTCGCTTTCAGCAACCTCAGGAGCAAAAAAGACAAACGTCCAGGTTTTCCTGCCACAGCAAAGGTGCCAGCGGGCAAAAGTAATGCTGGTTCTCACTGCCTCCTGGAACTCTTTCAAATGCCCCAGACAATTTGGCCCTCTCTACTTTCCTGCGGACTCCATCCTCAAAAGCACCTGTTTTCGCTTTCGGCAACCTCAGGAGCAAAAAAGACAAACGTCCAGCTTTTGCTGCCACAGCAAAGGTGCCAGCCGGGAAAAGTAATGCTGGTTCTCACTGTGTCCTGGAACCCTTTCAAATGCACCAGACTATTTGGCCCTCTCTGCTTTCCTGCGGACTCCATCCTCAAAAGCACCTGTTTTCGCTTTCGGCAGCCTCCGGAGCAAAAAAGACAAACGTCCAGCTTTTGCTGCCACAGAAAGGTGCCATCAGGCAAAAGTAATGCTGGTTCTCATTGCCTCCTAGAACCCTTTCAAATGCCCCAGACAATTTGGCCCTCTCTGCTTTCCTGCGGACTCCATCCTCAAAAGCACCTGTTTTTTTTTTCGGCAGCCTCCGGAGCAAAAACGACAAACGTCCAGCTTTTGCTGCCACAGCAAAGGTGCCAGCGGGGAAAAGTAATGCTGGTTCTCACTGCCTCCTGGAACCTCTTCAAATGCCACAGACAATTTGGCCTCTCTGCTTTCCTGCGGACTCCATCCTCAAAAGTACCTGTTTTCGCTTTCGACAACCTCAGGAGCAAAAAAGACAAACGTCCAGCTTTTGCTGCCACAGCAAAGGTGCCAGCGGGGAAATGTTATGCTGGTCCTCATTGCCTCCTGGAACCTCTTCAAATGCCACAGACAATTTCGCCCTCTCTGCTTTCCTGCGGACTCCATCCTCAAAAGTACCTGTTTTCGCTTTCGGCAACCTCAGGAGCAAAAAAGACAAACGTCCAGCTTTTGCTGCCACAGCAAAGGTGCCAGCGGGGAAAAGTTATGCTGGTCCTCATTGCCTCCTGGAACCTCTTCAAATGCCACAGACAATTTGGCCCTCTCTGCTTTCCTGCGGACTCCATCCTCAAAAGCACCTGTTTTCGCTTTCGGCAATCTCAGGAGCAAAAAAGACAATCGTCCAGGTTTTCGTGCCACAGCAAAGGTGCCAGCGGGCAAAAGTAATGCTGGTTCTCACTGCCTCCTGGAACCCTTTCAAATGCCCCAGACAATTTGGCCCTCTCTGCTTTCCTGCGGACTCCATCCTCAAAAGCACCTGTTTTCGCTTTCGGCAACCTCCGGAGCAAAAAAGACAAACGTCCAGCTTTTGCTGCCACAGCAAAGGTGCCAGCGGGGAAAAGTAATGCTGGTTCTCACTGCCTCCTGGAACTCTTTCAAATGCCACAGACAATTTGGCCCTCTCTAATTTCCTGCGGACTCCATCCTCAAAAGCACCTGTTTTCGCTTTCGGCAGCCTCCGGAGCAAAAAAGACAAACGTCCAGGTTTTGCTGCCACAGCAAAGGTGCCAGCGGGCAAAAGTAATGCTGGTTCTCACTGCCTCCTGGAACCCTTTCAAATGCCCCAGGCAATTTGGCCCTCTCTGCTTTCCTGCGGACTCCATCCTCAAAAGTACCTCTTTTCGCTTTCGGCAGCCTCCAGAGCAAAAAAGACAAACGTCCAGCTTTTGCTGCCACAGCAAAGGTGCCAGCGGGGAAAAGTAATGCTGGTCCTCATTGCCTCCTGGAACCTCTTCAAAGCCACAGACAATTTGGCCCTCTCTGCTTTCCTGCGGATTCCATCCTCAAAAGCACCTGTTTTCGCTTTCGGCATCCTAAGGAGAAAAAAAGACAAATGTCCAGCTTTTGCTGCCGCAGCAAAGGTGCCAGCGGGCAAAAGTAATGCTGGTTCTCACTGCCTCCTGGAACCCTTTCAAATGCCCCAGACAATTTGGCCCTCTCTGCTTTCCTGCGGACTCCATCCTCAAAAGCACCTGTTTTCGCTTTCGGCAGCCTCAGGAGCAAAAAAGACAAACGTCCAGCTTTTCCTGCCACAGCAGAGGTGCCAGCGGGGAAAAGTGATGCTGGTTCTCACTGCCTCCTGGAACCCTTTCAAATGCCCCAGACTATTTGGCCCTCTCTGCTTTCCTGCGGACTCCATCCTCAAAAGCACCTGTTTTCGCTTTCGGCAGCCTCCAGAGCAAAAAAGACAAACGTCCAGCTTTTGCTGCCACAGCAAAGGTGCCAGCGGGGAAAAGTAATGCTGGTTCTCACTGCCTCCTGGAACTCTTTCAAATGCCACAGACATTTTGGCCCTCTCTGCTTTCCTGCGGACTCCATCCTCAAAAGCACCTGTTTTCGCTTTCGGCAGCCTCCGGAGCAAAAAAGACAAACGTCCAGCTTTTGCTGCCACAGCAAAGGTGCCAGCTAGGAAAAGTAATGCTGGTTCTCACTGCGTCCTGGAACCTCTTCAAATGCCACAGACAATTTGGCCCTCTCTGCTTTCCTGCGGACTCCATCCTCAAAAGTACCTGTTTTCGCTTTCGGCAACCTCAGGAGCAAAAAAGACAAACGTCCAGCTTTTGCTGCCACAGCAAAGGTGCCAGCGGGGAAAAGTTATGCTGGTCCTCATTGCCTCCTGGAACCTCTTCAAATGCCACAGACAATTTGGCCCTCTCTGCTTTCCTGCGGACTCCATCCTCAAAAGCACCTGTTTTCGCTTTCGGCAACCTCAGGAGCAAAAAAGACAATCGTCCAGGTTTTCGTGCCACAGCAAAGGTGCCAGCGGGCAAAAGTAATGCTGGTTCTCACTGCCTCCTGGAACTCTTTCAAATGCCCCAGACAATTTGGGCCTCTCTGCTTTCCTGCGGACTCCATCCTCAAAAGCACCTGTTTTCGCTTTCGGCATCCTCAGGAGCAAAAAAGACAAACGTCCAGCTTTTGCTGCCACAGCAGAGGTGCCACCGGGGAAAAGTAATGCTGGTTCTCACTGCCTCCTGGAACTCTTTCAAATGCCCCAGACTATTTGGCCCTCTCTGCTTTCCTGCGGACTCCATCCTCAAAAGCACCTGTTTTCGCTTTCGGCAGCCTCAGGAGCAAAAAAGACAAACGTCCAGCTTTTGCTGCCACAGCAAAGGTGCCAGCGGGGAAAAGTAATGCTGGTTCTCACTGCCTCCTGGAACTCTTTCAAATGCCCCAGACAATTTGGGCCTCTCTGCTTTCCTGCGGACTCCATCCTCAAAAGCACCTGTTTTCGCTTTCGGCAGCCTCCAGAGCAAAAAAGACAAACGTCCAGCTTTTGCTGCCACAGCAAAGGTGCCAGCGGGGAAAAGTAATGCTGGTCCTCATTGCCTCCTGGAACCTCTTCAAAAGCCACAGACAATTTGGCCCTCTCTGCTTTCCTGCGGATTCCATCCTCAAAAGCACCTGTTTTCGCTTTCGGCATCTTCAGGAGCAAAAAAGACAAACGTCCAGCTTTTGCTGCCACAGCAGAGGTGCCAGCGGGGAAAAGTAATGCTGGTTCTCACTGCCTCCTGGAACCCTTTCAAATGCCCCAGACAATTTGGCCCTCTCTGCTTTCCTGCGGACTCCATCCTCAAAAGCACCTGTTTTCGCTTTCGGCAGCCTCCGGAGCAAAAAAGACAAACGTCCAGCTTTTGCTGCCACAGCAAAGGTGCCAGCGGGGAAAAGTTATGCTGGTCCTCATTGCCTCCTGGAACCTCTTCAAATGCCACAGACAATTTGGCCCTCTCTGCTTTCCTGCGGACTCCATCCTCAAAAGCACCTGTTTTCGCTTTCGGCATCCTCAGGAGCAAAAAAGACAAACGTCCAGCTTTTGCTGCCACAGCAGAGGTGCCACCGGGGAAAAGTAATGCTGGTTCTCACTGCCTCCTGGAACTCTTTCAAATGCCCCAGACAATTTGGCCCTCTCTACTTTCCTGCGGACTCCATCCTCAAAAGCACCTGTTTTCGCTTTCGGCAACCTCAGGAGCAAAAAAGACAAACGTCCAGCTTTTGCTGCCACAGCAAAGGTGCCAGCCGGGAAAAGTAATGCTGGTTCTCACTGTGTCCTGGAACCCTTTCAAATGCACCAGACTATTTGGCCCTCTCTGCTTTCCTGCGGACTCCATCCTCAAAAGCACCTGTTTTCGCTTTCGGCAGCCTCCGGAGCAAAAAAGACAAACGTCCAGCTTTTGCTGCCACAGAAAGGTGACATAAGGCAAAAGTAATGCTGGTTCTCATTGCCTCCTAGAACCCTTTCAAATGCCCCAGACAATTTGGCCCTCTCTGCTTTCCTGCGGACTCCATCCTCAAAAGCACCTGTTTTTTTTTTTGGCAGCCTCCGGAGCAAAAACGAGAAACGTCCAGCTTTTGCTGCCACAGCAAAGGTGCCAGCGGGGAAAAGTAATGCTGGTTCTCACTGCCTCCTGGAACCTCTTCAAATGCCACAGACAATTTGGCCCTCTCTGCTTTCCTGCGGACTCCATCCTCAAAAGTACCTGTTTTCGCTTTCGACAACCTCAGGAGCAAAAAAGACAAACGTCCAGCTTTTGCTGCCACAGCAAAGGTGCCAGCGGGGAAAAGTTATGCTGGTCCTCATTGCCTCCTGGAACCTCTTCAAATGCCACAGACAATTTCGCCCTCTCTGCTTTCCTGCGGACTCCATCCTCAAAAGCACCTGTTTTCGCTTTCGGCAATCTCAGGAGCAAAAAAGACAATCGTCCAGGTTTTCGTGCCACAGCAAAGGTGCCAGCGGGCAAAAGTAATGCTGGTTCTCACTGCCTCCTGGAACTCTTTCAAATGCCCCAGACTATTTGGCCCTCTCTGCTTTCCTGCGGACTCCATCCTCAAAAGCACCTGTTTTCGCTTTCGGCAGCCTCAGGAGCAAAAAAGACAAACGTCCAGCTTTTGCTGCCACAGCAAAGGTGCCAGCGGGGAAAAGTAATGCTGGTTCTCACTGCCTCCTGGAACTCTTTCAAATGCCACAGACAATTTGGCCCTCTCTAATTTCCTGCGGACTCCATCCTCAAAAGCACCTGTTTTCGCTTTCGGCAGCCTCCGGAGCAAAAAAGACAAACGTCCAGCTTTTGCTGCCACAGCAAAGGTGCCAGCGGGCAAAAGTAATGCTGGTTCTCACTGCCTCCTGGAACCCTTTCAAATGCCACAGACAATTTGGCCCTCTCTGCTTTCCTGCGGACTCCATCCTCAAAAGCACCTGTTTTCGCTTTCGGCAACCTCAGGAGCAAAAAAGACAAACGTCCAGCTTTTGCTGCCACAGCAAAGGTGCAAGCGGGCAAAAGTAATGCTGGTTCTCACTGCCTCCTGGAACTCTTTCAAATGCCACAGACAATTTGGCCCTCTCTGCTTTCCTGCGGACTCCATCCTCAAAAGCACCTGTTTTCGCTTTCGGCATCCTCAGGAGCAAAAAAGACAAACGTCCAGCTTTTGCTGCCACAGCAGAGGTGCCAGCGGGCAAAAGTAATGCTGGTTCTCACTGCCTCCTGGAACTCTTTCAAATGCCCCAGACAATTTGGCCCTCTCTGCTTTCCTGCGGACTCCATCCTCAAAAGCACCTGTTTTCGCTTTCGGCACCCTCCGGAGCAAAAAAGACAAACGTCCAGCTTTTGCTGCCACAGCAAAGGTGCCAGCGGGCAAAAGTAATGCTGGTTCTCACTGCCTCCTGGAACCCTTTCAAATGCCACAGACAATTTGGCCCTCTCTGCTTTCCTGCGGACTCCATCCTCAAAAGTACCTCTTTTCGCTTTCGGCAGCCTCCAGAGCAAAAAAGACAAACGTCCAGCTTTTGCTGCCACAGCAAAGGTGCCAGCGGGGAAAAGTAATGCTGGTCCTCATTGCCTGCTGGAACCTCTTCAAAAGCCGCAGACAATTTGGCCCTCTCTGCTTTCCTGCGGACTCCATCCTCAAAAGCACCTGTTTTCGCTTTCGGCAGCCTCAGGAGCAAAAAAGACAAACGTCCAGCTTTTCCTGCCACAGCAGAGGTGCCAGCGGGGAAAAGTGATGCTGGTTCTCACTGCCTCCTGGAACCCTTTCAAATGCCCCAGACTATTTGGCCCTCTCTGCTTTCCTGCGGACTCCATCCTCAAAAGCACCTGTTTTCGCTTTCGGCAGCCTCCAGAGCAAAAAAGACAAACGTCCAGCTTTTGCTGCCACAGCAAAGGTGCCAGCGGGGAAAAGTAATGCTGGTTCTCACTGCCTCCTGGAACCTCTTCAAATGCCACAGACAATTTGGTCCTCTCTGCTTTCCTGCGGACTCCATCCTCAAAAGCACCTGTTTTCGCTTTCGGCAGCCTCCGGAGCAAAAAAGACAAACGTCCAGCTTTTGCTGCCACAGCAAAGGTGCCAGCGGGGAAAAGTAATGCTGGTCCTCATTGCCTCCTGGAACCTCTTCAAAAGCCACAGACAATTTGGCCCTCTCTGCTTTCCTGCGGATTCCATCCTCAAAAGCACCTGTTTTCGCTTTCGGCATCTTCAGGAGCAAAAAAGACAAACGTCCAGCTTTTGCTGCCACAGCAGAGGTGCCAGCGGGGAAAAGTAATGCTGGTTCTCACTGCCTCCTGGAACCCTTTCAAATGCCCCAGACTATTTGGCCCTCTCTGCTTTCCTGCGGACTCCATCCTCAAAAGCACCTGTTTTCGCTTTCGGCAGCCTCCGGAGCAAAAAAGACAAACGTCCAGCTTTTGCTGCCACAGCAAAGGTGCCAGCGGGGAAAAGTTATGCTGGTCCTCATTGCCTCCTGGAACCTCTTCAAATGCCACAGACAATTTGGCCCTCTCTGCTTTCCTGCGGACTCCATCCTCAAAAGCACCTGTTTTCGCTTTCAGCAACCTCAGGAGCAAAAAAGACAAACGTCCAGGTTTTCCTGCCACAGCAAAGGTGCCAGCGGGGAAAAGTAATGCTGGTTCTCACTGCCTCCTGGAACCTCTTCAAATGCCCCAGACAATTTGGCCCTCTCTGCTTTCCTGCGGACTCCATCCTCAAAAGTACCTGTTTTCGCTTTCGGCAACCTCAGGAGCAAAAAAGACAAACGTCCAGCTTTTGCTGCCACAGCAAAGGTGCCAGCGGGGAAAAGTTATGCTGGTCCTCATTGCCTCCTGGAACCTCTTCAAATGCCACAGACAATTTGGCCCTCTCTGCTTTCCGGCGGACTCCATCCTCAAAAGCACCTGTTTTCGCTTTCGGCAATCTCAGGAGCAAAAAAGACAATCGTCCAGGTTTTCGTGCCACAGCAAAGGTGCCAGCGGGCAAAAGTAATGCTGGTTCTCACTGCCTCCTGGAACTCTTTCAAATGCCCCAGACTATTTGGCCCTCTCTGCTTTCCTGCGGACTCCATCCTCAAAAGCACCTGTTTTCGCTTTCGGCAGCCTCAGGAGCAAAAAAGACAAACGTCCAGCTTTTGCTGCCACAACAAAGGTGCCAGCGGGGAAAAGTAATGCTGGTTCTCACTGCCTCCTGGAACTCTTTCAAATGCCACAGACAATTTGGCCCTCTCTAATTTCCTGCGGACTCCATCCTCAAAAGCACCTGTTTTCGCTTTCGGCAGCCTCCGGAGCAAAAAAGACAAACGTCCAGGTTTTGCTGCCACAGCAAAGGTGCCAGCGGGCAAAAGTAATGCTGGTTCTCACTGCCTCCTGGAACCCTTTCAAATGCCCCAGGCAATTTGGCCCTCTCTGCTTTCCTGCGGACTCCATCCTCAAAAGTACCTCTTTTCGCTTTCGGCAGCCTCCAGAGCAAAAAAGACAAACGTCCAGCTTTTGCTGCCACAGCAAAGGTGCCAGCGGGGAAAAGTAATGCTGGTCCTCATTGCCTCCTGGAACCTCTTCAAAGCCACAGACAATTTGGCCCTCTCTGCTTTCCTGCGGATTCCATCCTCAAAAGCACCTGTTTTCGCTTTCGGCATCTTCAGGAGCAAAAAAGACAAACGTCCAGCTTTTGCTGCCACAGCAGAGGTGCCAGCGGGGAAAAGTAATGCTGGTTCTCACTGCCTCCTGGAACCCTTTCAAATGCCACAGACAATTTGGCCCTCTCTGCTTTCCTGCGGACTCCATCCTCAAAAGCACCTGTTTTCGCTTTCGGCAGCCTCCGGAGCAAAAAAGACAAACGTCCAGCTTTTGCTGCCACAGCAAAGGTGCCAGCGGGGAAAAGTTATGCTGGTCCTCATTGCCTCCTGGAACCTCTTCAAATGCCACAGACAATTTGGCCCTCTCTGCTTTCCTGCGGACTCCATCCTCAAAAGCACCTGTTTTCGCTTTCGGCAACCTCAGGAGCAAAAAAGACAAACGTCCAGGTTTTCCTGCCACAGCAAAGGTGCCAGCGGGCAAAAGTAATGCTGGTTCTCACTGCCTCCTGGAACTCTTTCAAATGCCACAGACAATTTGGCCCTCTCTGCTTTCCTGCGGACTCCATCCTCAAAAGCACCTGTTTTCGCTTTCGGCATCCTCAGGAGCAAAAAAGACAAACGTCCAGCTTTTGCTGCCACAGCAGAGGTGCCAGCGGGCAAAAGTAATGCTGGTTCTCACTGCCTCCTGGAACTCTTTCAAATGCCCCAGACAATTTGGCCCTCTCTGCTTTCCTGCGGACTCCATCCTCAAAAGCACCTGTTTTCGCTTTCGGCAGCCTCCGGAGATGATCCAGGACAAGAGGTAACGGGTACCAACTGGAACGTAGGAACTTCTATCAAAGCATGAGGAGGAACTTCTTTACTTTGAGGGTGGCAGAGCGCTGGAACAGGCTGCCCAGGGAGGCGGTAAAGTCTCCCACCCCAGAAACATTCAAAACCCGCCTGGAGGTCATCCTGTGCAACCTGCTGTAGGTGACCCTGCTCTGGCAGGGGGGTTGGGCTGGATGATCTCCAGAGGTCCTTTCCAACCCTAACCAATCTGTGATTCTGTGATCAGAGCTGTTCTTCGAAATCTGTTCCTAGGAAATCGCTGCGAGAAGGAGGATGCACCTGAGGAGCAGGCCTAAGATGGAGGATTGAACAAACAAGTAGCTCTTACCTGAGGAATCGGCTATCCCATGGAACAACTTCTGAGAAAGATTCTGCAACATTACTAGGGGTCCGCCAAAACATACAATTACTTGCCATGTTCCAGTTAAAGCCTAAACTATCGAGTTGTCATTTCTTTTTAAAAGTGTATAAAGAAGCGGTAATGGGCCAAATCCTCAAGCCACTGTAAATCAACACGATTTGCTTGCCTCCGCTGGAACACCCGCTCTCTATTTCAGTTCAGGAGCTAACACACAGTATCTTAATATGCATTTAGGTTAATATTTGCACTTTGCAGGGCTAGGTAGATTGCACGGCTGGCACATATCAGACTAAATGTCACTTCCGAAAGCTAAGGGACCGAACCGGAAGCTGCCATTCAGAGGGACTACCTGACAACATGTGGAACCTCTCCGGAAAAGCCTTCCCACCTCAAGCAACTCCTTTTGATTAATCTTTCACATAGACAATACACGTTATATACACCGACACACCCCCCCGGCCTTTGCCTCCACAGATCCTGTGGTTGGCTAATTAAAGGAGGAGGTGTAACTATCAATCTAATCTGGCTTGTTCTCAAATTTACCATAATTTCCACACTTGAGAGGCTGGTGAAATGAAACAGCACTACTACACTTTCCCATTCATCAGCCGGAAGCAGAACAACTCCGAGAACCGGGCGAAAAATAATTAGGATGCGGGATCAGGTGTTGCGCGCATGCATCTGTGCCTGTACAGGGGCACGCAGGCACATGAGCATTCACGGGAGGCAGCAGCAGTAGCACGGGGGCAGATGAGCACCACCAGTCATTTGACCTCGACAGGTGAATGCTTGCAGATGTACTCACAGCACACTTATTAGAAGAGGCCCAAATGCCCGAGAAAACTGCCGTCAGATTACGCCGGAAACAACAACGGCTTTTTAAACAACTACAGCCGCCAGAACGGTACCGGCGGCAGCACTGCAGGAGCTGCTCAGGAACCGCTGGGGCAACCCCAGCGCACCGGGTGCTCAGCACGTGGCCCTGACCCCACCGCATGGCATGTCACCCTTGGGCAGGAAGCTTGACATTTTCTGGAAGCAACGGTGTCATTTCACGGGCTTTGCCGTCGCTTTGCGCTTGTGGGGTAACACTATAGAGTTTTTCAGAAAGTGTTGGAGCAACTTTGGTACCTTTTCCATTCAGGCACACTGGGAGTGAGCTGTGGGGCTGCTGCCAGGGGCTCTGCTCAGCACAGCATGGCTGGAGCTGGCCCAGGACCTCCTTCGAAAGACAGACTGGTCAGACACACAGCTATCCTGAATCATCAAGGATAATCCTATGTTCAAGTTCCTACGTTCCAGTTCAAGTTCAAGTTCCTACGTTCCAATTGGTGCCCGTTACCTCTTGTCCTGGATCATCAAAGATGATCCAGGACAAGAGGTAACGGGTACAAACTGGAACCTAGGAACTTCTATCAAAGCATGAGGAGGAACTTCTTTACTTTGAGGGTGGCAGAGCGCTGGAACAGGCTGCCCAGGGAGGCGGTAGAGTCTCCCACCCCAGAAACATTCAAAACCCGCCTGGAGGTCATCCTGTGCAACCTGCTGTAGGTGACCCTGCTCTGGCAGGGGGGTTGGACTGGATGATCTCCAGAGCTCCTTTCCAACCCTAACCAATCTGTGATTCTGTGATCAGAGCTGTTCTTCGAAATCTGTTCCTAGGAAATCGCTGCGAGAAGGAGGATGCACCTGAGGAGCAGGCCTAAGATGGAGGATTGAACAAACAAGTAGCTCTTACCTGAGGAATCGGCTATCCCATGGAACAACTTCTGAGAAAGATTCTGCAACATTACTAGGGGTCCGCCAAAACATACAATTACTTTCCATGTTCCAGTTAAAGCCTAAACTATCGAGTTGTCATTTCTTTTTAAAAGTGTATAAAGAAGCGGTAATGGGCCAAATCCTCAAGCCACTGTAAATCAACACGATTTGCTTGCCTCCGCTGGAACACCCGCTCTCTATTTCAGTTCAGGAGCTAACACACAGTATCTTAATATGCATTTAGGTTAATATTTGCACTTTGCAGGGCTAGGTAGATTGCACGGCTGGCACATATCAGACTAAATGTCACTTCCGAAAGCTAAGGGACCGAACCGGAAGCTGCCATTCAGAGGGACTACCTGACAACATGTGGAACCTCTCCGGAAAAGCCTTCCCACCTCAAGCAACTCCTTTTGATTAATCTTTCACATAGACAATACACGTTACTATTTTAAAAAGCTGAATTTTTAAGGACAGAATACCTTAACGAACAGAGGAAAATGTGAACCAATTAGCATCTTCAAGCACTCTGAGACGCAGGGAGAGAAGGCCTACATAGAGTAGCCAGGTCCCTTCAGAGACCACAGCTGTAGCCCCTCTCTGCAATGTTGCCTCCTGGCAGCTAGACCGGGTCCAACCCCAGGACCCAGACACACTGCCAGTCACTCCAGAGTGTCATTAAGATGCACGGCACCACGGCGCAATTCAAATAAATGTTTCTTTCCTGCACGTTGCAGCGGGCGAGGTAGCAAAGGTTGACGTGAAAAGTGGGAGAGCTGCCCAGTAACCGTGAGGTTTTGTATCATGCGAACTTAGAAAATGGTCTGGAATAAAGAATCTGTGCAGTATTGCCTTTCACACGGTGTCTAATCTCGCACCGCTAGACAACTTCAACTACGAGTATCTGGCAGAACTCGAGATGGTTTCACAAAGACTTGTCATCCTCCTTCACCAGATCACTCTCTGGAAGGCGTGAGAGAGGGGGAGTTGAAATACATCATATTAGAATGAATAGAAATGGTAATGATCGGGCTCTTCCACAACACTTCCGCTCTAAGTAATCAGTTAATTAACCCTGAATCGAGCGGGCTTGCTGGTCAGGAATACAGCAGTTGGATTGACAACAGCTTCCAGACTCCTGCTTCTCAAGGACAAGATTCGGTAACCCTTATTGATGTTAAACATTAGCTTACCCTGTGAGCAACCTCCAGAAATCAAGAGCGATTGTGCTACGTGAGGAAGACTGGCAGAACCTCATATCAATTTACAAGACAAGAAAGAACAGACAAGAAAGAACCTCCAGCAATCTCGCCATGGTAAAATCGTATGCCCCCCCACCGACACGCCCCCCGGCCTTTGCCTCCACAGATCCTGTGGTTGGCTAATTAAAGGAGGAGGTGTAACTATCAATCTAATCTGGCTTGTTCTCAAATTTACCATAATTTCCACACTTGAGAGGCTGGTGAAATGAAACAGCACTACTACACTTTCCCATTCATCAGCCGGAAGCAGAACAACTCCGAGAACCGGGCGAAAAATAATTAGGATGCGGGATCAGGTGTTGCGCGCGTGCATCTGTGCCTGTACAGGGGCACGCAGGCACATGAGCATTCACGGGAGGCAGCAGCAGTAGCACGGGGGCAGATGAGCACCACCAGTCATTTGACCTCGACAGGTGAATGCTTGCAGATGTACTCACAGCACACTTATTAGAAGAGGCCCAAATGCCCGAGAAAACTGCCGTCAGATTACGCCGGAAACAACAACGGCTTTTTAAACAACTACAGCCGCCAGAACGGTACCGGCGGCA
Source organism: Vanellus vanellus (assembly GCF_965231255.1). Taxonomy (NCBI): domain Eukaryota; kingdom Metazoa; phylum Chordata; class Aves; order Charadriiformes; family Charadriidae; genus Vanellus; species Vanellus vanellus. The sequence goes on from NW_028128444.1 coordinate 283,048, forward strand.
GCACTGCAGGAGCTGCTCAGGAACCGCTGGGGCAACCCCAGCGCACCGGGTGCTCAGCACGTGGCCCTGACCCCACCGCATGGCATGTCACCCTTGGGCAGGAAGCTTGACATTTTCTGGAAGCAACGGTGTCATTTCACGGGCTTTGCCGTCGCTTTGCGCTTGTGGGGTAACACTATAGAGTTTTTCAGAAAGTGTTGGAGCAACTTTGGTACCTTTTCCATTCAGGCACACTGGGAGTGAGCTGTGGGGCTGCTGCCAGGGGCTCTGCTCAGCACAGCATGGCTGGAGCTGGCCCAGGACCTCCTTCGAAAGACAGACTGGTCAGACACACAGCTATCCTGAATCATCAAGGATAATCCTATGTTCAAGTTCCTACGTTCCAGTTCAAGTTCAAGTTCCTACGTTCCAATTGGTGCCCGTTACCTCTTGTCCTGGATCATCAAAGATGATCCAGGACAAGAGGTAACGGGTACAAACTGGAACCTAGGAACTTCTATCAAAGCATGAGGAGGAACTTCTTTACTTTGAGGGTGGCAGAGCGCTGGAACAGGCTGCCCAGGGAGGCGGTAGAGTCTCCCACCCCAGAAACATTCAAAACCCGCCTGGAGGTCATCCTGTGCAACCTGCTGTAGGTGACCCTGCTTTGGCAGGGGGGTTGGACTGGATGATCTCCAGAGCTCCTTTCCAACCCTAACCAATCTGTGATTCTGTGATCAGAGCTGTTCTTCGAAATCTGTTCCTAGGAAATCGCTGCGAGAAGGAGGATGCACCTGAGGAGCAGGCCTAAGATGGAGGATTGAACAAACAAGTAGCTCTTACCTGAGGAATCGGCTATCCCATGGAACAACTTCTGAGAAAGATTCTGCAACATTACTAGGGGTCCGCCAAAACATACAATTACTTTCCATGTTCCAGTTAAAGCCTAAACTATCGAGTTGTCATTTCTTTTTAAAAGTGTATAAAGAAGCGGTAATGGGCCAAATCCTCAAGCCACTGTAAATCAACACGATTTGCTTGCCTCCGCTGGAACACCCGCTCTCTATTTCAGTTCAGGAGCTAACACACAGTATCTTAATATGCATTTAGGTTAATATTTGCACTTTGCAGGGCTAGGTAGATTGCACGGCTGGCACATATCAGACTAAATGTCACTTCCGAAAGCTAAGGGACCGAACCGGAAGCTGCCATTCAGAGGGACTACCTGACAACATGTGGAACCTCTCCGGAAAAGCCTTCCCACCTCAAGCAACTCCTTTTGATTAATCTTTCACATAGACAATACACGTTATATACACCGACACACCCCCCCGGCCTTTGCCTCCACAGATCCTGTGGTTGGCTAATTAAAGGAGGAGGTGTAACTATCAATCTAATCTGGCTTGTTCTCAAATTTACCATAATTTCCACACTTGAGAGGCTGGTGAAATGAAACAGCACTACTACACTTTCCCATTCATCAGCCGGAAGCAGAACAACTCCGAGAACCGGGCGAAAAATAATTAGGATGCGGGATCAGGTGTTGCGCGCATGCATCTGTGCCTGTACAGGGGCACGCAGGCACATGAGCATTCACGGGAGGCAGCAGCAGTAGCACGGGGGCAGATGAGCACCACCAGTCATTTGACCTCGACAGGTGAATGCTTGCAGATGTACTCACAGCACACTTATTCGAAGAGGCCCAAATGCCCGAGAAAACTGCCGTCAGATTACGCCGGAAACAACAACGGCTTTTTAAACAACTACAGCCGCCAGAACGGTACCGGCGGCAGCACTGCAGGAGCTGCTCAGGAACCGCTGGGGCAACCCCAGCGCACCGGGTGCTCAGCACGTGGCCCTGACCCCACCGCATGGCATGTCACCCTTGGGCAGGAAGCTTGACATTTTCTGGAAGCACCGGTGTCATTTCACGGGCTTTGCCGTCGCTTTGCGCTTGTGGGGTAACACTATAGAGTTTTTCAGAAAGTGTTGGAGCAACTTTGGTACCTTTTCCATTCAGGCACACTGGGAGTGAGGTGTGGGGCTGCTGCCAGGGGCTCTGCTCAGCACAGCATGGCTGGAGCTGGCCCAGGACCTCCTTCGAAAGACAGACTGGTCAGACACACAGCTATCCTGAATCATCAAGGATAATCCTATGTTCAAGTTCCTACGTTCCAGTTCAAGTTCAAGTTCCTACGTTCCAATTGGTGCCCGTTACCTCTTGTCCTGGATCATCAAAGATGATCCAGGACAAGAGGTAACGGGTACAAACTGGAACGTAGGAACTTCTATCAAAGCATGAGGAGGAACTTCTTTACTTTGAGGGTGGCAGAGCGCTGGAACAGGCTGCCCAGGGAGGCGGTAGAGTCTCCCACCCCAGAGACATTCAAAACCCGCCTGGAGGTCATCCTGTGCAACCTGCTGTAGGTGACCCTGCTCTGGCAGGGGGGTTGGACTGGATGATCTCCAGAGCTCCTTTCCAACCCTAACCAATCTGTGATTCTGTGATCAGAGCTGTTCTTCGAAATCTGTTCCTAGGAAATCGCTGCGAGAAGGAGGATGCACCTGAGGAGCAGGCCTAAGATGGAGGATTGAACAAACAAGTAGCTCTTACCTGAGGAATCGGCTATCCCATGGAACAACTTCTGAGAAAGATTCTGCAACATTACTAGGGGTCCGCCAAAACATACAATTACTTGCCATGTTCCAGTTAAAGCCTAAACTATCGAGTTGTCATTTCTTTTTAAAAGTGTATAAAGAAGCGGTAATGGGCCAAATCCTCAAGCCACTGTAAATCAACACGATTTGCTTGCCTCCGCTGGAACACCCGCTCTCTATTTCAGTTCAGGAGCTAACACACAGTATCTTAATATGCATTTAGGTTAATATTTGCACTTTGCAGGGCTAGGTAGATCGCACGGCTGGCACATATCAGACTAAATGTCACTTCCGAAAGCTAAGGGACCGAACCGGAAGCTGCCATTCAGAGGGACTACCTGACAACATGTGGAACCTCTCCGGAAAAGCCTTCCCACCTCAAGCAACTCCTTTTGATTAATCTTTCAGATAGACAATACACGTTACTATTTTAAAAAGCTGAATTTTTAAGGACAGAATACCTTAACGAACAGAGGAAAATGTGAACCAATTAGCATCTTCAAGCACTCTGAGACGCAGGGAGAGAAGGCCTACATAGAGTAGCCAGGTCCCTTCAGAGACCACAGCTGTAGCCCCTCTCTGCAATGTTGCCTCCTGGCAGCTAGACCGGGTCCAACCCCAGGACCCAGACACACTGCCAGTCACTCCAGAGTGTCATTAAGATGCACGGCACCACGGCGCAATTCAAATCAATGTTTCTTTCCTGCACGTTGCAGCGGGCGAGGTAGCAAAGGTTGACGTGAAAAGTGGGAGAGCTGCCCAGTAACCGTGAGGTTTTGTATCATGCGAACTTAGAAAATGGTCTGGAATAAAGAATCTGTGCAGTATTGCCTTTCACACGGTGTCTAATCTCGCACCGCTAGACAACTTCAACTACGAGTATCTGGCAGAACTCGAGATGGTTTCACAAAGACTTGTCATCCTCCTTCACCAGATCACTCTCTGGAAGGCGTGAGAGAGGGGTAGTTGAAATACATCATATTAGAATGAATAGAAATGGTAATGATCGGGCTCTTCCACAACACTTCCGCTCTAAGTAATCAGTTAATTAACCCTGAATCGAGCGGGCTTGCTGGTCAGGAATACAGCAGTTGGATTGACAACAGCTTCCAGACTCCTGCTTCTCAAGGACAAGATTCGGTAACCCTTATTGATGTTAAACATTAGCTTACCCTGTGAGCAACCTCCAGAAATCAAGAGCGATTGTGCTACGTGAGGAAGACTGGCAGAACCTCATATCAATTTACAAGACAAGAAAGAACAGACAAGAAAGAACCTCCAGCAATCTCGCCATGGTAAAATCGTATGCCCCCCCACCGACACGCCCCCCGGCCTTTGCCTCCACAGATCCTGTGGTTGGCTAATTAAAGGAGGAGGTGTAACTATCAATCTAATCTGGCTTGTTCTCAAATTTACCATAATTTCCACACTTGAGAGGCTGGTGAAATGAAACAGCACTACTACACTTTCCCATTCATCAGCCGGAAGCAGAACAACTCCGAGAACCGGGCGAAAAATAATTAGGATGCGGGATCAGGTGTTGCGCGCGTGCATCTGTGCCTGTACAGGGGCACGCAGGCACATGAGCATTCACGGGAGGCAGCAGCAGTAGCACAGGGGCAGATGAGCACCACCAGTCATTTGACCTCGACAGGTGAATGCTTGCAGATGTACTCACAGCACACTTATTAGAAGAGGCCCAAATGCCCGAGAAAACTGCCGTCAGATTACGCCGGAAACAACAACGGCTTTTTAAACAACTACAGCCGCCAGAACGGTACCGGCGGCAGCACTGCAGGAGCTGCTCAGGAACCGCTGGGGCAACCCCAGCGCACCGGGTGCTCAGCGCGTGGCCCTGACCCCACCGCATTGCCGCGATTGAGAGACGGAGACCTAGCTGGGTGCACGCCAGATCTAACTTTATTGTTTTCAGCAACCATCTTTTATATGATCAAATATTCATTAGAAGACAGCGTGTTAGAGTCTGATTGGTTACACAGAAAATCATCTCATACATATTACAAAAGCTGAGCTCCTAATTGGCCAGTCATTTCAGAGTCGTCCGTCTCTTTTCGCATCCTGTTGCCCAATTTCTTTCAACCACCAATTCCTTGTTCTATAAACAAAGCCAGGATGTTGCAGTCTGTTGTTCCTGATGTTTATCTTGTGACAGATAACAGTCTTGCCCAAGCAGAGGCTTTTTTCAAGGCGCTGCATTGTTCAAACTTTCTGTAGTTCGCGCTGCATGAGCTCCAGCACGTCCTTTTCGATTAGCTGGCTATCACTAGGAGTTCTTCCAAGGCTGATCAGATCATTCCCTTCATCTCCCCCCTCTTGTTGCACAATAAGGACCCGCTTCATTGAGTTTGCTATTAACCTCTGTAAACATTGCAACAGACAGGGTAAAAAGAGCAATAAAAGGACAAAGACAGCCAAAGCATACACAATTGTTTTTACCAGGCTTCTTAGCCAGCCAGACAAACCCCATCCTTTAAAAAGTTTGTCTAGCCAATCCCAGCTGTCATCCTGGTGGAGTTTAGAGACTCCTTCCTTAAGCTGCTGAATACTTGCGTGAATCGATTCAGAATGATCAGAAAGGTTCATACAACACATACCTTCAAAATCCTCACACCCATGGCCTTGTGCTAAAAGCAAAAAATCTATAGCAGCCCTATTTTGCAGTGTAGCATGGCGAACACTATCCACATCTAACAAGAGACCAGATAATGCCTTGCTGGTGGCATTTGTTTGCTTGGCAAGCCAACAGACAAGTTTATCTAAAGTTGCCAAGGCTTTCCCAGCAGCAGCCCCAGGCAACAAAAAAGAAGCAGCAAAGCGTTGACCAAAAGACCAAAATTCCACACTATCATCACAGTCAGGGGTATAGGTATGGACACTACGTTTTGCCCTATGAGAAAGGCGGTGTTGCAAAATCATAGACGTGTTGGGGGTCAAGACTGAGAGGCGTCCAAGACTGCAGGGACCCCCTTTTATATGAGAAGGGATGCTAGGCCAAGCCTTATCCCCACAAATAAAGAATATTCCGGGGGGTAATAAGAGGGGGACATTCGTAGATTTAGACACATTTAAGGCTGTGGAGTTACACCAAACACTAGCATTCCGGAAGACAGGGTGAACGGGAGAAACATCCCACACCTTAGACTGATTTTTTCCTGTATAATTAAATTTAAAACAAAGATCCATTTTTACTGATCCCAATAACTCAATTTCTTGCGGTTCCAAACTGGCCTGTGGGAGTCGGGGGGCCCACGCGTCCCAATATTTTATTATTTCCCTGACGTCTACTTTTCTTAAATCTTGGGGTACCGGCCATTCATCTAGCGGCAAGCCCACGAGACAGGTAGAGAAAGGGTTGTTCGGGGAAGCAGTAGATAGACACAAGGTATCCTGTCCCGTGAGATTTGCTAGTGTTACCCATACATTAACCTTGGGCAATGCTGGCGGGAACAGATTGCCCCATGCTCCTCCCATTATATTGGTCATAACTATTATTGGGAAAATTGACGTCGCCACCCCTTTTTCATTTTCCAAGCAAACCGCCTTTTGCATTCTCTCTTTGTACGGTCCCAGTCCTTTCTTAAGACGGGCCAGATGGCGGGTACCAGATTGGTCCTACTACACTCCAAGTCACAAACCAATATTTTTCCTGCTTGATCAGTCACTATTTTTGCCCAATCAGTAAGGCAGGAAAAGTATCGATCAGTGTCACCTAACTCGTGTCCTGTGACAAGCAGGAGTCTGGCCGTACTAATCTCTTTTTCTAAACAAATTTCACACCAGCGTCCAGCAAGCGTCGCCCGACGCCACCACTCCTTGTCACAAGTGTAACAAACACACAGGACCCAGGGGTCACAATGTCCACACAAGCCACAGGTAATGTTTCTAATGGGCACTTCACGACACTTATTCATAGAACGCTTATTTGTTCAGAACAGCCAGTTCCTTTTGCTCTGTTTCCTCGATGAGAGATTCTTCTACGTGATGATCAGGATTCTCCGGTGAGGTTTGCGGTAGGGGCTCGCGGAAGGGTCGCACGTTCTTAGCAGGAATCCACCTGGGACCCTTCTCTGTGGAGACAGAAGCATAACCTCTACCCCAGGTGATAAGAGGATAAGGTCCCACAATTTTACCTGTTTCTGGGTCTCGGACCAAGACTGGTGGCTTAATCCGCATTTCCAGCGAGGCGTTCATGTTAAAATGGCGAACTATAGGAGGATTGCTGTCTAATAAAGAACAGTTCAGAAAATTAAAAACATATAAAGCTTTCTGTAAGCGCTCCTCGGGGGTAGCAGTCCCTACTCCCCCTTTCTGCTGTAGTAAGAGGCGTTTTAAGGATTGATGGGAGCGCTCGATTAACGATTGTCCTGTAGGGGAGTGAGGAATTCCGGTGACATGATCGATTCCCCAGGAGTCAAAAAATTTTTTAATTGCTGCTGATATATATGCAGGACCGTTATCAGTCTTAATTTGGGAGGGTATACCTAAAGTGGCAAATGCACGTGCCAAATGCCTTTGGACATCGCGCGCCCTTTCTCCTGTATGGCAGGAGGCAAATAATGCGCCAGAGAAGGTATCAATGGAAGAATGAATATATTTTAGGTGGCCAAATTCTGAAAAGTGGGTGACATCGGTTTGCCAGAGTTGCAAACTCTGCAAACCCCTAGGGTTAACTCCTCCTGCTACTGAGGGAAAGGAGTGTTTTTGACAATCAGGCCATACAGCAATGATAGTCGTTGCTTGCTGAGTAGTAAGACTAAATTGTCGTTTAAGACCTCCAGCATTTTGGTGGAAAAAGGAATGACTTAATTTGGCTTGTGCTACACGGTCCGGTAACACTTGTACTGGTAATGTAAGCAGATCGGCTTGTCGATTTCCCTCTGCAATAAAACCAGGCAAAGAAGTATGAGACCTAACATGCATAATAAAATAAGGGTGAGGACGTGAGTCGAGGAGGTAAATAAGCTCCTGTAACAAAGAAAATAAGTCAGCATGTGAAACATCACGCAACAAAGATGCCTCGGCTCGCTCAACAATTCCTGTAACATAAGCAGAGTCTGTAACAATATTAAGTGGCATCGACCATTTTCTAAATGCGCGGACAACTGCTGCTAATTCTACTATTTGAGGAGAGCCTGGCACAGTCTCTATATCAGAGTCCCATTGTCCACTGTGGTTATCCCACCAGAGAATAACTGACTTGTGTGATTTTCCGGATCCGTCTGTAAATACAGTTAAGGCTTGCAGAGGTTGGTCACTTTTCTTTGGCTTGGACACCAGACGGAAGTCGGCGCTAAACAGTTTATGAGAAGGTGGGTGAGAAGAAAGCTGACCTGCGTAGCCGGCTACTGCTATACTGAAGGCCTCTGATTGTTGGTGGAGCCACTGCAGATATTCGTTTGCTATAGGCAAATAAATACAAATAAAATCTATTCCTGACAATGTTAATAAACGCCTCCGGGCTCGAATGATCAAAAATGCAAACATTTCATGCTGTGTTACGATAGTCTTTGTGGGCTGATTTGGCAAAAAGACCCATTCAATAATTAACAATGGATCGGATTTCTGAAAATCCCATTGAAATATCAAGGCGTAAGGCTGTCGAGCAGGATTTAAGATGATTAGATAAAAGGGTGACTCAGGAGCGCATCGGTGTGCTTGTCTAAGGGCAATTGCAGTTGCGACTCTTTGCAGAGAGTCAACAGCCTCAGGGCCGAGAGCCCGAGGGGAGTTTAAATTAGTATCTCCTTTAAGCAATTCAAACAAAGGACTTAAGTCTGCATTGGAAATTCCCAACAACGGTCGTACCCAATTAATTGTTCCTAACAACTTTTGCACATCATGCAAGTTTTTTATGTCTGCCCGAATTTGCAGGGGCTGAGGAACTATGGTTTGCGCTCGTATGCGCCAGCCTAGATATTTCCATGGTGCAATTTTTTGAATTTTTTCTGGCGCAATACAGAGACCTGCTGAATTAACAGCAGCTGTGACAAGGGCTACAGCTTCCTCCAGGACCTTGTGATGTTGTGCAGCCATCAGGATATCATCCATATAATGATACAATAAGACACTGGGCATCTTAGTCCTAACAGGACTAAGGACTTTGGCTACATACCATTGGCATATCGTAGGGCTATTTTTCATTCCTTGTGGCAGCACAACCCACTGATATCTTTGCAACGGGGCTTGCATGTTGACACTTGGAACTGAGAAGGCAAATTTAGGAGCATCATCCGGATGCAACGGAATATTAAAAAAGCAATCTTTAAGATCGATAACAGTTAAATGCCAATCTCGAGGGATCATAGTAGGGGATGGGAGCCCTGGTTGGAGGGCTCCCATGTCCTCCATCGCGTCATTGATTTTTCTAAGGTCATGGAGCAAGCGCCACTTGCCGGTTTGCTTTTTAATAACAAAGACAGGGGAATTCCAAGGACTAACAGAGGGTACAATGTGGCCTTTTGACAGTTGTTCTGTAACTAATTCCTGGAGAGCGCGAAGCTTTTCTAACGGTAGGGGCCATTGGTCAACCCAAACAGGGGTATTGGTTTTCCAAGTCAATTTCAGGGTGTCGCGCTCTTCAATGGCCCCACCTAAAAATGTGTCTGAATAGACATCCCCCACTGGGACAACACATCTCGTCCCCACAAGATCATAGGAACAGGCAACACAAAGGGCTTAACAGAAGCTACATGTCCCTCTGGGCCTTTAATTTGGATCAAATCCAAACTTTGTTGGCTATTACCAGTCCCTCCAATGCCCGCCAACGCCTGAGAAATATTAGCTAGAGGCCATTGCGGGGGCCATTTGGCCTGAGAGATTACTGTAACATCAGCTCCAGTATCAATGATTCCGCTTAACACTATTTGCTGTCCCTCGCGGGTAAGAGTACATTGACATACGGGCCTTCTCTGGGAAATGGATTGTACCCACAAGATTTGCGGGTTTCCCATAGACCCAAAGCCCCCCTTCCTCTGTTGGGATTGAGTGGGGATAGGGGCGCCAGTCTCCTTGGGAATTAATATCAGTTGCGCTATACGGCTACCTTTCGGTATTGTACAGGGGGGGAATGGAGTCCATGCCATGATCTTAATCTCAACAATACTATCAGAGTCAATAACTCCCGGCAACACAAAAAGTCCTGACAAAGTTGTAGATGATCTTCCTAACAATAACGCTTGCGTTCCAGGGGGCAGAGGCCCCGAAACATTTGTAGATAATAGGTGGACCGAGGGATCGAGTACCGTTACTGTGTGGGCGGTTGCCAGGTCCAGTCCGGCGCTTCCGGCCGTTGCTGGACGAAGACTTGAGGCGCTACTGCCCCCCCCTGAGGGTTTGGGAATGTCTGCTGCGGCATTTGTGTCTGCACGCGTCGCTGCTCCGCGCTCCGTGATCGGTTTCCCTGGATTAATTGACCCTGCAAATCATACTTAGACCGACATTGATTAGCATAATGACGCCCTTTCTTACATCTGGGACAAATTCCCGGAGCTCGAGGTTTAGTACTGCCGTTAGCGGCTAAGCAATTTTTCTTCAAGTGACCAGGCTTACCGCACCCATAGCAGACACCCGGACCCATTGGGCCGCGCATAGCCGCAAAGGCAGCTGCCATGGCTTCATACTTATGATCCGCAGTACCAATCCTATTACAGGCTTCAACCATTTCAACTAGGGTGGGGTTTTGATTAGGGAGAGATTTCAAAAGTTTTTTGCAATCTGCATTAGCATTTTCCACAGCCAGTTTTAACAACAAAATTTCTCGAGCTTCCGCATTATCTATCTGACGTTCCAGAGCTTGTTTCAATCTGTCAATAAACTGCATATAGGGCTCCCGAGGTTCTTGTACGATAGTAGTAAAGGCCTTTTGCGGCTTTTGAGAGTCTGGGACTTTTCTTAGAGCCTTTCTAGCTTCTTCCCGTATCGCCTCAAGAGCTTCCCGTGGGATGTCCCGCGCCTGGGCAACTGGATTTGCCCATTGTCCCGTACCCGTAAGATGTTCTATAGTCAGTGCAGCAAGGCCTCCATTGTCGTGACCTACATAGGTCAGCAGAAGAGCTTGGAGTCCTCCCCTCCAATGCGATTCCCACAACGAGTACTGAGTGGGGGTTAGTAACAATTGTGCAAGGGACTTTAGATCATGCGGAGTCATCACATAAGTATCAAAAGCGGAGGACAGCAGGCTCGCAAAATATGGGGAGGAGAGCCCGTGCTCTGTGATAGTACGGCGTAGTTCCTTCACTACCGGGAAAGATAGAGCCTCCCATTGTGCCCCTCCCCCACGACCTTGATATATCACAGGAGCCACGATTGTCCGAGCTATGTCCAGTTCTCCCTCTTTCAAGGCTTGTCGCTTGATATTAGCCCATACATCGTGTGGGTCAGGGGGGTAAAGTTGTGGCTCCTTATCAGGGTCTATGGGTCCTGGGTCAAAGGGATCCTCCTCCGGGGGATACCCTGCCGCTCCCACCGTGAGGGGCCCTTTAGTATGCTCGGTACCTGGCGGGTTATCGGTGTCTCCAGCCTCTCTACCGTCCTTGCCCTCCTGCGCCTTTAAGGTTTCAAAAATAGTTCGCCACCACGGAAGCATACGCTGCGCTTCAACGTTTCCAGTTGTGGCTGCATGCCACAGTTTCACCCCTACATCATCCCACAGTTCCCGTGTAAAAATAGTGGAGGCAGTCACAGTGGGTATTTTTACTTGTACCCATTTAAGCATCATTTTAAGGTCTTGCCCAGAAATATTCTTTCCATGTTTCTTAAGAAGAGCTTTCATAAGCTCATATACGTCTCTCTCTGGGGAAGACGCTTGATTTCCCATGTTTCCCACAGCTCACCTATTCGTTCCAGAGGGATTCTTAGGCCGGCTCCTGCTTCCTTTCAGCAGCTCATTTAAAGTTCTGTGGGACTCGCAGCCTGCCACGCAGTTAGGTGGTTGTCGAACCCGGGAATCACGTCGGGGTCACCAATTTGCCGCGATTGAGAGACGGAGACCTAGCTGGGTGCACGCCAGATCTAACTTTATTGTTTTCAGCAACCATCTTTTATATGATCAAATATTCATTAGAAGACAGCGTGTTAGAGTCTGATTGGTTACACAGAAAATCATCTCATACATATTACAAAAGCTGAGCTCCTAATTGGCCAGTCATTTCAGAGTCGTCCGTCTCTTTTCGCATCCTGTTGCCCAATTTCTTTCAACCACCAATTCCTTGTTCTATAAACAAAGCCAGGATGTTGCAGTCTGTTGTTCCTGATGTTTATCTTGTGACAGATAACAGTCTTGCCCAAGCAGAGGCTTTTTTCAAGGCGCTGCATTGTTCAAACTTTCTGTAGTTCGCGCTGCATGAGCTCCAGCACGTCCTTTTCGATTAGCTGGCTATCACTAGGAGTTCTTCCAAGGCTGATCAGATCATTCCCTTCACCGCATGGCATGTCACCCTTGGGCAGGAAGCTTGGCATTTTCTGGAAGCACCGGTGTCATTTCACGGGCTTTGCCGTCGCTTTGCGCTTGTGGGGTAACACTATAGAGTTTTTCAGAAAGTGTTGGAGCAACTTTGGTACCTTTTCCATTCAGGCACACTGGGAGTGAGCTGTGGGGCTGCTGCCAGGGGCTCTGCTCAGCACAGCATGGCTGGAGCTGGCCCGGGACCTCCTTCGAAAGACAGACTGGTCAGACACACAGCTATCCTGAATCATCAAGGATAATCCTATGTTCAAGTTCAAGTTCCTACCTTCCAGTTCAAGTTCAAGTTCCTACGTTCCAATTGGTGCCCGTTACCTCTTGGCCTGGATCATCAAAGATGATCCAGGACAAGAGGTAACGGGTACAAACTGGAACCTAGGAACTTCTATCAAAGCATGAGGAGGAACTTCTTTACTTTGAGGGTGGCAGAGCGCTGGAACAGGCTGCCCAGGGAGGCGGTAGAGTCTCCCACCCCAGAAACATTCAAAACCCGCCTGGAGGTCATCCTGTGCAACCTGCTGTAGGTGACCCTGCTCTGGCAGGGGGGTTGCACTACATGATCTCCAGAGCTCCTTTCCAACCCTAACCAATCTGTGATTCTGTGATCAGAGCTGTTCTTCGAAATCTGTTCCTAGGAAATCGCTGCGAGAAGGAGGATGCACCTGAGGAGCAGGCCTAAGATGGAGGATTGAACAAACAAGTAGCTCTTACCTGAGGAATCGGCTATCCCATGGAACAACTTCTGAGAAAGATTCTGCAACATTACTAGGGGTCCGCCAAAACATACAATTACTTGCCATGTTCCAGTTAAAGCCTAAACTATCGAGTTGGCATTTCTTTTTAGAAGTGTATAAAGAAGCGGTAATGGGCCAAATCCTCAAGCCACTGTAAATCAACACGATTTGCTTGCCTCCGCTGGAACACCCGCTCTCTATTTCAGTTCAGGAGCTAACACACAGTATCTTAATATGCATTTAGGTTAATATTTGCACTTTGCAGGGCTAGGTAGATTGCACGGCTGGCACATATCAGACTAAATGTCACTTCCGAAAGCTAAGGGACCGAACCGGAAGCTGCCATTCAGAGGGACTACCTGACAACATGTGGAACCTCTCCGGAAAAGCCTTCCCACCTCAAGCAACTCCTTTTGATTAATCTTTCACATAGACAATACACGTTATATACACCGACACACCCCCCCGGCCTTTGCCTCCACAGATCCTGTGGTTGGCTAATTAAAGGAGGAGGTGTAACTATCAATCTAATCTGGCTTGTTCTCAAATTTACCATAATTTCCACACTTGAGAGGCTGGTGAAATGAAACAGCACTACTACACTTTCCCATTCATCAGCCGGAAGCAGAACAACTCCGAGAACCGGGCGAAAAATAATTAGGATGCGGGATCAGGTGTTGCGCGCGTGCTTCTGTGCCTGTACAGGGGCACGCAGGCACATGAGCATTCACGGGAGGCAGCAGCAGCAGTAGCACGGGGGGAGATGAGCACCACCAGTCATTTGACCTCGACAGGTGAATGCTTGCAGATGTACTCACAGCACACTTATTAGAAGAGGCCCAAATGCCCGAGAAAACTGCCGTCAGATTACGCCGGAAACAACAACGGCTTTTTAAACAACTACAGCCGCCAGAACGGTACCGGCGGCAGCACTGCAGGAGCTGCTCAGGAACCGCTGGGGCAACCCCAGCGCACCGGGTGCTCAGCGTGTGGCCCTGACCCCACCGCATGGCATGTCACCCTTGGGCAGGAAGCTTGACATTTTCTGGAAGCACCGGTGTCATTTCACGGGCTTTGCCGTCGCTTTGCGTTTGTGGGGTAACACTATAGAGTTTTTCAGAAAGTGTTGGAGCAACTTTGGTACCTTTTCCATTCAGGCACACTGGGAGTGAGGTGTGGGGCTGCTGCCAGGGGCTCTGCTCAGCACAGCATGGCTGGAGCTGGCCCAGGACCTCCTTCGAAAGACAGACTGGTCAGACACACAGCTATCCTGAATCATCAAGGATAATCCTATGTTCAAGTTCAAGTTCCTACGTTCCAGTTCAAGTTCAAGTTCCTACGTTCCAATTGGTGCCCGTTACCTCTTGTCCTGGATCATCAAAGATGATCCAGGACAAGAGGTAACGGGTACAAACTGGAACCTAGGAACTTCTATCAAAGCATGAGGAGGAACTTCTTTACTTTGAGGGTGGCAGAGCGCTGGAACAGGCTGCCCAGGGAGGCGGTAGAGTCTCCCACCCCAGAGACATTCAAAACCCGCCTGGAGGTCATCCTGTGCAACCTGCTGTAGGTGACCCTGCTCTGGCAGGGGGGTTGGACTGGATGATCTCCAGAGCTCCTTTCCAACCCTAACCAATCTGTGATTCTGTGATCAGAGCTGTTCTTCGAAATCTGTTCCTAGGAAATCGCTGCGAGAAGGAGGATGCACCTGAGGAGCAGGCCTAAGATGGAGGATTGAACAAACAAGTAGCTCTTACCTGAGGAATCGGCTATCCCATGGAACAACTTCTGAGAAAGATTCTGCAACATTACTAGGGGTCCGCCAAAGCATACAATTACTTGCCATGTTCCAGTTAAAGCCTAAACTATCGAGTTGGCATTTCTTTTTAAAAGTGTATAAAGAAGCGGTAATGGGCCAAATCCTCAAGCCACTGTAAATCAACACGATTTGCTTGCCTCCGCTGGAACACCCGCTCTCTATTTCAGTTCAGGAGCTAACACACACTATCTTAATATGCATTTAGGTTAATATTTGCACTTTGCAGGGCTAGGTAGATTGCACGGCTGGCACATATCAGACTAAATGTCACTTCCGAAAGCTAAGGGACCGAACCAGAAGCTGCCATTCAGAGGGACTACCTGACAACATGTGGAACCTCTTCGGAAAAGCCTTCCCACCTCAAGCAACTCCTTTTGATTAATCTTTCACATAGACAATACACGTTATATACACCGACACACCCCCCTGGCCTTTGCCTCCACAGATCCTGTGGTTGGCTAATTAAAGGAGGAGGTGTAACTATCAATCTAATCTCGCTTGTTCTCAAATTTACCATAATTTCCACAATTGAGAGGCTGGTGAAATGAAACAGCACTACTACACTTTCCCATTCATCAGCCGGAAGCAGAACAACTCCGAGAACCGGGCGAAAAATAATTAGGATGCGGGATCAGGTGTTGCGCGCGTGCATCTGTGCCTGTACAGGGGCACGCAGGCACATGAGCATCCACGGGAGGCAGCAGCAGTAGCACGGGGGCAGATGAGCACCACCAGTCATTTGACCTCGACAGGTGAATGCTTGCAGATGTACTCACAGCACACTTATTCGAAGAGGCCCAAATGCCCGAGAAAACTGCCGTCAGATTACGCCGGAAACAACAACGGCTTTTTAAACAACTACAGCCGCCAGAACGGTACCGGCGGCAGCACTGCAGGAGCTGCTCAGGAACCGCTGGGGCAACCCCAGCGCACCGGGTGCTCAGCGCGTGGCCCTGACCCCACCGCATGGCATGTCACCCTTGGGCAGGAAGCTTGACATTTTCTGGAAGCACCGGTGTCATTTCACGGGCTTTGCCGTCGCTTTGCGCTTGTGGGGTAACACTATAGAGTTTTTCAGAAAGTGTTGGAGCAACTTTGGTACCTTTTCCATTCAGGCACACTGGGAGTGAGCTGTGGGGCTGCTGCCAGGGGCTCTGCTCAGCACAGCATGGCTGGAGCTGGCCCAGGACCTCCTTCGAAAGACAGACTGGTCAGACACACAGCTATCCTGAATCATCAAGGATAATCCTATGTTCAAGTTCAAGTTCCTACCTTCCAGTTCAAGTTCAAGTTCCTACGTTCCAATTGGTGCCCGTTACCTCTTGTCCTGGATCATCAAAGATGATCCAGGACAAGAGGTAACGGGTACAAACTGGAACCTAGGAACTTCTATCAAAGCATGAGGAGGAACTTCTTTACTTTGAGGGTGGCAGAGCGCTGGAACAGGCTGCCCAGGGAGGCGGTAGAGTCTCCCACCCCAGAAACATTCAAAACCCGCCTGGAGGTCATCCTGTGCAACCTGCTGTAGGTGACCCTGCTCTGGCAGGGGGGTTGGGCTGGATGATCTCCAGAGCTCCTTTCCAACCCTAACCAATCTGTGATTCTGTGATCAGAGCTGTTCTTCGAAATCTGTTCCTAGGAAATCGCTGCGAGAAGGAGGATGCACCTGAGGAGCAGGCCTAAGATGGAGGATTGAACAAACAAGTAGCTCTTACCTGAGGAATCGGCTATCCCATGGAACAACTTCTGAGAAAGATTCTGCAAAATTACTAGGGGTCCGCCAAAACATACAATTACTTGCCATGTTCCAGTTAAAGCCTAAACTATCGAGTTGGCATTTCTTTTTAGAAGTGTATAAAGAAGCGGTAATGGGCCAAATCCTCAAGCCACTGTAAATCAACACGATTTGCTTGCCTCCGCTGGAACACCCGCTCTCTATTTCAGTTCAGGAGCTAACACACAGTATCTTAATATGCATTTAGGTTAATATTTGCACTTTGCAGGGCTAGGTAGATTGCACGGCTGGCACATATCAGACTAAATGTCACTTCCGAAAGCTAAGGGACCGAACCGGAAGCTGCCATTCAGAGGGACTACCTGACAACATGTGGAACCTCTCCGGAAAAGCCTTCCCACCTCAAGCAACTCCTTTTGATTAATCTTTCACATAGACAATACACGTTACTATTTTAAAACGCTGAATTTTTAAGGACAGAATACCTTAACGAACAGAGGAAAATGTGAACCAATTAGCATCTTCAAGCACTCTGAGACGCAGGGAGAGAAGGCCTACATAGAGTAGCCAGGTCCCTTCAGAGACCACAGCTGTAGCCCCTCTCTGCAATGTTGCCTCCTGGCAGCTAGACCGGGTCCAACCCCAGGACCCAGACACACTGCCAGTCACTCCAGAGTGTCATTAAGATGCACGGCACCACGGCGCAATTCAAATCAATGTTTCTTTCCTGCACGTTGCAGCGGGCGAGGTAGCAAAGGTTGACATGAAAAGTGGGAGAGCTGCCCAGTAACCGTGAGGTTTTGTATCATGCGAACTTACAAAATGGTCTGGAATAAAGAATCTGTGCAGTATTGCCTTTCACACGGTGTCTAATCTCGCACCGCTAGACAACTTCAACTACGAGTATCTGGCAGAACTCGAGATGGTTTCACAAAGACTTGTCATCCTCCTTCACCAGATCACTCTCTGGAAGGCGTGAGGGAGGGGGAGTTGAAATACATCATATTAGAATGAATAGAAATGGTAATGATCGGGCTCTTCCACAACACTTCCGCTCTAAGTAATCAGTTAATTAACCCTGAATCGAGCGGGCTTGCTGGTCAGGAATACAGCAGTTGGATTGACAACAGCTTCCAGACTCCTGCTTCTCAAGGACAAGATTCGGTAACCCTTATTGATGTTAAACATTAGCTTACCCTGTGAGCAACCTCCAGAAATCAAGAGGGATTGTGCTACGTGAGGAAGACTGGCAGAATCTCATACCAATTTACAAGACAAGAAAGAACAGACAAGAAAGAACCTCCAGCAATCTCGCCATGGTAAAATCGTATGCCCCCCCACCGACACCCCCCCCGGCCTTTGCCTCCACAGATCCTGTGGTTGGCTAATTAAAGGAGGAGGTGTAACTATCAATCTAATCTGGCTTGTTCTCAAATTTACCATAATTTCCACACTTGAGAGGCTGGTGAAATGAAACAGCACTACTACACTTTCCCATTCATCAGCCGGAAGCAGAACAACTCAGAGAACCGGGTGAAAAATAATTAGGATGCGGGATCAGGTGTTGCGCGCGTGCATCTGTGCCTGTACAGGGGCACGCAGGCACATGAGCATTCACGGGAGGCAGCAGCAGTAGCAAGGGGGCAGATGAGCACCACCAGTCATTTGACCTCGACAGGTGAATGCTTGCAGATGTACTCACAGCACACTTATTCGAAGAGGCCCAAATGCCCGAGAAAACTGCCGTCAGATTACGCCGGAAACAACAACGGCTTTTTAAACAACTACAGCCGCCAGAACGGTACCGGCGGCAGCACTGCAGGAGCTGCTCAGGAACCGCTGGGGCAACCCCAGCGCACCGGGTGCTCAGCGCGTGGCCCTGACCCCACCGCATGGCATGTCACCCTTGGGCAGGAAGCTTGACATTTTCTGGAAGCACCGGTGTCATTTCACGGGCTTTGCCGTCGCTTTGCGCTTGTGGGGTAACACTATAGAGTTTTTCAGAAAGTGTTGGAGCAACTTTGGTACCTTTTCCATTCAGGCACACTGGGAGTGAGGTGTGGGGCTGCTGCCAGGGGCTCTGCTCAGCACAGCATGGCTGGAGCTGGTCCAGGACCTCCTTCGAAAGACAGACTGGTCAGACACACAGCTATCCTGAATCATCAAGGATAATCCTATGTTCAAGTTCCTACGTTCCAGTTCAAGTTCAAGTTCCTACGTTCCAATTGGTGCCCGTTACCTCTTGTCCTGGATCATCAAAGATGATCCAGGACAAGAGGTAACGGGTACAAACTGGAACGTAGGAACTTCTATCAAAGCATGAGGAGGAACTTCTTTACTTTGAGGGTGGCAGAGCGCTGGAACAGGCTGCCCAGGGAGGCGGTAGAGTCTCCCACCCCAGAAACATTCAAAATCCGCCTGGAGGTCATCCTGTGCAACCTGCTGTAGGTGACCCTGCTCTGGCAGGGGGGTTGGGCTGGATGATCTCCAGAGGTCCTTTCCAACCCTAACTAATCTGTGATTCTGTGATCAGAGCTGTTCTTCGAAATCTGTTCCTAGGAAATCGCTGCGAGAAGGAGGATGCACCTGAGGAGCAGGCCTAAGATGGAGGATTGAACAAACAAGTAGCTCTTACCTGAGGAATCGGCTATCCCATGGAACAACTTCTGAGAAAGATTCTGCAACATTACTAGGGGTCCGCCAAAGCATACAATTACTTGCCATGTTCCAGTTAAAGCCTAAACTATCGAGTTGGCATTTCTTTTTAGAAGTGTATAAAGAAGCGGTAATGGGCCAAATCCTCAAGCCACTGTAAATCAACACGATTTGCTTGCCTCCGCTGGAACACCCGCTCTCTATTTCAGTTCAGGAGCTAACACACAGTATCTTAATATGCATTTAGGTTAATATTTGCACTTTGCAGGGCTAGGTAGATTGCACGGCTGGCACATATCAGACTAAATGTCACTTCCGAAAGCTAAGGGACCGAACCGGAAGCTGCCATTCAGAGGGACTACCTGACAACATGTGGAACCTCTCCGGAAAAGCCTTCCCACCTCAAGCAACTCCTTTTGATTAATCTTTCACATAGACAATACATGTTATATACACCGACACACCCCCCCGGCCTTTGCCTCCACAGATCCTGTGGTTGGCTAATTAAAGGAGGAGGTGTAACTATCAATCTAATCTGGCTTGTTCTCAAATTTACCATAATTTCCACACTTGAGAGGCTGGTGAAATGAAACAGCACTACTACACTTTCCCATTCATCAGCCGGAAGCAGAACAACTCCGAGAACCGGGCGAAAAATAATTAGGATGCGGGATCAGGTGTTGCGCGCGTGCATCTGTGCCTGTACAGGGGCACGCAGGCACATGAGCATTCACGGGAGGCAGCAGCAGTAGCACGGGGGCAGATGAGCACCACCAGTCATTTGACCTCGACAGGTGAATGCTTGCAGATGTACTCACAGCACACTTATTAGAAGAGGCCCAAATGCCCGAGAAAACTGCCGTCAGATTACGCCGGAAACAACAACGGCTTTTTAAACAACTACAGCCGCCAGAACGGTACCGGCGGCAGCACTGCAGGAGCTGCTCAGGAACCACTGGGGCAACCCCAGCGCACCGGGTGCTCAGCGCGTGGCCCTGACCCCACCGCATGGCATGTCACCCTTGGGCAGGAAGCTTGGCATTTTCTGGAAGCACCGGTGTCATTTCACGGGCTTTGCCGTCGCTTTGCGCTTGTGGGGTAACACTATAGAGTTTTTCAGAAAGTGTTGGAGCAACTTTGGTACCTTTTCCATTCAGGCACACTGGGAGTGAGGTGTGGGGCTGCTGCCAGGGGCTCTGATCAGCACAGCATGGCTGGAGCTGGTCCAGGACCTCCTTCGAAAGACAGACTGGTCAGACACACAGCTATCCTGAATCATCAAGGATAATCCTATGTTCAAGTTCCTACGTTCCAGTTCAAGTTCAAGTTCCTACGTTCCAATTGGTGCCCGTTACCTCTTGTCCTGGATCATCAAAGATGATCCAGGACAAGAGGTAACGGGTACAAACTGGAACCTAGGAACTTCTATCAAAGCATGAGGAGGAACTTCTTTACTTTGAGGGTGGCAGAGCGCTGGAACAGGCTGCCCAGGGAGGCGGTAGAGTCTCCCACCCCAGAGACATTCAAAACCCGCCTGGAGGTCATTCTGTGCAACCTGCTGTAGGTGACCCTGCTCTGGCAGGGGGGTTGGACTGGATGATCTCCAGAGCTCCTTTCCAACCCTAACCAATCTGTGATTCTGTGATCAGAGCTGTTCTTCGAAATCTGTTCCTAGGAAATCGCTGCGAGAAGGAGGATGCACCTGAGGAGCAGGCCTAAGATGGAGGATTGAACAAACAAGTAGCTCTTACCTGAGGAATCGGCTATCCCATGGAACAACTTCAGAGAAAGATTCTGCAACATTACTAGGGGTCCGCCAAAACATACAATTACTTGCCATGTTTTAGTTAAAGCCTAAACTATCGAGTTGGCATTTCTTTTTAAAAGTGTATAAAGAAGCGGTAATGGGCCAAATCCTCAAGCCACTGTAAATCAACACGATTTGCTTGCCTCCGCTGGAACACCCGCTCTCTATTTCAGTTCAGGAGCTAACACACACTATCTTAATATGCATTTATGTTAATATTTGCACTTTGCAGGGCTAGGTAGATTGCACGGCTGGCACATATCAGACTAAATGTCACGTCCGAAAGCTAAGGGACCGAACCGGAAGCTGCCATTCAGATGGACTACCTGACAACATGTGGAACCTCTCCAGAAAAGCCTTCCCACCTCAAGCAACTCCTTTTGATTAATCTTTCACATAGACAATACACGTTATATACACCGACACACCCCCCCGGCCTTTGCCTCCACAGATCCTGTGGTTGGCTAATTAAAGGAGGAGGTGTAACTATCAATCTAATCTCGCTTGTTCTCAAATTTACCATAATTTCCACACTTGAGAGGCTGGTGAAATGAAACAGCACTACTACACTTTCCCATTCATCAGCCGGAAGCAGAACAACTCCGAGAACCGGGCGAAAAATAATTAGGATGCGGGATCAGGTGTTGCGCGCGTGCATCTGTGCCTGTACAGGGGCACGCAGGCACATGAGCATTCACGGGAGGCAGCAGCAGTAGCACGGGGGGAGATGAGCACCACCAGTCATTTGACCTCGACAGGTGAATGCTTGCAGATGTACTTACAGCACACTTATTAGAAGAGGCCCAAATGCCCGAGAAAACTGCCGTCAGATTACGCCGGAAACAACAACGGCTTTTTAAACAAATACAGCTGACAGAACGGTACCGGCAGCAGCACTGCAGGAGCTGCTCAGGAACCGCTGGGGCAACCCCAGCGCACCGGGTGCTCAGCGCGTGGCCCTGACCCCACCGCATGGCATGTCACCCTTGGGCAGGAAGCTTGACATTTTCTGGAAGCACCGGTGTCATTTCACGGGCTTTGCCGTCGCTTTGCGCTTGTGGGGTAACACTATAGAGTTTTTCAGAAAGTGTTGGAGCAACTTTGGTACCTTTTCCATTCAGGCACACTGGGAGTGAGCTGTGGGGCTGCTGCCAGGGGCTCTGCTCAGCACAGCATGGCTGGAGCTGGTCCAGGACCTCCTTCGAAAGACAGACTGGTCAGACACACAGCTATCCTGAATCATCAAGGATAATCCTATGTTCAAGTTCCTACGTTCCAGTTCAAGTTCAAGTTCCTACGTTCCAATTGGTGCCCGTTACCTCTTGTCCTGGATCATCAAAGATGATCCAGGACAAGAGGTAACGGGTACAAACTGGAACGTAGGAACTTCTATCAAAGCATGAGGAGGAACTTCTTTACTTTGAGGGTGGCAGAGCACTGGAACAGGCTGCCCAGGGAGGCAGTAGAGTCTCCCACCCCAGAGACATTCAAAACCCGCCTGGAGGTCATCCGGTGCAACCTGCTGTAGGTGACCCTGCTCTGGCAGGGGGGTTGGGCTGGATGATCTCCAGAGCTCCTTTCCAACCCTAACCAATCTGTGATTCTGTGATCAGAGCTGTTCTTCGAAATCTGTTCCTAGGAAATCGCTGCGAGAAGGAGGATGCACCTGAGGAGCAGGCCTAAGATGGAGGATTGAACAAACAAGTAGCTCTTACCTGAGGAATCGGCTATCCCATGGAACAACTTCAGAGAAAGATTCTGCAACATTACTAGGGGTCCGCCAAAACATACAATTACTTGCCATGTTCCAGTTAAAGCCTAAACTATCGAGTTGGCATTTCTTTTTAAAAGTGTATAAAGAAGCGGTAATGGGCCAAATCCTCAAGCCACTGTAAATCAACACGATTTGCTTGCCTCCGCTGGAACACCCGCTCTCTATTTCAGTTCAGGAGCTAACACACACTATCTTAATATGCATTTAGGTTAATATTTGCACTTTGCAGGGCTAGGTAGATTGCACGGCTGGCACATATCAGACTAAATGTCACTTCCGAAAGCTAAGGGACCGAACCGGAAGCTGCCATTCAGAGGGACTACCTGACAACATGTGGAACCTCTCCGGAAAAGCCTTCCCACCTCAAGCAACTCCTTTTGATTAATCTTTCACATAGACAATACACGTTATACACACCGACACACCCCCCCGGCCTTTGCCTCCACAGATCCTGTGGTTGGCTAATTAAAGGAGGAGGTGTAACTATCAATCTAATCTGGCTTGTTCTCAAATTTACCATAATTTCCACACTTGAGAGGCTGGTGAAATGAAACAGCACTACTACACTTTCCCATTCATCAGCCGGAAGCAGAACAACTCAGAGAACCGGGCGAAAAATAATTAGGATGCGGGATCAGGTGTTGCGCGCGTGCATCTGTGCCTGTACAGGGGCACGCAGGCACATGAGCATTCACGGGAGGCAGCAGCAGTAGCACGGGGGCAGATGAGCACCACCAGTCATTTGACCTCGACAGGTGAATGCTTGCAGATGTACTCACAGCACACTTATTCGAAGAGGCCCAAATGCCTGAGAAAACTGCCGTCAGATTACGCCGGAAACAACAACGGCTTTTTAAACAACTACAGCCGCCAGAACGGTACCGGCGGCAGCACTGCAGGAGCTGCTCAGGAACCGCTGGGGCAACCCCAGCGCACCGGGTGCTCAGCGCGTGGCCCTGACCCCACCGCATGGCATGTCACCCTTGGGCAGGAAGCTTGACATTTTCTGGAAGCACCGGTGTCATTTCACGGGCTTTGCCGTCGCTTTGCGCTTGTGGGGTAACACTATAGAGTTTTTCAGAAAGTGTTGGAGCAACTTTGGTACCTTTTCCATTCAGGCACACTGGGAGTGAGCTGTGGGGCTGCTGCCAGGGGCTCTGCTCAGCACAGCATGGCTGGAGCTGGTCCAGGACCTCCTTCGAAAGACAGACTGGTCAGACACACAGCTATCCTGAATCATCAAGGATAATCCTATGTTCAAGTTCCTACGTTCCAGTTCAAGTTCAAGTTCCTACGTTCCAATTGGTGCCCGTTACCTCTTGTCCTGGATCATCAAAGATGATCCAGGACAAGAGGTAACGGGTACAAACTGGAACGTAGGAACTTCTATCAAAGCATGAGGAGGAACTTCTTTACTTTGAGGGTGGCAGAGCACTGGAACAGGCTGCCCAGGGAGGCAGTAGAGTCTCCCACCCCAGAGACATTCAAAACCCGCCTGGAGGTCATCCTGTGCAACCTGCTGTAGGTGACCCTGCTCTGGCAGGGGGGTTGGGCTGGATGATCTCCAGAGCTCCTTTCCAACCCTAACTAGTCTGTGATTCTGTGATCAGAGCTGTTCTTCGAAATCTGTTCCTAGGAAATCGCTTCGAGAAGGAGGATGCACCTGAGGAGCAGGCCTAAGATGGAGGATTGAACAAACAAGTAGCTCTTACCTGAGGAATCGGCTATCCCATGGAACAACTTCTGAGAAAGATTCTGCAACATTACTAGGGGTCCGCCAAAACATACAATTACTTGCCATGTTCCAGTTAAAGCCTAAACTATCGAGTTGGCATTTCTTTTTAAAAGTGTATAAAGAAGCGGTAATGGGCCAAATCCGCAAGCCACTGTAAATCAACACGATTTGCTTGCCTCCGCTGGAACACCCGCTCTCTATTGCAGTTCAGGAGCTAACACACACTATCTTAATATGCATTTAGGTTAATATTTGCACTTTGCAGGGCTAGGTAGATTGCACGGCTGGCACATATCAGACTAAATGTCACTTCCGAAAGCTAAGGGACCGAACCGGAAGCTGCCATTCAGAGGGACTACCTGACAACATGTGGAACCTCTCCGGAAAAGCCTTCCCACCTCAAGCAACTCCTTTTGATTAATCTTTCACATAGACAATACATGTTATATACACCGACACACCCCCCCGGCCTTTGCCTCCACAGATCCTGTGGTTGGCTAATTAAAGGAGGAGGTGTAACTATCAATCTAATCTGGCTTGTTCTCAAATTTACCATAATTTCCACACTTGAGAGGCTGGTGAAATGAAACAGCACTACTACACTTTCCCATTCATCAGCCGGAAGCAGAACAACTCCGAGAACCGGGCGAAAAATAATTAGGATGCGGGATCAGGTGTTGCGCGCGTGCATCTGTGCCTGTACAGGGGCACGCAGGCACATGAGCATTCACGGGAGGCAGCAGCAGTAGCACGGGGGCAGATGAGCACCACCAGTCATTTGACCTCGACAGGTGAATGCTTGCAGATGTACTCACAGCACACTTATTAGAAGAGGCCCAAATGCCCGAGAAAACTGCCGTCAGATTACGCCGGAAACAACAACGGCTTTTTAAACAACTACAGCCGCCAGAACGGTACCGGCGGCAGCACTGCAGGAGCTGCTCAGGAACAGCTGGGGCAACCCCAGCGCACCGGGTGCTCAGCGCGTGGCCCTGACCCCACCGCATGGCATGTCACCCTTGGGCAGGAAGCTTGACATTTTCTGGAAGCACCGGTGTCATTTCACGGGCTTTGCCGTCGCTTTGCGCTTGTGGGGTAACACTATAGAGTTTTTCAGAAAGTGTTGGAGCAACTTTGGTACCTTTTCCATTCAGGCACACTGGGAGTGAGCTGTGGGGCTGCTGCCAGGGGCTCTGCTCAACACAGCATGGCTGGAGCTGGCCCAGGACCTCCTTCGAAAGACAGACTGGTCAGACACACAGCTATCCTGAATCATCAAGGATAATCCTATGTTCAAGTTCCTACGTTCCAGTTCAAGTTCAAGTTCCTACGTTCCAATTGGTGCCCGTTACCTCTTGTCCTGGATCATCAAAGATGATCCAGGACAAGAGGTAACGGGTACAAACTGGAACGTAGGAACTTCTATCAAAGCATGAGGAGGAACTTCTTTACTTTGAGGGTGGCAGAGCGCTGGAACAGGCTGCCCAGGGAGGCGGTAGAGTCTCCCACCCCAGAAACATTCAAAACCCGCCTGGAGGTCATCCTGTGCAACCTGCTGTAGGTGACCCTGCTCTGGCAGGGGGGTTTGACTGGATGATCTCCAGAGCTCCTTTCCAACCCTAACCAATCTGTGATTCTGTGATCAGAGCTGTTCTTCGAAATCTGTTTCTAGGAAATAGCTGCGAGAAGGAGGATGCACCTGAGGAGCAGGCCTAAGATGGAGGATTGAACAAACAAGTAGCTCTTACCTGAGGAATCGGCTATCCCATGGAACAACTTCTGAGAAAGATTCTGCAACATTACTAGGGGTCCGCCAAAACATACAATTACTTGCCATGTTCCAGTTAAAGCCTAAACTATCGAGTTGGCATTTCTTTTTACGAAGTGTATAAAGAGCAGTAATGGGCCAATCTGCAAGCCAAATCAACCGTAGGCCCGCTGGAAAGTGCAAATATTAACCTAAATTGCAGATTAAGGGACAGGAGCTAACACACAGTATCTTAATATGCATTTAGGTTAATATTTGCACTTTGCAGGGCTAGGTAGATTGCACAACTGGCACATATCAGACTAAATGTCACTTCCGAAAGCTAAGGGACCGAACCGGAAGCTGCCATTCAGAGGGACTACCTGACAACATGTGGAACCTCTCCGGAAAAGCCTTCCCACCTCAAGCAACTCCTTTTGATTAATCTTTCACATAGACAATACACGTTATATACACCGACACACCCCCCCGGCCTTTGCCTCCACAGATCCTGTGGTTGGCTAATTAAAGGAGGAGGTGTAACTATCAATCTAATCTGGCTTGTTCTCAAATTTACCATAATTTCCACACTTGAGAGGCTGGTGAAATGAAACAGCACTACTACACTTTCCCATTCATCAGCCGGAAGCAGAACAACTCAGAGAACCGGGCGAAAAATAATTAGGATGCGGGATCAGGTGTTGCGCGCGTGCATCTGTGCCTGTACAGGGGCACGCAGGCACATGAGCATTCACGGGAGGCAGCAGCAGTAGCACGGGGGCAGATGAGCACCACCAGTCATTTGACCTCGACAGGTGAATGCTTGCAGATGTACTCACAGCACACTTATTAGAAGAGGCCCAAATGCCCGAGAAAACTGCCGTCAGATTACGCCGGAAACAACAACGGCTTTTTAAACAACTACAGCCGCCAGAACGGTACCGGCGGCAGCACTGCAGGAGCTGCTCAGGAACCGCTGGGGCAACCCCAGCGCACCGGGTGCTCAGCGCGTGGCCCTGACCCCACCGCATGGCATGTCACCCTTGGGCAGGAAGCTTGACATTTTCTGGAAGCACCGGTGTCATTTCACGGGCTTTGCCGTCGCTTTGCGCTTGTGGGGTAACACTATAGAGTTTTTCAGAAAGTGTTGGAGCAACTTTGGTACCTTTTCCATTCAGGCACACTGGGAGTGAGCTGTGGGGCTGCTGCCAGGGGCTCTGCTCAGCACAGCATGGCTGGAGCTGGCCCAGGACCTCCTTCGAAAGACAGACTGGTCAGACACACAGCTATCCTGAATCATCAAGGATAATCCTATGTTCAAGTTCCTACGTTCCAGTTCAAGTTCAAGTTCCTACGTTCCAATTGGTGCCCGTTACCTCTTGTCCTGGATCATCAAAGATGATCCAGGACAAGAGGTAACGGGTACAAACTGGAACGTAGGAACTTCTATCAAAGCATGAGGAGGAACTTCTTTACTTTGAGGGTGGCAGAGCGCTGGAACAGGCTGCCCAGGGAGGCGGTAGAGTCTCCCACCCCAGAAACATTCAAAACCCGCCTGGAGGTCATCCTGTGCAACCTGCTGTAGGTGACCCTGCTCTGGCAGGGGGGTTGGGCTGGATGATCTCCAGAGCTCCTTTCCAACCCTAACTAATCTGTGATTCTGTGATCAGAGCTGTTCTTCGAAATCTGTTCCTAGGAAATCGCTGCGAGAAGGAGGATGCACCTGAGGAGCAGGCCTAAGATGGAGGATTGAACAAACAAGTAGCTCTTACCTGAGGAATCGGCTATCCCACGGAACAACTTCTGAGAAAGATTCTGCAACATTACTAGGGGTCCGCCAAAACATACAATTACTTGCCATGTTCCAGTTAAAGCCTAAACTATCGAGTTGGCATTTCTTTTTAAAAGTGTATAAAGAAGCGGTAATGGGCCAAATCCTCAAGCCACTGTAAATCAACACGATTTGCTTGCCTCCGCTGGAACACCCGCTCTCTATTGCAGTTCAGGAGCTAACACACAGTATCTTAATATGCATTTAGGTTAATATTTGCACTTTGCAGGGCTAGGTAGATTGCACGGCTGGCACATATCAGACTAAATGTCACTTCCGAAAGCTAAGGGACCGAACCGGAAGCTGCCATTCAGAGGGACTACCTGACAACATGTGGAACCTCTCCGGAAAAGCCTTCCCACCTCAAGCAACTCCTTTTGATTAATCTTTCACATAGACAATACACGTTATATACACCGACACACCCCCCCGGCCTTTGCCTCCACAGATCCTGTGGTTGGCTAATTAAAGGAGGAGGTGTAACTATCAATCTAATCTAGCTTGTTCTCAAATTTACCATAATTTCCACACTTGAGAGGCTGGTGAAATGAAACAGCACTACTACACTTTCCCGTTCATCAGCCGGAAGCAGAACAACTCAGAGAACCGGGCGAAAAATAATTAGGATGCGGGATCAGGTGTTGCGCGCGTGCATCTGTGCCTGTACAGGGGCACGCAGGCACATGAGCATCCACGGGAGGCAGCAGCAGTAGCACGGGGGGAGATGAGCACCACCAGTCATTTGACCTCGACAGGTGAATGCTTGCAGATGTACTCACAGCACACTTATTAGAAGAGGCCCAAATGCCCGAGAAAACTGCCGTCAGATTACGCCGGAAACAACAACGGCTTTTTAAACAACTACAGCCGCCAGAACGGTACCGGCGGCAGCACTGCAGGAGCTGCTCAGGAACCGCTGGGGCAACCCCAGCGCACCGGGTGCTCAGCGCGTGGCCCTGACCCCACCGCATGGCATGTCACCCTTGGGCAGGAAGCTTGACATTTTCTGGAAGCACCGGTGTCATTTCACGGGCTTTGCCGTCGCTTTGCGCTTGTGGGGTAACACTATAGAGTTTTTCAGAAAGTGTTGGAGCAACTTTGGTACCTTTTCCATTCAGGCACACTGGGAGTGAGCTGTGGGGCTGCTGCCAGGGGCTCTGCTCAGCACAGCATGGCTGGAGCTGGTCCAGGACCTCCTTCGAAAGACAGACTGGTCAGACACACAGCTATCCTGAATCATCAAGGATAATCCTATGTTCAAGTTCCTACGTTCCAGTTCAAGTTCAAGTTCCTACGTTCCAATTGGTGCCCGTTACCTCTTGTCCTGGATCATCAAAGATGATCCAGGACAAGAGGTAACGGGTACAAACTGGAACCTAGGAACTTCTATCAAAGCATGAGGAGGAACTTCTTTACTTTGAGGGTGGCAGAGCGCTGGAACAGGCTGCCCAGGGAGGCGGTAGAGTCTCCCACCCCAGAAACATTCAAAACCCGCCTGGAGGTCATCCTGTGCAACCTGCTGTAGGTGACCCTGCTCTGTCAGGGGGGTTGGGCTGGATGATCTCCAGAGCTCCTTTCCAACCCTAACCAATCTGTGATTCTGTGATCAGAGCTGTTCTTCGAAATCTGTTCCTAGGAAATCGCTGCGAGAAGGAGGATGCACCTGAGGAGCAGGCCTAAGATGGAGGATTGAACAAACAAGTAGCTCTTACCTGAGGAATCGGCTATCCCACGGAACAACTTCTGAGAAAGATTCTGCAACATTACTAGGGGTCCGCCAAAACATACAATTACTTGCCATGTTCCAGTTAAAGCCTAAACTATCGAGTTGGCATTTCTTTTTAAAAGTGTATAAAGAAGCGGTAATGGGCCAAATCCTCAAGCCACTGTAAATCAACACGATTTGCTTGCCTCCGCTGGAACACCCGCTCTCTATTGCAGTTCAGGAGCTAACACACAGTATCTTAATATGCATTTAGGTTAATATTTGCACTTTGCAGGGCTAGGTAGATTGCACGGCTGGCACATATCAGACTAAATGTCACTTCCGAAAGCTAAGGGACCGAACCGGAAGCTGCCATTCAGAGGGACTACCTGACAACATGTGGAACCTCTCCGGAAAAGCCTTCCCACCTCAAGCAACTCCTTTTGATTAATCTTTCACATAGACAATACACGTTATACACACCGACACACCCCCCCGGCCTTTGCCTCCACAGATCCTGTGGTTGGCTAATTAAAGGAGGAGGTGTAACTATCAATCTAATCTGGCTTGTTCTCAAATTTACCATAATTTCCACACTTGAGAGGCTGGTGAAATGAAACAGCACTACTACACTTTCCCATTCATCAGCCGGAAGCAGAACAACTCAGAGAACCGGGCGAAAAATAATTAGGATGCGGGATCAGGTGTTGCGCGCGTGCATCTGTGCCTGTACAGGGGCACGCAGGCACATGAGCATTCACGGGAGGCAGCAGCAGTAGCACGGGGGCAGATGAGCACCACCAGTCATTTGACCTCGACAGGTGAATGCTTGCAGATGTACTCACAGCACACTTATTCGAAGAGGCCCAAATGCCTGAGAAAACTGCCGTCAGATTACGCCGGAAACAACAACGGCTTTTTAAACAACTACAGCCGCCAGAACGGTACCGGCGGCAGCACTGCAGGAGCTGCTCAGGAAGCGCTGGGGCAACCCCAGCGCACCGGGTGCTCAGCGCGTGGCCCTGACCCCACCGCATGGCATGTCACCCTTGGGCAGGAAGCTTGACATTTTCTGGAAGCACCGGTGTCATTTCACGGGCTTTGCCGTCGCTTTGCGCTTGTGGGGTAACACTATAGAGTTTTTCAGAAAGTGTTGGAGCAACTTTGGTACCTTTTCCATTCAGGCACACTGGGAGTGAGCTGTGGGGCTGCTGCCAGGGGCTCTGCTCAGCACAGCATGGCTGGAGCTGGTCCAGGACCTCCTTCGAAAGACAGACTGGTCAGACACACAGCTATCCTGAATCATCAAGGATAATCCTATGTTCAAGTTCCTACGTTCCAGTTCAAGTTCAAGTTCCTACGTTCCAATTGGTGCCCGTTACCTCTTGTCCTGGATCATCTTTGATGATCCAGGACAAGAGGTAACGGGTACAAACTGGAACCTAGGAACTTCTATCAAAGCATGAAGAGGAACTTCTTTACTTTGAGGGTGGCAGAGCGCTGGAACAGGCTGCCCAGGGAGGAAGTAGAGTCTCCCACCCCAGAGACATTCAAAACCCGCCTGGAGGTCATCCTGTGCAACCTGCTGTAGGTGACCCTGCTCTGGCAGGGGGGTTGGACTGGATGATCTCCAGAGCTCCTTTCCAACCCTAACTAGTCTGTGATTCTGTGATCAGAGCTGTTCTTCGAAATCTGTTCCTAGGAAATCGCTTCGAGAAGGAGGATGCACCTGAGGAGCAGGCCTAAGATGGAGGATTGAACAAACAAGTAGCTCTTACCTGAGGAATCGGCTATCCCATGGAACAACTTCTGAGAAAGATTCTGCAACATTACTAGGGGTCCGCCAAAACATACAATTACTTGCCATGTTCCAGTTAAAGCCTAAACTATCGAGTTGGCATTTCTTTTTAAAAGTGTATAAAGAAGCGGTAATGGGCCAAATCCGCAAGCCACTGTAAATCAACACGATTTGCTTGCCTCCGCTGGAACACCCGCTCTCTATTGCAGTTCAGGAGCTAACACACAGTATCTTAATATGCATTTAGGTTAATATTTGCACTTTGCAGGGCTAGGTAGATTGCACGGCTGGCACATATCAGACTAAATGTCACTTCCGAAAGCTAAGGGACCGAACCGGAAGCTGCCATTCAGAGGGACTACCTGACAACATGTGGAACCTCTCCGGAAAAGCCTTCCCACCTCAAGCAACTCCTTTTGATTAATCTTTCACATAGACAATACATGTTATATACACCGACACACCCCCCCGGCCTTTGCCTCCACAGATCCTGTGGTTGGCTAATTAAAGGAGGAGGTGTAACTATCAATCTAATCTGGCTTGTTCTCAAATTTACCATAATTTCCACACTTGAGAGGCTGGTGAAATGAAACAGCACTACTACACTTTCCCATTCATCAGCCGGAAGCAGAACAACTCCGAGAACCGGGCGAAAAATAATTAGGATGCGGGATCAGGTGTTGCGCGCGTGCATCTGTGCCTGTACAGGGGCACGCAGGCACATGAGCATTCACGGGAGGCAGCAGCAGTAGCACGGGGGCAGATGAGCACCACCAGTCATTTGACCTCGACAGGTGAATGCTTGCAGATGTACTCACAGCACACTTATTAGAAGAGGCCCAAATGCCCGAGAAAACTGCCGTCAGATTACGCCGGAAACAACAACGGCTTTTTAAACAACTACAGCCGCCAGAACGGTACCGGCGGCAGCACTGCAGGAGCTGCTCAGGAACAGCTGGGGCAACCCCAGCGCACCGGGTGCTCAGCGCGTGGCCCTGACCCCACCGCATGGCATGTCACCCTTGGGCAGGAAGCTTGACATTTTCTGGAAGCACCGGTGTCATTTCACGGGCTTTGCCGTCGCTTTGCGCTTGTGGGGTAACACTATAGAGTTTTTCAGAAAGTGTTGGAGCAACTTTGGTACCTTTTCCATTCAGGCACACTGGGAGTGAGCTGTGGGGCTGCTGCCAGGGGCTCTGCTCAACACAGCATGGCTGGAGCTGGCCCAGGACCTCCTTCGAAAGACAGACTGGTCAGACACACAGCTATCCTGAATCATCAAGGATAATCCTATGTTCAAGTTCCTACGTTCCAGTTCAAGTTCAAGTTCCTACGTTCCAATTGGTGCCCGTTACCTCTTGTCCTGGATCATCAAAGATGATCCAGGACAAGAGGTAACGGGTACAAACTGGAACGTAGGAACTTCTATCAAAGCATGAGGAGGAACTTCTTTACTTTGAGGGTGGCAGAGCGCTGGAACAGGCTGCCCAGGGAGGCGGTAGAGTCTCCCACCCCAGAAACATTCAAAACCCGCCTGGAGGTCATCCTGTGCAACCTGCTGTAGGTGACCCTGCTCTGGCAGGGGGGTTTGACTGGATGATCTCCAGAGCTCCTTTCCAACCCTAACCAATCTGTGATTCTGTGATCAGAGCTGTTCTTCGAAATCTGTTTCTAGGAAATAGCTGCGAGAAGGAGGATGCACCTGAGGAGCAGGCCTAAGATGGAGGATTGAACAAACAAGTAGCTCTTACCTGAGGAATCGGCTATCCCATGGAACAACTTCTGAGAAAGATTCTGCAACATTACTAGGGGTCCGCCAAAACATACAATTACTTGCCATGTTCCAGTTAAAGCCTAAACTATCGAGTTGGCATTTCTTTTTAAAAGTGTATAAAGAAGCAGTAATGGGCCAAATCTGCAAGCCACTGTAAATCAACACGATTTGCTTGCCTCCGCTGGAACACCCGCTCTCTATTGCAGTTCAGGAGCTAACACACAGTATCTTAATATGCATTTAGGTTAATATTTGCACTTTGCAGGGCTAGGTAGATTGCACGGCTGGCACATATCAGACTAAATGTCACTTCCGAAAGCTAAGGGACCGAACCGGAAGCTGCCATTCAGAGGGACTACCTGACAACATGTGGAACCTCTCCGGAAAAGCCTTCCCACCTCAAGCAACTCCTTTTGATTAATCTTTCACATAGACAATACACGTTATATACACCGACACACCCCCCCGGCCTTTGCCTCCACAGATCCTGTGGTTGGCTAATTAAAGGAGGAGGTGTAACTATCAATCTAATCTAGCTTGTTCTCAAATTTACCATAATTTCCACACTTGAGAGGCTGGTGAAATGAAACAGCACTACTACACTTTCCCATTCATCAGCCGGAAGCAGAACAACTCAGAGAACCGGGCGAAAAATAATTAGGATGCGGGATCAGGTGTTGCGCGCGTGCATCTGTGCCTGTACAGGGGCACGCAGGCACATGAGCATCCACGGGAGGCAGCAGCAGTAGCACGGGGGGAGATGAGCACCACCAGTCATTTGACCTCGACAGGTGAATGCTTGCAGATGTACTCACAGCACACTTATTAGAAGAGGCCCAAATGCCCGAGAAAACTGCCGTCAGATTACGCCGGAAACAACAACGGCTTTTTAAACAACTACAGCCGCCAGAACGGTACCGGCGGCAGCACTGCAGGAGCTGCTCAGGAACCGCTGGGGCAACCCCAGCGCACCGGGTGCTCAGCGCGTGGCCCTGACCCCACCGCATGGCATGTCACCCTTGGGCAGGAAGCTTGACATTTTCTGGAAGCACCGGTGTCATTTCACGGGCTTTGCCGTCGCTTTGCGCTTGTGGGGTAACACTATAGAGTTTTTCAGAAAGTGTTGGAGCAACTTTGGTACCTTTTCCATTCAGGCACACTGGGAGTGAGCTGTGGGGCTGCTGCCAGGGGCTCTGCTCAGCACAGCATGGCTGGAGCTGGTCCAGGACCTCCTTCGAAAGACAGACTGGTCAGACACACAGCTATCCTGAATCATCAAGGATAATCCTATGTTCAAGTTCCTACGTTCCAGTTCAAGTTCAAGTTCCTACGTTCCAATTGGTGCCCGTTACCTCTTGTCCTGGATCATCAAAGATGATCCAGGACAAGAGGTAACGGGTACAAACTGGAACCTAGGAACTTCTATCAAAGCATGAGGAGGAACTTCTTTACTTTGAGGGTGGCAGAGCGCTGGAACAGGCTGCCCAGGGAGGCGGTAGAGTCTCCCACCCCAGAAACATTCAAAACCCGCCTGGAGGTCATCCTGTGCAACCTGCTGTAGGTGACCCTGCTCTGGCAGGGGGGTTGGGCTGGATGATCTCCAGAGCTCCTTTCCAACCCTAACCAATCTGTGATTCTGTGATCAGAGCTGTTCTTCGAAATCTGTTCCTAGGAAATCGCTGCGAGAAGGAGGATGCACCTGAGGAGCAGGCCTAAGATGGAGGATTGAACAAACAAGTAGCTCTTACCTGAGGAATCGGCTATCCCACGGAACAACTTCTGAGAAAGATTCTGCAACATTACTAGGGGTCCGCCAAAACATACAATTACTTGCCATGTTCCAGTTAAAGCCTAAACTATCGAGTTGGCATTTCTTTTTAAAAGTGTATAAAGAAGCGGTAATGGGCCAAATCCTCAAGCCACTGTAAATCAACACGATTTGCTTGCCTCCGCTGGAACACCCGCTCTCTATTGCAGTTCAGGAGCTAACACACAGTATCTTAATATGCATTTATGTTAATATTTGCACTTTGCAGGGCTAGGTAGATTGCACGGCTGGCACATATCAGACTAAATGTCACTTCCGAAAGCTAAGGGACCGAACCGGAAGCTGCCATTCAGAGGGACTACCTGACAACATGTGGAACCTCTCCGGAAAAGCCTTCCCACCTCAAGCAACTCCTTTTGATTAATCTTTCACATAGACAATACACGTTATATACACCGACACACCCCCCCGGCCTTTGCCTCCACAGATCCTGTGGTTGGCTAATTAAAGGAGGAGGTGTAACTATCAATCTAATCTCGCTTGTTCTCAAATTTACCATAATTTCCACACTTGAGAGGCTGGTGAAATGAAACAGCACTACTACACTTTCCCATTCATCAGCCGGAAGCAGAACAACTCCGAGAACCGGGCGAAAAATAATTAGGATGCGGGATCAGGTGTTGCGCGCGTGCATCTGTGCCTGTACAGGGGCACGCAGGCACATGAGCATTCACGGGAGGCAGCAGCAGTAGCACGGGGGCAGATGAGCACCACCAGTCATTTGACCTCGACAGGTGAATGCTTGCAGATGTACTCACAGCACACTTATTAGAAGAGGCCCAAATGCCCGAGAAAACTGCCGTCAGATTACGCCGGAAACAACAACGGCTTTTTAAACAACTACAGCCGCCAGAACGGTACCGGCGGCAGCACTGCAGGAGCTGCTCAGGAACCGCTGGGGCAACCCCAGCGCACCGGGTGCTCAGCGCGTGGCCCTGACCCCACCGCATGGCATGTCACCCTTGGGCAGGAAGCTTGACATTTTCTGGAAGCACCGGTGTCATTTCACGGGCTTTGCCGTCGCTTTGCGCTTGTGGGGTAACACTATAGAGTTTTTCAGAAAGTGTTGGAGCAACTTTGGTACCTTTTCCATTCAGGCACACTGGGAGTGAGCTGTGGGGCTGCTGCCAGGGGCTCTGCTCAGCACAGCATGGCTGGAGCTGGTCCAGGACCTCCTTCGAAAGACAGACTGGTCAGACACACAGCTATCCTGAATCATCAAGGATAATCCTATGTTCAAGTTCCTACGTTCCAGTTCAAGTTCAAGTTCCTACGTTCCAATTGGTGCCCGTTACCTCTTGTCCTGGATCATCAAAGATGATCCAGGACAAGAGGTAACGGGTACCAACTGGAACGTAGGAACTTCTATCAAAGCATGAGGAGGAACTTCTTTACTTTGAGGGTGGCAGAGCGCTGGAACAGGCTGCCCAGGGAGGCGGTAGAGTCTCCCACCCCAGAAACATTCAAAACCCGCCTGGAGGTCATCCTGTGCAACCTGCTGTAGGTGACCCTGCTCTGGCAGGGGGGTTGGGCTGGATGATCTCCAGAGGTCCTTTCCAACCCTAACCAATCTGTGATTCTGTGATCAGAGCTGTTCTTCGAAATCTGTTCCTAGGAAATCGCTGCGAGAAGGAGGATGCACCTGAGGAGCAGGCCTAAGATGGAGGATTGAACAAACAAGTAGCTCTTACCTGAGGAAACGGCTATCCCATGGAACAACTTCTGAGAAAGATTCTGCAACATTACTAGGGGTCCGCCAAAGCATACAATTACTTGCCATGTTCCAGTTAAAGCCTAAACTATCGAGTTGGCATTTCTTTTTAAAAGTGTATAAAGAAGCGGTAATGGGCCAAATCCGCAAGCCACTGTAAATCAACACGATTTGCTTGCCTCCGCTGGAACACCCGCTCTCTATTGCAGTTCAGGAGCTAACACACAGTATCTTAATATGCATTTATGTTAATATTTGCACTTTGCAGGGCTAGGTAGATTGCACGGCTGGCACATATCAGACTAAATGTCACTTCCGAAAGCTAAGGGACCGAACCGGAAGCTGCCATTCAGAGGGACTACCTGACAACATGTGGAACCTCTCCGGAAAAGCCTTCCCACCTCAAGCAACTCCTTTTGATTAATCTTTCACATAGACAATACACGTTATATACACCGACACACCCCCCCGGCCTTTGCCTCCACAGATCCTGTGGTTGGCTAATTAAAGGAGGAGGTGTAACTATCAATCTAATCTCGCTTGTTCTCAAATTTACCATAATTTCCACACTTGAGAGGCTGGTGAAATGAAACAGCACTACTACACTTTCCCATTCATCAGCCGGAAGCAGAACAACTCCGAGAACCGGGCGAAAAATAATTAGGATGCGGGATCAGGTGTTGCGCGCGTGCATCTGTGCCTGTACAGGGGCACGCAGGCACATGAGCATTCACGGGAGGCAGCAGCAGTAGCACGGGGGCAGATGAGCACCACCAGTCATTTGACCTCGACAGGTGAATGCTTGCAGATGTACTCACAGCACACTTATTAGAAGAGGCCCAAATGCCCGAGAAAACTGCCGTCAGATTACGCCGGAAACAACAACGGCTTTTTAAACAACTACAGCCGCCAGAACGGTACCGGCGGCAGCACTGCAGGAGCTGCTCAGGAACCGCTGGGGCAACCCCAGCGCACCGGGTGCTCAGCGCGTGGCCCTGACCCCACCGCATGGCATGTCACCCTTGGGCAGGAAGCTTGACATTTTCTGGAAGCACCGGTGTCATTTCACGGGCTTTGCCGTCGCTTTGCGCTTGTGGGGTAACACTATAGAGTTTTTCAGAAAGTGTTGGAGCAACTTTGGTACCTTTTCCATTCAGGCACACTGGGAGTGAGCTGTGGGGCTGCTGCCAGGGGCTCTGCTCAGCACAGCATGGCTGGAGCTGGTCCAGGACCTCCTTCGAAAGACAGACTGGTCAGACACACAGCTATCCTGAATCATCAAGGATAATCCTATGTTCAAGTTCCTACGTTCCAGTTCAAGTTCAAGTTCCTACGTTCCAATTGGTGCCCGTTACCTCTTGGCCTGGATCATCAAAGATGATCCAGGACAAGAGGTAACGGGTACCAACTGGAACGTAGGAACTTCTATCAAAGCATGAGGAGGAACTTCTTTACTTTGAGGGTGGCAGAGCGCTGGAACAGGCTGCCCAGGGAGGCGGTAGAGTCTCCGACCCCAGAAACATTCAAAACCCGCCTGGAGGTCATCCTGTGCAACCTGCTGTAGGTGACCCTGCTCTGGCAGGGGGGTTGGACTGGATGATCTCCAGAGGTCCTTTCCAACCCTAACCAATCTGTGATTCTGTGATCAGAGCTGTTCTTCGAAATCTGTTCCTAGGAAATCGCTGCGAGAAGGAGGATGCACCTGAGGAGCAGGCCTAAGATGGAGGATTGAACAAACAAGTAGCTCTTACCTGAGGAATCGGCTATCCCATGGAACAACTTCTGAGAAAGATTCTGCAACATTACTAGGGGTCCGCCAAAGCATACAATTACTTGCCATGTTCCAGTTAAAGCCTAAACTATCGAGTTGGCATTTCTTTTTAAAAGTGTATAAAGAAGCGGTAATGGGCCAAATCCGCAAGCCACTAAATCAACACGATTTGCTTGCCTCCGCTGGAACACCCGCTCTCTATTTCAGTTCAGGAGCTAACACACAGTATCTTAATATGCATTTAGGTTAATATTTGCACTTTGCAGGGCTAGGTAGATTGCACGGCTGGCACATATCAGACTAAATGTCACTTCCGAAAGCTAAGGGACCGAACCGGAAGCTGCCATTCAGAGGGACTACCTGACAACATGTGGAACCTCTCCGGAAAAGCCTTCCCACCTCAAGCAACTCCTTTTGATTAATCTTTCACATAGACAATACACGTTATATACACCGACACACCCCCCCGGCCTTTGCCTCCACAGATCCTGTGGTTGGCTAATTAAAGGAGGAGGTGTAACTATCAATCTAATCTGGCTTGTTCTCAAATTTACCATAATTTCCACACTTGAGAGGCTGGTGAAATGAAACAGCACTACTACACTTTCCCATTCATCAGCCGGAAGCAGAACAACTCCGAGAACCGGGCGAAAAATAATTAGGATGCGGGATCAGGTGTTGCGCGCGTGCATCTGTGCCTGTA
Source organism: Vanellus vanellus (assembly GCF_965231255.1). Classification (NCBI taxonomy): domain Eukaryota; kingdom Metazoa; phylum Chordata; class Aves; order Charadriiformes; family Charadriidae; genus Vanellus; species Vanellus vanellus. The sequence goes on from NW_028128444.1 coordinate 322,293, forward strand.
CAGGGGCACGCAGGCACATGAGCATTCACGGGAGGCAGCAGCAGTAGCACGGGGGCAGATGAGCACCACCAGTCATTTGACCTCGACAGGTGAATGCTTGCAGATGTACTCACAGTACACTTATTCGAAGAGGCCCAAATGCCCGAGAAAACTGCCGTCAGATTACGCCGGAAACAACAACGGCTTTTTAAACAACTACAGCCGCCAGAACGGTACCGGCGGCAGCACTGCAGGAGCTGCTCAGGAACCGCTGGGGCAACCCCAGCGCACCGGGTGCTCAGCGCGTGGCCCTGACCCCACCGCATGGCATGTCACCCTTGGGCAGGAAGCTTGACATTTTCTGGAAGCACCGGTGTCATTTCACGGGCTTTGCCGTCGCTTTGCGCTTGTGGGGTAACACTATAGAGTTTTTCAGAAAGTGTTGGAGCAACTTTGGTACCTTTTCCATTCAGGCACACTGGGAGTGAGCTGTGGGGCTGCTGCCAGGGGCTCTGCTCAGCACAGCATGGCTGGAGCTGGTCCAGGACCTCCTTCGAAAGACAGACTGGTCAGACACACAGCTATCCTGAATCATCAAGGATAATCCTATGTTCAAGTTCCTACGTTCCAGTTCAAGTTCAAGTTCCTACGTTCCAATTGGTGCCCGTTACCTCTTGTCCTGGATCATCAAAGATGATCCAGGACAAGAGGTAACGGGTACCAACTGGAACGTAGGAACTTCTATCAAAGCATGAGGAGGAACTTCTTTACTTTGAGGGTGGCAGAGCGCTGGAACAGGCTGCCCAGGGAGGCGGTAGAGTCTCCGACCCCAGAAACATTCAAAACCCGCCTGGAGGTCATCCTGTGCAACCTGCTGTAGGTGACCCTGCTCTGGCAGGGGGGTTGGGCTGGATGATCTCCAGAGCTCCTTTCCAACCCTAACCAATCTGTGATTCTGTGATCAGAGCTGTTCTTCGAAATCTGTTCCTAGGAAATCGCTGCGAGAAGGAGGATGCACCTGAGGAGCAGGCCTAAGATGGAGGATTGAACAAACAAGTAGCTCTTACCTGAGGAAACGGCTATCCCATGGAACAACTTCTGAGAAAGATTCTGCAACATTACTAGGGGTCCGCCAAAAATACAATTACTTGCCATGTTCCAGTTAAAGCCTAAACTATCGAGTTGGCATTTCTTTTTAAAAATGTATAAAGAAGCGGTAATGGGCCAAATCCGCAAGCCACTAAATCAACACGATTTGCTTGCCTCCGCTGGAACACCCGCTCTCTATTTCAGTTCAGGAGCTAACACACAGTATCTTAATATGCATTTAGGTTAATATTTGCACTTTGCAGGGCTAGGTAGATTGCACGGCTGGCACATATCAGACTAAATGTCACTTCCGAAAGCTAAGGGACCGAACCGGAAGCTGCCATTCAGAGGGACTACCTGACAACATGTGGAACCTCTCCGGAAAAGCCTTCCCACCTCAAGCAACTCCTTTTGATTAATCTTTCACATAGACAATACACGTTATATACACCGACACACCCCCCCGGCCTTTGCCTCCACAGATCCTGTGGTTGGCTAATTAAAGGAGGAGGTGTAACTATCAATCTAATCTGGCTTGTTCTCAAATTTACCATAATTTCCACACTTGAGAGGCTGGTGAAATGAAACAGCACTACTACACTTTCCCATTCATCAGCCGGAAGCAGAACAACTCCGAGAACCGGGCGAAAAATAATTAGGATGCGGGATCAGGTGTTGCGCGCGTGCATCTGTGCCTGTACAGGGGCACGCAGGCACATGAGCATTCACGGGAGGCAGCAGCAGTAGCACGGGGGCAGATGAGCACCACCAGTCATTTGACCTCGACAGGTGAATGCTTGCAGATGTACTCACAGCACACTTATTAGAAGAGGCCCAAATGCCCGAGAAAACTGCCGTCAGATTACGCCGGAAACAACAACGGCTTTTTAAACAACTACAGCCGCCAGAACGGTACCGGCGGCAGCACTGCAGGAGCTGCTCAGGAACCGCTGGGGCAACCCCAGCGCACCGGGTGCTTAGCGCGTGGCCCTGACCCCACCGCATGGCATGTCACCCTTGGGCAGGAAGCTTGACATTTTCTGGAAGCACCGGTGTCATTTCACGGGCTTTGCCGTCGCTTTGCGCTTGTGGGGTAACACTATAGAGTTTTTCAGAAAGTGTTGGAGCAACTTTGGTACCTTTTCCATTCAGGCACACTGGGAGTGAGCTGTGGGGCTGCTGCCAGGGGCTCTGCTCAGCACAGCATGGCTGGAGCTGGTCCAGGACCTCCTTCGAAAGACAGACTGGTCAGACACACAGCTATCCTGAATCATCAAGGATAATCCTATGTTCAAGTTCCTACGTTCCAGTTCAAGTTCAAGTTCCTACGTTCCAATTGGTGCCCGTTACCTCTTGGCCTGGATCATCAAAGATGATCCAGGACAAGAGGTAACGGGTACAAACTGGAACCTAGGAACTTCTATCAAAGCATGAGGAGGAACTTCTTTACTTTGAGGGTGGCAGAGCGCTGGAACAGGCTGCCCAGGGAGGCGGTAGAGTCTCCGACCCCAGAAACATTCAAAACCCGCCTGGAGGTCATCCTGTGCAACCTGCTGTAGGTGACCCTGCTCTGGCAGGGGGGTTGGGCTGGATGATCTCCAGAGCTCCTTTCCAACCCTAACCAATCTGTGATTCTGTGATCAGAGCTGTTCTTCGAAATCTGTTCCTAGGAAATCGCTGCGAGAAGGAGGATGCACCTGAGGAGCAGGCCTAAGATGGAGGATTGAACAAACAAGTAGCTCTTACCTGAGGAAACGGCTATCCCATGGAACAACTTCTGAGAAAGATTCTGCAACATTACTAGGGGTCCGCCAAAACATACAATTACTTGCCATGTTCCAGTTAAAGCCTAAACTATCGAGTTGGCATTTCTTTTTAAAAGTGTATAAAGAAGCGGTAATGGGCCAAATCCGCAAGCCACTAAATCAACACGATTTGCTTGCCTCCGCTGGAACACCCGCTCTCTATTTCAGTTCAGGAGCTAACACACACTATCTTAATATGCATTTAGGTTAATATTTGCACTTTGCAGGGCTAGGTAGATTGCACGGCTGGCACATATCAGACTAAATGTCACTTCCGAAAGCTAAGGGACCGAACCGGAAGCTGCCATTCAGAGGGACTACCTGACAACATGTGGAACCTCTCCGGAAAAGCCTTCCCACCTCAAGCAACTCCTTTTGATTAATCTTTCACATAGACAATACACGTTATATACACCGACACACCCCCCCGGCCTTTGCCTCCACAGATCCTGTGGTTGGCTAATTAAAGGAGGAGGTGTAACTATCAATCTAATCTGGCTTGTTCTCAAATTTACCATAATTTCCACACTTGAGAGGCTGGTGAAATGAAACAGCACTACTACACTTTCCCATTCATCAGCCGGAAGCAGAACAACTCAGAGAACCGGGCGAAAAATAATTAGGATGCGGGATCAGGTGTTGCGCGCGTGCATCTGTGCCTGTACAGGGGCACGCAGGCACATGAGCATTCACGGGAGGCAGCAGCAGTAGCACGGGGGCAGATGAGCACCACCAGTCATTTGACCTCGACAGGTGAATGCTTGCAGATGTACTCACAGCACACTTATTAGAAGAGGCCCAAATGCCCGAGAAAACTGCCGTCAGATTACGCCGGAAACAACAACGGCTTTTTAAACAACTACAGCCGCCAGAACGGTACCGGCGGCAGCACTGCAGGAGCTGCTCAGGAACCGCTGGGGCAACCCCAGCGCACCGGGTGCTCAGCGTTTGGCCCTGACCCCACCGCATGGCATGTCACCCTTGGGCAGGAAGCTTGGCATTTTCTGGAAGCACCGGTGTCATTTCACGGGCTTTGCCGTCGCTTTGCGCTTGTGGGGTAACACTATAGAGTTTTTCAGAAAGTGTTGGAGCAACTTTGGTACCTTTTCCATTCAGGCACACTGGGAGTGAGGTGTGGGGCTGCTGCCAGGGGCTCTGCTCAGCACAGCATGGCTGGAGCTGGCCCAGGACCTCCTTCGAAAGACAGACTGGTCAGACACACAGCTATCCTGAATCATCAAGGATAATCCTATGTTCAAGTTCCTACGTTCCAGTTCAAGTTCAAGTTCCTACGTTCCAATTGGTGCCCGTTACCTCTTGTCCTGGATCATCAAAGATGATCCAGGACAAGAGGTAACGGGTACAAACTGGAACCTAGGAACTTCTATCAAAGCATGAGGAGGAACTTCTTTACTTTGAGGGTGGCAGAGCGCTGGAACAGGCTGCCCAGGGAGGCGGTAGAGCCTCCGACTCCAGAAACATTCAAAACCCGCCTGGAGGTCATCCTGTGCAACCTGCTGTAAGTGACCCTGCTCTGTCAGGGGGGTTGGACTGGATGATCTCCAGAGGTCCTTTCCAACCCTAACCAATCTGTGATTCTGTGATCAGAGCTGTTCTTCGAAATCTGTTCCTAGGAAATCGCTGCGAGAAGGAGGATGCACCTGAGGAGCAGGCCTAAGATGGAGGATTGAACAAACAAGTAGCTCTTACCTGAGGAATCGGCTATCCCATGGAACAACTTCTGAGAAAGATTCTGCAACATTACTAGGGGTCCGCCAAAGCATACAATTACTTGCCATGTTCCAGTTAAAGCCTAAACTATCGAGTTGGCATTTCTTTTTAAAAGTGTATAAAGAAGCGGTAATGGGCCAAATCCGCAAGCCACTGTAAATCAACACGATTTGCTTGCCTCCGCTGGAACACCCGCTCTCTATTTCAGTTCAGGAGCTAACACACACTATCTTAATATGCATTTAGGTTAATATTTGCACTTTGCAGGGCTAGGTAGATTGCACGGCTGGCACATATCAGACTAAATGTCACTTCCGAAAGCTAAGGGACCGAACCAGAAGCTGCCATTCAGAGGGACTACCTGACAACATGTGGAACCTCTCCGGAAAGCCTTCCCACCTCAAGCAACTCCTTTTGATTAATCTTTCACATAGACAATACACGTTATATACACCGACACACCCCCCCGGCCTTTGCCTCCACAGATCCTGTGGTTGGCTAATTAAAGGAGGAGGTGTAACTATCAATCTAATCTGGCTTGTTCTCAAATTTACCATAATTTCCACACTTGAGAGGCTGGTGAAATGAAACAGCACTACTACACTTTCCCATTCATCAGCCGGAAGCAGAACAACTCAGAGAACCGGGCGAAAAATAATTAGGATGCGGGATCAGGTGTTGCGCGCATGCATCTGTGCCTGTACAGGGGCACGCAGGCACATGAGCATTCACGGGAGGCAGCAGCAGCAGTAGCACGGGGGCAGATGAGCACCACCAGTCATTTGACCTCGACAGGTGAATGCTTGCAGATGTACTCACAGCACACTTATTAGAAGAGGCCCAAATGCCCGAGAAAACTGCCGTCAGATTACGCCGGAAACAACAACGGCTTTTTAAACAACTACAGCCGCCAGAACGGTACCGGCGGCAGCACTGCAGGAGCTGCTCAGGAACCGCTGGGGCAACCCCAGCGCACCGGGTGCTCAGCGCGTGGGCCTGACCCCACCGCATGGCATGTCACCCTTGGGCAGGAAGCTTGACATTTTCTGGAAGCACCGGTGTCATTTCACGGGCTTTGCCGTCGCTTTGCGCTTGTGGGGTAACACTATAGAGTTTTTCAGAAAGTGTTGGAGCAACTTTGGTACCTTTTCCATTTAAGCACACTGGGAGTGAGGTGTGGGGCTGCTGCCAGGGGCTCTGCTCAGCACAGCATGGCTGGAGCTGGCCCAGGACCTCCTTCGAAAGACAGACTGGTCAGACACACAGCTATCCTGAATCATCAAGGATAATCCTATGTTCAAGTTCCTACGTTCCAGTTCAAGTTCAAGTTCCTACGTTCCAATTGGTGCCCGTTACCTCTTGTCCTGGATCATCAAAGATGATCCAGGACAAGAGGTAACGGGTACAAACTGGAACCTAGGAACTTCTATCAAAGCATGAGGAGGAACTTCTTTACTTTGAGGGTGGCAGAGCGCTGGAACAGGCTGCCCAGGGAGGCGGTAGAGTCTCCCACCCCAGAAACATTCAAAACCCGCCTGGAGGTCATCCTGTGCAACCTGCTGTAGGTGACCCTGCTCTGGCAGGGGGGTTGGACTGGATGATCTCCAGAGCTCCTTTCCAACCTTAACCAATCTGTGATTCTGTGACCAGAGCTGTTCTTTGAATTCTGTTCCTAGGAAATCGCTGCGAGAAGGAGGATGCACCTGAGGAGCAGGCCTAAGATGGAGGATTGAACAAACAAGTAGCTCTTACCTGAGGAATCGGCTATCCCATGGAACAACTTCTGAGAAAGATTCTGCAACATTACTAGGGGTCCGCCAAAACATACAATTACTTGCCATGTTCCATGTAAAGCCTAAACTATCGAGTTGGCATTTCTTTTTAAAAGTGTATAAAGAAGCGGTAATGGGCCAAATCCTCAAGCCACTGTAAATCAACACGATTTGCTTGCCTCCGCTGGAACACCCGCTCTCTATTTCAGTTCAGGAGCTAACACACACTATCTTAATATGCATTTAGGTTAATATTTGCACTTTGCAGGGCTAGGTAGATTGCACGGCTGGCACATATCAGACTAAATGTCACTTCCGAAAGCTAAGGGACCGAACCAGAAGCTGCCATTCAGAGGGACTACCTGACAACATGTGGAACCTCTCCGGAAAGCCTTCCCACCTCAAGCAACTCCTTTTGATTAATCTTTCACATAGACAATACACGTTATATACACCGACACACCCCCCCGGCCTTTGCCTCCACAGATCCTGTGGTTGGCTAATTAAAGGAGGAGGTGTAACTATCAATCTAATCTGGCTTGTTCTCAAATTTACCATAATTTCCACACTTGAGAGGCTGGTGAAATGAAACAGCACTACTACACTTTCCCATTCATCAGCCGGAAGCAGAACAACTCAGAGAACCGGGCGAAAAATAATTAGGATGCGGGATCAGGTGTTGCGCGCATGCATCTGTGCCTGTACAGGGGCACGCAGGCACATGAGCATTCACGGGAGGCAGCAGCAGCAGTAGCACGGGGGCAGATGAGCACCACCAGTCATTTGACCTCGACAGGTGAATGCTTGCAGATGTACTCACAGCACACTTATTAGAAGAGGCCCAAATGCCCGAGAAAACTGCCGTCAGATTACGCCGGAAACAACAACGGCTTTTTAAACAACTACAGCCGCCAGAACGGTACCGGCGGCAGCACTGCAGGAGCTGCTCAGGAACCGCTGGGGCAACCCCAGCGCACCGGGTGCTCAGCGCGTGGGCCTGACCCCACCGCATGGCATGTCACCCTTGGGCAGGAAGCTTGACATTTTCTGGAAGCACCGGTGTCATTTCACGGGCTTTGCCGTCGCTTTGCGCTTGTGGGGTAACACTATAGAGTTTTTCAGAAAGTGTTGGAGCAACTTTGGTACCTTTTCCATTTAAGCACACTGGGAGTGAGGTGTGGGGCTGCTGCCAGGGGCTCTGCTCAGCACAGCATGGCTGGAGCTGGCCCAGGACCTCCTTCGAAAGACAGACTGGTCAGACACACAGCTATCCTGAATCATCAAGGATAATCCTATGTTCAAGTTCCTACGTTCCAGTTCAAGTTCAAGTTCCTACGTTCCAATTGGTGCCCGTTACCTCTTGTCCTGGATCATCAAAGATGATCCAGGACAAGAGGTAACGGGTACAAACTGGAACCTAGGAACTTCTATCAAAGCATGAGGAGGAACTTCTTTACTTTGAGGGTGGCAGAGCGCTGGAACAGGCTGCCCAGGGAGGCGGTAGAGTCTCCCACCCCAGAAACATTCAAAACCCGCCTGGAGGTCATCCTGTGCAACCTGCTGTAGGTGACCCTGCTCTGGCAGGGGGGTTGGACTGGATGATCTCCAGAGCTCCTTTCCAACCTTAACCAATCTGTGATTCTGTGACCAGAGCTGTTCTTTGAATTCTGTTCCTAGGAAATCGCTGCGAGAAGGAGGATGCACCTGAGGAGCAGGCCTAAGATGGAGGATTGAACAAACAAGTAGCTCTTACCTGAGGAATCGGCTATCCCATGGAACAACTTCTGAGAAAGATTCTGCAACATTACTAGGGGTCCGCCAAAGCATACAATTACTTGCCATGTTCCATGTAAAGCCTAAACTATCGAGTTGGCATTTCTTTTTAAAAGTGTATAAAGAAGCGGTAATGGGCCAAATCCTCAAGCCACTGTAAATCAACACGATTTGCTTGCCTCCGCTGGAACACCCGCTCTCTATTGCAGTTCAGGAGCTAACACACAGTATCTTAATATGCATTTAGGTTAATATTTGCACTTTGCAGGGCTAGGTAGATTGCACGGCTGGCACATATCAGACTAAATGTCACTTCCGAAAGCTAAGGGACCGAACCGGAAGCTGCCATTCAGAGGGACTACCTGACAACATGTGGAACCTCTCCGGAAAAGCCTTCCCACCTCAAGCAACTCCTTTTGATTAATCTTTCACATAGACAATACACGTTATATACACCGACACACCCCCCCGGCCTTTGCCTCCACAGATCCTGTGGTTGGCTAATTAAAGGAGGAGGTGTAACTATCAATCTAATCTCGCTTGTTCTCAAATTTACCATAATTTCCACACTTGAGAGGCTGGTGAAATGAAACAGCACTACTACACTTTCCCATTCATCAGCCGGAAGCAGAACAACTCAGAGAACCGGGCGAAAAATAATTAGGATGCGGGATCAGGTGTTGCGCGCGTGCATCTGTGCCTGTACAGGGGCACGCAGGCACATGAGCATTCACGGGAGGCAGCAGCAGTAGCACGGGGGCAGATGAGCACCACCAGTCATTTGACCTCGACAGGTGAATGCTTGCAGATGTACTCACAGCACACTTATTAGAAGAGGCCCAAATGCCCGAGAAAACTGCCGTCAGATTACGCCGGAAACAACAACGGCTTTTTAAACAACTACAGCCGCCAGAACGGTACCGGCGGCAGCACTGCAGGAGCTGCTCAGGAACCGCTGGGGCAACCCCAGCGCACCGGGTGCTCAGCGCGTGGCCCTGACCCCACCGCATGGCATGCCACCCTTGGGCAGGAAGCTTGACATTTTCTGGAAGCACCGGTGTCATTTCACGGGCTTTGCCGTCGCTTTGCGCTTGTGGGGTAACACTATAGAGTTTTTCAGAAAGTGTTGGAGCAACTTTGGTACCTTTTCCATTCAGGCACACTGGGAGTGAGGTGTGGGGCTGCTGCCAGGGGCTCTGCTCAGCACAGCATGGCTGGAGCTGGCCCAGGACCTCCTTCGAAAGACACACTGGTCAGACACACAGCTATCCTGAATCATCAAGGATAATCCTATGTTCAAGTTCAAGTTCCTACCTTCCAGTTCAAGTTCAAGTTCCTACGTTCCAATTGGTGCCCGTTACCTCTTGTCCTGGATCATCAAAGATGATCCAGGACAAGAGGTAACAGGTACAAACTGGAACCTAGGAACTTCTATCAAAGCATGAGGAGGAACTTCTTTACTTTGAGGGTGGCAGAGCGCTGGAACAGGCTGCCCAGGGAGGCGGTAGAGTCTCCCACCCCAGAGACATTCAAAACCCGCCTGGAGGTCATCCTGTGCAACCTGCTGTAGGTGACCCTGCTCTGGCAGGGGGTTGGACTGGATGATCTCCAGAGGTCCTTTCCAACCCTAACCAATCTGTGATTCTGTGATCAGAGCTGTTCTTCGAAATCTGTTCCTAGGAAATCGCTGCGAGAAGGAGGATGCACCTGAGGAGCAGGCCTAAGATGGAGGATTGAACAAACAAGTAGCTCTTACCTGAGGAATCGGCTATCCCATGGAACAACTTCAGAGAAAGATTCTGCAACATTACTAGGGGTCCGCCAAAACATACAATTACTTGCCATGTTCCAGTTAAAGCCTAAACTATCGAGTTGGCATTTCTTTTTAAAAGTGTATAAAGAAGCGGTAATGGGCCAAATCCTCAAGCCACTCTAAATCAACACGATTTGCTTGCCTCCACTGGAACACCCGCTCTCTATTTCAGTTCAGGAGCTAACACACAGTATCTTAATATGCATTTAGGTTAATATTTGCACTTTGCAGGGCTAGGTAGATTGCACGGCTGGCACATATCAGACTAAATGTCACTTCCGAAAGCTAAGGGACCGAACCGGAAGCTGCCATTCAGAGGGACTACCTGACAACATGTGGAACCTCTCCGGAAAAGCCTTCCCACCTCAAGCAACTCCTTTTGATTAATCTTTCACATAGACAATACACGTTACTATTTTAAAAAGCTGAATTTTTAAGGACAGAATACCTTAACGAACAGAGGAAAATGTGAACCAATTAGCATCTTCAAGCACTCTGAGACGCAGGGAGAGAAGGCCTACATAGAGTAGCCAGGTCCCTTCAGAGACCACAGCTGTAGCCCCTCTCTGCAATGTTGCCCCCTGGCAGCTAGACCGGGTCCAACCCCAGGACCCAGACACACTGCCAGTCACTCCAGAGTGTCATTAAGATGCACGGCACCACGGCGCAATTCAAATCAATGTTTCTTTCCTGCACGTTGCAGCGGGCGAGGTAGCAAAGGTTGACATGAAAAGTGGGAGAGCTGCCCAGTAACCATGAGGTTTTGTATCATGCGAACTTACAAAATGGTCTGGAATAAAGAATCTGTGCAGTATTGCCTTTCACACGGTGTCTAATCTCGCACCGCTAGACAACTTCAACTACGAGTATCTGGCAGAACTCGAGATGGTTTCACAAAGACTTGTCATCCTCCTTCACCAGATCACTCTCTGGAAGGCGTGAGGGAGGGGGAGTTGAAATACATCATATTAGAATGAATAGAAATGGTAATGATCGGGCTCTTCCACAACACTTCCGCTCTAAGTAATCAGTTAATTAACCCTGAATCGAGCGGGCTTGCTGGTCAGGAATACAGCAGTTGGATTGACAACAGCTTCCAGACTCCTGCTTCTCAAGGACAAGATTCGGTAACCCTTATTGATGTTAAACATTAGCTTACCCTGTGAGCAACCTCCAGAAATCAAGAGCGATTGTGCTACGTGAGGAAGACTGGCAGAATCTCATACCAATTTACAAGACAAGAAAGAACAGACAAGAAAGAACCTCCAGCAATCTCGCCATGGTAAAATCGTATGCCCCCCCACCGACACGCCCCCTGGCCTTTGCCTCCACAGATCCTGTGGTTGGCTAATTAAAGGAGGAGGTGTAACTATCAATCTAATCTGGCTTGTTCTCAAATTTACCATAATTTCCACACTTGAGAGGCTGGTGAAATGAAACAGCACTACTACACTTTCACATTCATCAGCCGGAAGCAGAACAACTCCGAGAACCGGGCGAAAAATAATTAGGATGCGGGATCAGGTGTTGCGCGCGTGCATCTGTGCCTGTACAGGGGCACGCAGGCACATGAGCATTCACGGGAGGCAGCAGCAGTAGCACGGGGGCAGATGAGCACCACCAGTCATTTGACCTCGACAGGTGAATGCTTGCAGATGTACTCACAGCACACTTATTAGAAGAGGCCCAAATGCCCGAGAAAACTGCCGTCAGATTACGCCGGAAACAACAACGGCTTTTTAAACAACTACAGCCGCCAGAACGGTACCGGCGGCAGCACTGCAGGAGCTGCTCAGGAACCGCTGGGGCAACCCCAGCGCACCGGGTGCTCAGCGCGTGGCCCTGACCCCACCGCATGGCATGTCACCCTTGGGCAGGAAGCTTGGCATTTTCTGGAAGCACCGGTGTCATTTCACGGGCTTTGCCGTCGCTTTGCGCTTGTGGGGTAACACTATAGAGTTTTTCAGAAAGTGTTGGAGCAACTTTGGTACCTTTTCCATTCAGGCACACTGGGAGTGAGCTGTGGGGCTGCTGCCAGGGGCTCTGCTCAGCACAGCATGGCTGGAGCTGGCCCAGGACCTCCTTCGAAAGACAGACTGGTCAGACACACAGCTATCCTGAATCATCAAGGATAATCCTATGTTCAAGTTCCTACGTTCCAGTTCAAGTTCAAGTTCCTACGTTCCAATTGGTGCCCGTTACCTCTTGTCCTGGATCATCTTTGATGATCCAGGACAAGAGGTAACGGGTACAAACTGGAACCTAGGAACTTCTATCAAAGCATGAGGAGGAACTTCTTTACTTTGAGGGTGGCAGAGCGCTGGAACAGGCTGCCCAGGGAGGCGGTAGAGCCTCCGACTCCAGAAACATTCAAAACCCGCCTGGAGGTCATCCTGTGCAACCTGCTGTAAGTGACCCTGCTCTGTCAGGGGGGTTGGACTGGATGATCTCCAGAGCTCCTTTCCAAACCTAACCAATCTGTGATTCTGTGATCAGAGCTGTTCTTCGAAATCTGTTCCTAGGAAATCGCTGCGAGAAGGAGGATGCACCTGAGGAGCAGGCCTAAGATGGAGGATTGAACAAACAAGTAGCTCTTACCTGAGGAATCGGCTATCCCATGGAACAACTTCTGAGAAAGATTCTGCAACATTACTAGGGGTCCGCCAAAGCATACAATTACTTGCCATGTTCCAGTTAAAGCCTAAACTATCGAGTTGGCATTTCTTTTTAAAAGTGTATAAAGAAGCGGTAATGGGCCAAATCCTCAAGCCACTGTAAATCAACACGATTTGCTTGCCTCCGCTGGAACACCCGCTCTCTATTTCAGTTCAGGAGCTAACACACAGTATCTTAATATGCATTTAGGTTAATATTTGCACTTTGCAGGGCTAGGCAGATTGCACGGCTGGCACATATCAGACTAAATGTCACTTCCGAAAGCTAAGGGACCGAACCGGAAGCTGCCATTCAGAGGGACTACCTGACAACATGTGGAACCTCTCCGGAAAAGCCTTCCCACCTCAAGCAACTCCTTTTGATTAATCTTTCACATAGACAATACACGTTATATACACCGACACACCCCCCCGGCCTTTGCCTCCACAGATCCTGTGGTTGGCTAATTAAAGGAGGAGGTGTAACTATCAATCTAATCTGGCTTGTTCTCAAATTTACCATAATTTCCACACTTGAGAGGCTGGTGAAATGAAACAGCACTACTACACTTTCCCATTCATCAGCCGGAAGCAGAACAACTCCGAGAACCGGGCGAAAAATAATTAGGATGCGGGATCAGGTGTTGCGCGCGTGCATCTGTGCCTGTACAGGGGCACGCAGGCACATGAGCATTCACGGGAGGCAGCAGCAGTAGCACGGGGGGAGATGAGCACCACCAGTCATTTGACCTCGACAGGTGAATGCTTGCAGATGTACTCACAGCACACTTATTCGAAGAGGCCCAAATGCCCGAGAAAACTGCCGTCAGATTACGCCGGAAACAACAACGGCTTTTTAAACAACTACAGCCGCCAGAACGGTACCGGCGGCAGCACTGCAGGAGCTGCTCAGGAACCGCTGGGGCAACCCCAGCGCACCGGGTGCTCAGCGCGTGGCCCTGACCCCACCGCATGGCATGCCACCCTTGGGCAGGAAGCTTGACATTTTCTGGAAGCACCGGTGTCATTTCACGGGCTTTGCCGTCGCTTTGCGCTTGTGGGGTAACACTATAGAGTTTTTCAGAAAGTGTTGGAGCAACTTTGGTACCTTTTCCATTCAGGCACACTGGGAGTGAGGTGTGGGGCTGCTGCCAGGGGCTCTGCTCAGCACAGCATGGCTGGAGCTGGCCCAGGACCTCCTTCGAAAGACACACTGGTCAGACACACAGCTATCCTGAATCATCAAGGATAATCCTATGTTCAAGTTCAAGTTCCTACCTTCCAGTTCAAGTTCAAGTTCCTACGTTCCAATTGGTGCCCGTTACCTCTTGTCCTGGATCATCAAAGATGATCCAGGACAAGAGGTAACAGGTACAAACTGGAACCTAGGAACTTCTATCAAAGCATGAGGAGGAACTTCTTTACTTTGAGGGTGGCAGAGCGCTGGAACAGGCTGCCCAGGGAGGCGGTAGAGTCTCCCACCCCAGAGACATTCAAAACCCGCCTGGAGGTCATCCTGTGCAACCTGCTGTAGGTGACCCTGCTCTGGCAGGGGGTTGGACTGGATGATCTCCAGAGGTCCTTTCCAACCCTAACCAATCTGTGATTCTGTGATCAGAGCTGTTCTTCGAAATCTGTTCCTAGGAAATCGCTGCGAGAAGGAGGATGCACCTGAGGAGCAGGCCTAAGATGGAGGATTGAACAAACAAGTAGCTCTTACCTGAGGAATCGGCTATCCCATGGAACAACTTCAGAGAAAGATTCTGCAACATTACTAGGGGTCCGCCAAAACATACAATTACTTGCCATGTTCCAGTTAAAGCCTAAACTATCGAGTTGGCATTTCTTTTTAAAAGTGTATAAAGAAGCGGTAATGGGCCAAATCCTCAAGCCACTCTAAATCAACACGATTTGCTTGCCTCCACTGGAACACCCGCTCTCTATTTCAGTTCAGGAGCTAACACACAGTATCTTAATATGCATTTAGGTTAATATTTGCACTTTGCAGGGCTAGGTAGATTGCACGGCTGGCACATATCAGACTAAATGTCACTTCCGAAAGCTAAGGGACCGAACCGGAAGCTGCCATTCAGAGGGACTACCTGACAACATGTGGAACCTCTCCGGAAAAGCCTTCCCACCTCAAGCAACTCCTTTTGATTAATCTTTCACATAGACAATACACGTTACTATTTTAAAAAGCTGAATTTTTAAGGACAGAATACCTTAACGAACAGAGGAAAATGTGAACCAATTAGCATCTTCAAGCACTCTGAGACGCAGGGAGAGAAGGCCTACATAGAGTAGCCAGGTCCCTTCAGAGACCACAGCTGTAGCCCCTCTCTGCAATGTTGCCCCCTGGCAGCTAGACCGGGTCCAACCCCAGGACCCAGACACACTGCCAGTCACTCCAGAGTGTCATTAAGATGCACGGCACCACGGCGCAATTCAAATCAATGTTTCTTTCCTGCACGTTGCAGCGGGCGAGGTAGCAAAGGTTGACATGAAAAGTGGGAGAGCTGCCCAGTAACCATGAGGTTTTGTATCATGCGAACTTACAAAATGGTCTGGAATAAAGAATCTGTGCAGTATTGCCTTTCACACGGTGTCTAATCTCGCACCGCTAGACAACTTCAACTACGAGTATCTGGCAGAACTCGAGATGGTTTCACAAAGACTTGTCATCCTCCTTCACCAGATCACTCTCTGGAAGGCGTGAGGGAGGGGGAGTTGAAATACATCATATTAGAATGAATAGAAATGGTAATGATCGGGCTCTTCCACAACACTTCCGCTCTAAGTAATCAGTTAATTAACCCTGAATCGAGCGGGCTTGCTGGTCAGGAATACAGCAGTTGGATTGACAACAGCTTCCAGACTCCTGCTTCTCAAGGACAAGATTCGGTAACCCTTATTGATGTTAAACATTAGCTTACCCTGTGAGCAACCTCCAGAAATCAAGAGCGATTGTGCTACGTGAGGAAGACTGGCAGAATCTCATACCAATTTACAAGACAAGAAAGAACAGACAAGAAAGAACCTCCAGCAATCTCGCCATGGTAAAATCGTATGCCCCCCCACCGACACGCCCCCCGGCCTTTGCCTCCACAGATCCTGTGGTTGGCTAATTAAAGGAGGAGGTGTAACTATCAATCTAATCTGGCTTGTTCTCAAATTTACCATAATTTCCACACTTGAGAGGCTGGTGAAATGAAACAGCACTACTACACTTTCCCATTCATCAGCCGGAAGCAGAACAACTCCGAGAACCGGGCGAAAAATAATTAGGATGCGGGATCAGGTGTTGCGCGCGTGCATCTGTGCCTGTACAGGGGCACGCAGGCACATGAGCATTCACGGGAGGCAGCAGCAGTAGCACGGGGGCAGATGAGCACCACCAGTCATTTGACCTCGACAGGTGAATGCTTGCAGATGTACTCACAGCACACTTATTAGAAGAGGCCCAAATGCCCGAGAAAACTGCCGTCAGATTACGCCGGAAACAACAACGGCTTTTTAAACAACTACAGCCGCCAGAACGGTACCGGCGGCAGCACTGCAGGAGCTGCTCAGGAACTGCTGGGGCAACCCCAGCGCACCGGGTGCTCAGCGCGTGGCCCTGACCCCACCGCATGGCATGTCACCCTTGGGCAGGAAGCTTGGCATTTTCTGGAAGCACCGGTGTCATTTCACGGGCTTTGCCGTCGCTTTGCGCTTGTGGGGTAACACTATAGAGTTTTTCAGAAAGTGTTGGAGCAACTTTGGTACCTTTTCCATTCAGGCACACTGGGAGTGAGCTGTGGGGCTGCTGCCAGGGGCTCTGCTCAGCACAGCATGGCTGGAGCTGGCCCAGGACCTCCTTCGAAAGACAGACTGGTCAGACACACAGCTATCCTGAATCATCAAGGATAATCCTATGTTCAAGTTCCTACGTTCCAGTTCAAGTTCAAGTTCCTACGTTCCAATTGGTGCCCGTTACCTCTTGTCCTGGATCATCAAAGATGATCCAGGACAAGAGGTAACGGGTACAAACTGGAACCTAGGAACTTCTATCAAAGCATGAGGAGGAACTTCTTTACTTTGAGGGTGGCAGAGCGCTGGAACAGGCTGCCCAGGGAGGCGGTAGAGCCTCCGACTCCAGAAACATTCAAAACCCGCCTGGAGGTCATCCTGTGCAACCTGCTGTAAGTGACCCTGCTCTGTCAGGGGGGTTGGACTGGATGATCTCCAGAGCTCCTTTCCAAACCTAACCAATCTGTGATTCTGTGATCAGAGCTGTTCTTCGAAATCTGTTCCTAGGAAATCGCTGCGAGAAGGAGGATGCACCTGAGGAGCAGGCCTAAGATGGAGGATTGAACAAACAAGTAGCTCTTACCTGAGGAATCGGCTATCCCATGGAACAACTTCTGAGAAAGATTCTGCAACATTACTAGGGGTCCGCCAAAGCATACAATTACTTGCCATGTTCCAGTTAAAGCCTAAACTATCGAGTTGGCATTTCTTTTTAAAAGTGTATAAAGAAGCGGTAATGGGCCAAATCCTCAAGCCACTCTAAATCAACACGATTTGCTTGCCTCCGCTGGAACACCCGCTCTCTATTTCAGTTCAGGAGCTAACACACAGTATCTTAATATGCATTTAGGTTAATATTTGCACTTTGCAGGGCTAGGCAGATTGCACGGCTGGCACATATCAGACTAAATGTCACTTCCGAAAGCTAAGGGACCGAACCGGAAGCTGCCATTCAGAGGGACTACCTGACAACATGTGGAACCTCTCCGGAAAAGCCTTCCCACCTCAAGCAACTCCTTTTGATTAATCTTTCACATAGACAATACACGTTATATACACCGACACACCCCCCCGGCCTTTGCCTCCACAGATCCTGTGGTTGGCTAATTAAAGGAGGAGGTGTAACTATCAATCTAATCTGGCTTGTTCTCAAATGTACCATAATTTCCACACTTGAGAGGCTGGTGAAATGAAACAGCACTACTACACTTTCCCATTCATCAGCCGGAAGCAGAACAACTCCGAGAACCGGGCGAAAAATAATTAGGATGCGGGATCAGGTGTTGCGCGCGTGCATCTGTGCCTGTACAGGGGCACGCAGGCACATGAGCATTCACGGGAGGCAGCAGCAGTAGCACGGGGGCAGATGAGCACCACCAGTCATTTGACCTCGACAGGTGAATGCTTGCAGATGTACTCACAGCACACTTATTAGAAGAGGCCCAAATGCCCGAGAAAACTGCCGTCAGATTACGCCGGAAACAACAACGGCTTTTTAAACAACTACAGCCGCCAGAACGGTACCGGCGGCAGCACTGCAGGAGCTGCTCAGGAACCGCTGGGGCAACCCCAGCGCACCGGGTGCTCAGCGCGTGGGCCTGACCCCACCGCATGGCATGTCACCCTTGGGCAGGAAGCTTGACATTTTCTGGAAGCACCGGTGTCATTTCACGGGCTTTGCCGTCGCTTTGCGCTTGTGGGGTAACACTATAGAGTTTTTCAGAAAGTGTTGGAGCAGCTTTGGTACCTTTTCCATTCAGGCACACTGGGAGTGAGCTGTGGGGCTGCTGCCAGGGGCTCTGCTCAGCACAGCATGGCTGGAGCTGGTCCAGGACCTCCTTCGAAAGACAGACTGGTCAGACACACAGCTATCCTGAATCATCAAGGATAATCCTATGTTCAAGTTCAAGTTCCTACCTTCCAGTTCAAGTTCAAGTTCCTACGTTCCAATTGGTGCCCGTTACCTCTTGTCCTGGATCATCAAAGATGATCCAGGACAAGAGGTAACGGGTACAAACTGGAACCTAGGAACTTCTATCAAAGTATGAGGAGGGACTTCTTTACTTTGAGGGTGGCAGAGCGCTAGAACAGGCTGCCCAGGGAGGCAGTAGAGTCTCCGACCCCAGAGACATTCATAACCCGCCTGGAGGTCATCCTGTGCAACCTGCTGTAGGTGACCCTGCTCTGGCAGGGGGTTGGACTGGATGATCTCCAGAGCTCCTTTCCAACCCTAACCAATCTGTGATTCTGTGATCAGAGCTGTTCTTCGAAATCTGTTCCTAGGAAATCGCTGCGAGAAGGAGGATGCACCTGAGGAGCAGGCCTAAGATGGAGGATTGAACAAACAAGTAGCTCTTACCTGAGGAATCGGCTATCCCATGGAACAACTTCTGAGAAAGATTCTGCAACATTACTAGGGGTCCGCCAAAGCATACAATTACTTGCCATGTTCCAGTTAAAGCCTAAACTATCGAGTTGGCATTTCTTTTTAAAAGTGTATAAAGAAGCGGTAATGGGCCAAATCCTCAAGCCACTGTAAATCAACACGATTTGCTTGCCTCCGCTGGAACACCCGCTCTCTATTTCAGTTCAGGAGCTAACACACAGTATCTTAATATGCATTTAGGTTAATATTTGCACTTTGCAGGGCTAGGCAGATTGCACGGCTGGCACATATCAGACTAAATGTCACTTCCGAAAGCTAAGGGACCGAACCGGAAGCTGCCATTCAGAGGGACTACCTGACAACATGTGGAACCTCTCCGGAAAAGCCTTCCCACCTCAAGCAACTCCTTTTGATTAATCTTTCACATAGACAATACACGTTATATACACCGACACACCCCCCCGGCCTTTGCCTCCACAGATCCTGTGGTTGGCTAATTAAAGGAGGAGGTGTAACTATCAATCTAATCTGGCTTGTTCTCAAATTTACCATAATTTCCACACTTGAGAGGCTGGTGAAATGAAACAGCACTACTACACTTTCCCATTCATCAGCCGGAAGCAGAACAACTCCGAGAACCGGGCGAAAAATAATTAGGATGCGGGATCAGGTGTTGCGCGCGTGCATCTGTGCCTGTACAGGGGCACGCAGGCACATGAGCATTCACGGGAGGCAGCAGCAGTAGCACGGGGGGAGATGAGCACCACCAGTCATTTGACCTCGACAGGTGAATGCTTGCAGATGTACTCACAGCACACTTATTCGAAGAGGCCCAAATGCCCGAGAAAACTGCCGTCAGATTACGCCGGAAACAACAACGGCTTTTTAAACAACTACAGCCGCCAGAACGGTACCGGCGGCAGCACTGCAGGAGCTGCTCAGGAACCGCTGGGGCAACCCCAGCGCACCGGGTGCTCAGCGCGTGGCCCTGACCCCACCGCATGGCATGCCACCCTTGGGCAGGAAGCTTGACATTTTCTGGAAGCACCGGTGTCATTTCACGGGCTTTGCCGTCGCTTTGCGCTTGTGGGGTAACACTATAGAGTTTTTCAGAAAGTGTTGGAGCAACTTTGGTACCTTTTCCATTCAGGCACACTGGGAGTGAGGTGTGGGGCTGCTGCCAGGGGCTCTGCTCAGCACAGCATGGCTGGAGCTGGCCCAGGACCTCCTTCGAAAGACACACTGGTCAGACACACAGCTATCCTGAATCATCAAGGATAATCCTATGTTCAAGTTCAAGTTCCTACCTTCCAGTTCAAGTTCAAGTTCCTACGTTCCAATTGGTGCCCGTTACCTCTTGTCCTGGATCATCAAAGATGATCCAGGACAAGAGGTAACAGGTACAAACTGGAACCTAGGAACTTCTATCAAAGCATGAGGAGGAACTTCTTTACTTTGAGGGTGGCAGAGCGCTGGAACAGGCTGCCCAGGGAGGCGGTAGAGTCTCCCACCCCAGAGACATTCAAAACCCGCCTGGAGGTCATCCTGTGCAACCTGCTGTAGGTGACCCTGCTCTGGCAGGGGGTTGGACTGGATGATCTCCAGAGGTCCTTTCCAACCCTAACCAATCTGTGATTCTGTGATCAGAGCTGTTCTTCGAAATCTGTTCCTAGGAAATCGCTGCGAGAAGGAGGATGCACCTGAGGAGCAGGCCTAAGATGGAGGATTGAACAAACAAGTAGCTCTTACCTGAGGAATCGGCTATCCCATGGAACAACTTCAGAGAAAGATTCTGCAACATTACTAGGGGTCCGCCAAAACATACAATTACTTGCCATGTTCCAGTTAAAGCCTAAACTATCGAGTTGGCATTTCTTTTTAAAAGTGTATAAAGAAGCGGTAATGGGCCAAATCCTCAAGCCACTCTAAATCAACACGATTTGCTTGCCTCCACTGGAACACCCGCTCTCTATTTCAGTTCAGGAGCTAACACACAGTATCTTAATATGCATTTAGGTTAATATTTGCACTTTGCAGGGCTAGGTAGATTGCACGGCTGGCACATATCAGACTAAATGTCACTTCCGAAAGCTAAGGGACCGAACCAGAAGCTGCCATTCAGAGGGACTACCTGACAACATGTGGAACCTCTCCGGAAAAGCCTTCCCACCTCAAGCAACTCCTTTTGATTAATCTTTCACATAGACAATACACGTTACTATTTTAAAAAGCTGAATTTTTAAGGACAGAATACCTTAACGAACAGAGGAAAATGTGAACCAATTAGCATCTTCAAGCACTCTGAGACGCAGGGAGAGAAGGCCTACATAGAGTAGCCAGGTCCCTTCAGAGACCACAGCTGTAGCCCCTCTCTGCAATGTTGCCCCCTGGCAGCTAGACCGGGTCCAACCCCAGGACCCAGACACACTGCCAGTCACTCCAGAGTGTCATTAAGATGCACGGCACCACGGCGCAATTCAAATCAATGTTTCTTTCCTGCACGTTGCAGCGGGCGAGGTAGCAAAGGTTGACATGAAAAGTGGGAGAGCTGCCCAGTAACCATGAGGTTTTGTATCATGCGAACTTACAAAATGGTCTGGAATAAAGAATCTGTGCAGTATTGCCTTTCACACGGTGTCTAATCTCGCACCGCTAGACAACTTCAACTACGAGTATCTGGCAGAACTCGAGATGGTTTCACAAAGACTTGTCATCCTCCTTCACCAGATCACTCTCTGGAAGGCGTGAGGGAGGGGGAGTTGAAATACATCATATTAGAATGAATAGAAATGGTAATGATCGGGCTCTTCCACAACACTTCCGCTCTAAGTAATCAGTTAATTAACCCTGAATCGAGCGGGCTTGCTGGTCAGGAATACAGCAGTTGGATTGACAACAGCTTCCAGACTCCTGCTTCTCAAGGACAAGATTCGGTAACCCTTATTGATGTTAAACATTAGCTTACCCTGTGAGCAACCTCCAGAAATCAAGAGCGATTGTGCTACGTGAGGAAGACTGGCAGAATCTCATACCAATTTACAAGACAAGAAAGAACAGACAAGAAAGAACCTCCAGCAATCTCGCCATGGTAAAATCGTATGCCCCCCCACCGACACGCCCCCCGGCCTTTGCCTCCACAGATCCTGTGGTTGGCTAATTAAAGGAGGAGGTGTAACTATCAATCTAATCTGGCTTGTTCTCAAATTTACCATAATTTCCACACTTGAGAGGCTGGTGAAATGAAACAGCACTACTACACTTTCCCATTCATCAGCCGGAAGCAGAACAACTCCGAGAACCGGGCGAAAAATAATTAGGATGCGGGATCAGGTGTTGCGCGCGTGCATCTGTGCCTGTACAGGGGCACGCAGGCACATGAGCATTCACGGGAGGCAGCAGCAGTAGCACGGGGGCAGATGAGCACCACCAGTCATTTGACCTCGACAGGTGAATGCTTGCAGATGTACTCACAGCACACTTATTAGAAGAGGCCCAAATGCCCGAGAAAACTGCCGTCAGATTACGCCGGAAACAACAACGGCTTTTTAAACAACTACAGCCGCCAGAACGGTACCGGCGGCAGCACTGCAGGAGCTGCTCAGGAACTGCTGGGGCAACCCCAGCGCACCGGGTGCTCAGCGCGTGGCCCTGACCCCACCGCATGGCATGTCACCCTTGGGCAGGAAGCTTGGCATTTTCTGGAAGCACCGGTGTCATTTCACGGGCTTTGCCGTCGCTTTGCGCTTGTGGGGTAACACTATAGAGTTTTTCAGAAAGTGTTGGAGCAACTTTGGTACCTTTTCCATTCAGGCACACTGGGAGTGAGCTGTGGGGCTGCTGCCAGGGGCTCTGCTCAGCACAGCATGGCTGGAGCTGGCCCAGGACCTCCTTCGAAAGACAGACTGGTCAGACACACAGCTATCCTGAATCATCAAGGATAATCCTATGTTCAAGTTCCTACGTTCCAGTTCAAGTTCAAGTTCCTACGTTCCAATTGGTGCCCGTTACCTCTTGTCCTGGATCATCTTTGATGATCCAGGACAAGAGGTAACGGGTACAAACTGGAACCTAGGAACTTCTATCAAAGCATGAGGAGGAACTTCTTTACTTTGAGGGTGGCAGAGCGCTGGAACAGGCTGCCCAGGGAGGCGGTAGAGCCTCCGACTCCAGAAACATTCAAAACCCGCCTGGAGGTCATCCTGTGCAACCTGCTGTAAGTGACCCTGCTCTGTCAGGGGGGTTGGACTGGATGATCTCCAGAGCTCCTTTCCAAACCTAACCAATCTGTGATTCTGTGATCAGAGCTGTTCTTCGAAATCTGTTCCTAGGAAATCGCTGCGAGAAGGAGGATGCACCTGAGGAGCAGGCCTAAGATGGAGGATTGAACAAACAAGTAGCTCTTACCTGAGGAATCGGCTATCCCATGGAACAACTTCTGAGAAAGATTCTGCAACATTACTAGGGGTCCGCCAAAGCATACAATTACTTGCCATGTTCCAGTTAAAGCCTAAACTATCGAGTTGGCATTTCTTTTTAAAAGTGTATAAAGAAGCGGTAATGGGCCAAATCCTCAAGCCACTCTAAATCAACACGATTTGCTTGCCTCCGCTGGAACACCCGCTCTCTATTTCAGTTCAGGAGCTAACACACAGTATCTTAATATGCATTTAGGTTAATATTTGCACTTTGCAGGGCTAGGCAGATTGCACGGCTGGCACATATCAGACTAAATGTCACTTCCGAAAGCTAAGGGACCGAACCGGAAGCTGCCATTCAGAGGGACTACCTGACAACATGTGGAACCTCTCCGGAAAAGCCTTCCCACCTCAAGCAACTCCTTTTGATTAATCTTTCACATAGACAATACACGTTATATACACCGACACACCCCCCCGGCCTTTGCCTCCACAGATCCTGTGGTTGGCTAATTAAAGGAGGAGGTGTAACTATCAATCTAATCTGGCTTGTTCTCAAATGTACCATAATTTCCACACTTGAGAGGCTGGTGAAATGAAACAGCACTACTACACTTTCCCATTCATCAGCCGGAAGCAGAACAACTCAGAGAACCGGGCGAAAAATAATTAGGATGCGGGATCAGGTGTTGCGCGCGTG